>NW_027187236.1:938432-981949 GCF_028583685.1 Petaurus breviceps papuanus
GAGAGAGAGAGAGAGAGAGAGAGAGAGAGAGAGAGTGAGAGAGGGAGCGAGGGAGCGAGGGAGGGAGACACACACAGAGAGAGGAAAGAGACGGAGACAGAGACAGAAATGAGGGAGAGAAGAGAGAAGGAAAGAGGCCAAGGGAGAGAAAGGAGAGAAGCAGAGGGCCAACCCCATCTTGTTCTCCCGTCTAAAGTCAGCGCCCCGCGCTAGTCACACAGAGCCGGCTGCCAAGTGCGACCAATCAGCCCCGGCACATTTCCGAGAGAGCTCCAGGCATCGAGGGCGGGGAGTGAGCTGGCCCCTGGCTGGGCTTGGGGCTAGCGGAGGAGCTGGTCTCTCTCCGGACCGCCCGGAGGCACCCAGCCAGCCTGGATGGTCGGGACAGATGGGGTGGACCGGGCCTCGGAAGTTCCCAGGGTTTGCTCGGTCTCGGCAGCATCCCCAGTTCCCCCCTGGACCGCCGTGCCCAGCCCAGCCCAGCCCCCGGGGCTCCCCACATGCAGAAGCCCTACCTGGGGAGCTTCGCTCGTCTCGGCTCCCTTTGCTTGGCTCACTCTCTCTGTGGCTCGGAGCCCCTGTCTCCCACCCTCTTCTGCTGCCGGAGCTCCGGAGGGCGGGAGCTGCTGCTGCTGCTGCTGCTGCGGCTGCTGCTGACTCCTAGGCAGGTCGCTGAGAGAGGGAGGCAGAGGCGGCAGGACGAGGGCTAAACCCCTAGCAGCTGGGGGGGGGGGGGGAGGCGGGAGGAAAGGAGGAGGGGAGGGGGGGAGGGAAAGGGGGGGGGGAGGAGGGAGGAGGGAGGAGGAAGGAGGAAGGGGGGGTGGTGGAGAGAGAGGCAAGAGAGGGGAGAAAAGGGATGGAGGGAAGGCTGCCCAGTTAGTTATCCTGGAAGATTCCAACCAAGGGAAGAATTTTCTTCCCAGATAGCGGTCCCAGTTGGCCCCGTCCCCCCAAGCCTACAAGCACGCTAAGTGTACTCAGCTACACAATCCCCCACAGCCCCCACACCACACCCTTGCACCCCCACCCCCAACTCCCATTCAGCCAAAGACCTGGACCATCTCTTGGCAGGCCACCTCTCCTGAGCCTTTCTGAGAAAGCCAAGGGGCCGCTGGGTGCTCTGAGCTCCATGAGTTTCCAAAGCCTTGACCTTTTATTGAGGGCAAGGGCTCAAGGGCAAGGGCATGAGGGACTCCCTTCCAGGACTGCTTCTCCACCCCTACCCCCTCAGCCATCCCAAGTGAGCTCCTCACCATCAGGCCCCACTGAAGACTACAGTCACAGCTGCTGCACGCAATGGCCACGTGCTTTGCCCCTAAGTCTCCCATTCCCATCCAAGCAGTGACCAGTTCTTCATTGGTGTGGAAAACTCTGGGTGTGTCTATGGGCCTGCTTCCTCCATCCAAAGAGGCCATGACATAGGGAAGGTCTCTAGCCCACCTCTTCCCCAATGGCTCCGCAGCTGACTCCTCCTTAGACTTTGATCCAGGCATGACATACTCAATGATCACTCTGTGTCACAGGCATTCAACTTGAGAGAAGGGACTTGGCCACCCCCTTACCTTACTGAGGAGCACCCCTACTCCAGGTCCCCAAGATAATGGCAATAACATTTATAGAGTGCCACAGTCTGCAACAACCACCCTGGGAGGTAGATACTACACACATTTTACAGATGAGGAAACTGAGGGTTACTCTGAGAGGTAAAGTCTCTGTCATACAGCTTAGTAGATGACAAAGCCAAGGCATAAACCCAGGGCATCTGACTCCAGCCCCAGCACTGAAGGCATTACCACAAAGGTGCCTTTCCTCAGTGCATGACTTAAGCCCTCCCAAAGCCCTTTCCCTTTTGTGACTTCATCATATCTTCACTCCACCCCTACCAGGCAGTAGCTTTAATCTATTTTGTCACCATTTTACTGAGAGGAGGGTACTGAGGCTGCAAGAGGGGATGTGACTTGTCTAAGGTCATACAGGAAGCTAGTGTCAGAGCTCAGACACGTGGGCATTTCAGGATCCACTCAGCACTCATTCCAGTCTGCCTCCAAATCCTTGGACTGAAGACTTCACTAAGTCAAACTCCATTGGGCCTAAGAGTTAAGTTAGGACACACCCCTTCAAAGAGTCAGAGGATCGGTCACAGTTCCTCCCCTCTTTTCCTTAACTTTTCTTGTCTCTTTCTTTTCTCCAAACGGCTAGGATAGGCATGACTCGGTCCTTGCCCTAAAAAGGGGAAGAATTCATTCCATGTTCTCATTGTCACCCTACAGCCTGTTGCACAATGGGCCACAGCTGGCATCTGGCCAGGGGAGCTTACCCAAGACTGGAGTATTGCACCAAATTGTGGTCTGAGAGCTATAGACTCTGAGAACTTTTGGAGAAACAGTGATTGAGAAGAGACAGCGATAGATAGATAGATGATAGAAACAGAGACAGACAGAGAGATAGAGAGACAAAGAGAGTGATACAGATGGACAAAGGAATATAGAGACAGAGACACAGAGAGAAGGTCAAAGAGACAGAGACAGAGAGAGAAAGACAGAGACAGAGAAAGATGAGAGAAACAGAAAGCCATATAGAGACATACAGATGGAGAGAGAGAGACAGAGAAACAAAGAGACAAAGACAAGAGAGACAGAGACAGACACAGAGAGCCATACAGACTCATACAGATGGACAAAGAAAGATGGAGACAGACAGACACACACAGATGTGGAGACTGCCTCCAAATCCCAGATGACAGCATCTCCCACCTGGAAGGGGGCTGTCCTGTCTAAACAAGCATTGCCTCCCCAACAGAGCCCCCAAAGGGTCATCCAGCCTTTGCCTGAAGCCTTTGCCTGAGGTGGGGGGGGTCCAACTTCCTCCCCAGGCAGCCCATTACCCTTCTGCAATATTTCCTGCCACTTAGCCTCAGGCTACCTCTCTGCAGCTTTCCCTCACTGCTCCACCCTGCCGTGTGCCCAAACTGAACGTCTAACCCTTCGTCTCCAGTCAGCCCTCCCTGCATGGCAGCTCTTGTGTCCCCATGAGAGTCTTTCTTCTGCAGGCCATCCACGTCCTTCCCAAAGGTCAGCCACCCAAATTGAGCCCACTAACCCAAATGTGGCTTGCCCAAGGGAGAGGACAGAGGGCCTCTTGGCTGCCCTACTCGGCACCCACTAAAACTTCCTGATACCTGGCCTCACTTCCCCAAGCTTGTATTTGTGAAATGGATTTTCTGAACCCAGGTCAGATGCATTTTTTCCCTTTAGATTTCACCTTATTCCATTTGGCCGTGTGTTCTTGCCCGATGAGATATTGTTGGAACCAAACTCTGCCGTCTAATGTGTTGGCTCAGTAGCCCGGCTCTTTGTCCTCGGAAAGTTTGAGAAGTGTACCATTAGTGACTTGGATAAAGGCATTGATTTTAAATAGCACATGGCCAAGAACAGATGCTTGGGACACTCCTTTAGAAACTCCCTTCTAAGAACCTTTAATTATTACTCTGGGTCCTACCATTCACCCAGCTCCTAATTCAGCTAACTCTCCTGTCAGCTGGCCCATGGCTCTCCATGGTATCTATAAAAATAGCACGATAAACTTGGGAAAACTGCTTTGCTACAATCTACATAAACTATGGTTATGGAACTTCCTTGATCTACCAGTCTAGTCATCCTGTCAAAAGAGGAAATGAGGTTAGCCTGGCATAATCCATTCCTGATGAAGCCAGGCTGGATCTTTGGCCTCACTGCTTCCTTTATGCTCATGAAAAAACACAGAATCACACAACTTGTGACTTCCCAGGGTCACACAACTAGTAAATGTCTGGGACAGGATTTGAACCCAGGTTCTCTTGACTTCAGATCTTCCCTAACCATTGTTTTGACCAGACTTGCTAAATTTTTTTTCCAGGAATCAAAATCAAGTCATGGAGTGAGAGAAAGAGGCAGGAGGAACAGAGAAGATACAAAGAAAATGAGGATAAGAGAAAAACAGACAATTTAGACAAAGGCAAAAGAAATAAAGCAAACACTCATTCGTTCATTTACTCAAGAAACTGACCTGGTCATTTTTTTGAAGCCCAAATTCTGCCAAGAAATCTTCCCTGAGTTTCCTGGTTAACATTACCTCACTCTCCTCATACTATTTTTTTTTTATCAGAACCATTTCTTTGCACATCAACTCAGTGAAACTCAACATACATTTATTAAACACCAATTATGTTAGAGGTGGTATGGTATGATGGGAAAAACACTAGACTTGTAGTCTGGAGAAACCTGAGTTTAAATCCTAACTGCAACATTCACTTGCAAGCCATGTGACCTCAGGCATGCCATTAACCTCTGAGCATCAGTTTCCTCATCTGTAAAAGGGGGGCACCTACCCAACAGACAGTGTTTAGAGGTGACTACTGTGGTAGCAAACACTTAACTTTAAAGCACATAGAAATGGGAATTGGACCTACTATGTGCCAGGCTCTATGTTCAATACCAGGGACATAAAGATGAAAACCAGATAATCCCTGTCCTCCAGTCACTTCCATTCTACTAGGGTGTTGCACCATGTACACAGATAAGTGTTATACCATGTACCAAGGGAAGGTATGAGGGGGTGAAAGGGAGGGCATGAGGGGGGGGGAAAGGGAGGTCCAAGTGGAGTAGTGATTGGAGGAGAGATGAAATACTTCCTGGTGATGGAATCAGGTCAGGCTTCACGGAAGAGGTGGCATCTGAAAGGAGCCATAATGGAAGATGAGGATTTCACCAGGCAGAGGTGAGGTGGTGGTCCAGGCATGAGCAGCTGTCTTTGCAGGAGTCTGGATGAAGCTAGAGTTTGTGAAGAGGGAAAATAGAAAATGAAACTGGAGAGACACATTGGAACCAGAGTAGGGAGGTGAATTCCAAGCTGAAGAATTCATATTTTATTTTTGAGGTAATAGAGAGCTATTGAAGGTTGTTGAGGAGGAAAAAGACATGGTCCTTGCCTTAGAAAGAGGGAAGATTCTGCAAACAATGAGATTTGTTTAGGAGGTTATTACAATAGTCCGGGGGAGAAGTGATGAAAACTCTAACTTGAGGGGGCCTTTGTAAATGGATAGAAGGGAGCAGATGTAAGAGATACTCAGAGGTAAAATGAACAAGACTTAGAAACCCAGCAGCTGTGCCCATCACAGAGTAAGTGTTTGATAAATGTTAGTCAAATTCAACTGGTCCTGGGCAGAGGAGGGAGAGGGAAGAGTCAAAGATGAAGCCAAGGTTTTATACCTGGGTTCCTGGAGCAACAATGTTGGTAGTTGCCGCCAAGACAGAGAAGTTCAGTGTAGCACACAGTTAGTTCATTGTGTCAGTGGGATGGCCAGCTAGGGAGAAATGATCTACAGACTGTTGGGGGTGTGAGAGTGGAACTCAGGAAGTCGCCTTGATGGCACAGAACGGGGAGTCATCTGCCTAGAGGTGATGGGTGAAACCAAAGGTAAGATTGCTGAGGAAGAGAGTGTAGAGAGAGAAGAGGAATCAGGACAGAGACTAGGGAGATGCCCAACTTAGCTCCCCTTCGATCATGTGCATTAGACCATAAGCACCTTAAGTGTGGATCATGGCTAGCCCTTTTCCCTAGCATGGAGCTCATGGTCTTGTCAATAGGAGGCAACTGCTAGATTTTGGGTTTGAATTGAACTGAATTATTGCTTGAATATAATGTGTGTTCCTTTTCCTTTGTCTTCCTGGATGGCTGGAGCTCTGACCTTGGAGTCAGGAATACCTAGGTTCAAGCCCATCTCTCATACTCACTGGGAGAACTTGGGCAAGATTTTTCACCTCCCTGGACCGTAATTTGGTCATCAAGTGAGGGGGTTGGACCAGTGGACCTCTAAAGAACTTTCTAATTTCCTATTTAAGATCTTATGATCCTGGGGGTGAGGGCAAGGGAGTATGGGATGACATTCAATCCTGGCTTCCTTTACCTTTGTCTAGAGCAGTGGAAAAGCTAAGAACAGAGTTTTCCTCTATAAGCTCCGTCATCAGCTCTGCAGTTCACACTAACCATTAGGCTCTTCTCAAGCCCACAAAGGGAATCTCTAGACTCTTTCTGGGGGTTCCCAGGACTAGGGATTAGAGAAATGGGGAGAGTTAGACAGGGACAAGACACATCTTAGAATTCTTCTTCATTTTGGGGGGGGGGAGGGGAGGGGCTAGGCAAGGGGGGGTGGGGTGGGGAGAAAATACGTGGGTAAATATGGTACTTCAAGTTGGAAGCCTGTGATTTGCAGACTGCAATAGCCCATAACTGCAGGGCCAGCCCAGAGAGCTGCTGAGTCATTCACTTGGGCCCTCTAATTTGGGGGTAGCTCCCAGACCAACCAGGGCAGCGCCCAGGCTCTGGACCATTCATTCCCTCCCCCTCCTCAGAGTGGACCTGTCTTGGTCACTGCTCTCTACTCTGTTGAACCAACTACCCTGTGGTAGAATCCAGGAGCAGCTTCCCATCCTCCCTCCCCTTCAGTGGGAGAAAGGAGGGAGGAGGAGGTAGAAGACAGAAGATCTGGGAGGAAGTAAAGAGGGATTATTATCTGGGATGCCAACTGGGGGCGGAAGAAACTGAACTGACGGAAATCTCTCAACTCAGCCACTTAACAGACATTTAGTAAAGCACTTACAATGTGCCGGGCCCTGCACTAGGTGCTGGTAATGCTGAGATACACAGTGTATCCCTGAATTTCAAGAGCTTCCATTGTATCAGAAGAAAAACCATGCTCACAGAAAAGCAGATGCAAAGGGGTGTGTGTGTGTGTGTGTGTGAGGACCTCAACTAGAATGGTGATGACCAGGCTGAAGATAGGAAGAGATGTAGATGCTGACACCACAAGATTTGGGACCTGGTTGGCTATGGGAGCAGTGCGGGAGGGGGAGGAGCTAAGGATGACTGAGATTGTGAACCTGGGAGACTGGAAGGGTGGTGGTGTCATTGACAGACACAGGGAAGACTGGAAGATTGTGTTGGGGACCAGGATAATGAGTTCTGATGAGGACATGTTGAGTTGGAGATGCCTACGAGATATCCCGGCGGAAACTAATGTTCTCAAAGAGCTAACCTCCCAATAGGGTAGACGACACAAAAAGGAGATTTTGGCGGCCGCTTCTTGGGGTGCAGCAGCATCTGTTTGGCATTTACATCAATAGAACCATACCCATTTTGGATACTGACAATGTCAAGGACATCGGTGATGGAACTGTCCTTCTTGTTGGGTCTTTGGTAGCACTGGCAAGGGAGGAAGCAAAGGCAATTGTCAGGTCCCATTGCCACAGGGGTTTGCACCCACAGTTTAAGAAGCACTGAGGGGTCTCCAGTGGAAAAAGTGCAAGGAACCCTGCTCTAAGTTATGGCTTCGGGGGCCAGGCTGTCTCTCTGTCTCAGGGTGCGATCAGGTATGGTAGCTAGGTGTGTGGGGTAGTCAGGTGTGCAAGGCAGCCAGATGAAGAAGGCTTAGGCACGGGTGATCAAGAGGCAGACTGGGGCTGGATATACAGATCTGGGTGTCATCTTCATGAAGCTGACTATTGAAGCCATGGGATCTGATTATGTCGCTAAGTGAGAAAGTGAATAGACGAGGACTCAGGACATAGTCTTAGGGTATACCCAGGGCGGTGCTGGAGCCAGCTCAAACTACCTTATGAGACTCAATTGTGCAATTTCCAGTGGGTGGGTCACAGATGGTGATCCAGTAAAGGAGACAGAAGAAACTGTACAGGGGAATCTTTATATTCCATTACTATCACAGCAGGAGAATCAAGAAAAAATCATGGCTTGAAAACCCAGAGAGGAGAGAGTATCCAAGAGGAGAGGGTGGTCAAAGGTCTAAAGGGCTGCAGAAAGGTTTAGAAGGATGGGGATCAAGGAGAGGCCATTGACTCTGGCAATCAAGAAATTACTAGGATCTCTGGAGAGAGTACTTCTGTTTTTCAATGAGGGTGGAAGCTCCTCCTATTGAATATCTGGGGACTGAGAAGTGAATGAAAACAGAAGAAGTAGAAACTATGGTAAAGACAACATTTTCTAGGAGTTTGTGAAGTGGAGAAAAGATATATGATGTTAGCTTGACAGGATGGCAGAGTCAGGTGAGGGTTTTATTTTTTTTTTTGAGGATGGAGGAGATGAGGATGTTTCTAGACAGCAGAGAAGGAGCTACCAGATAGGGAAGGATTTAAGATTAGAGGGGAATGTTTCTGTGGCCAATTTGCTAGAGGAGACAGGAGGAGATAGGCTCAAGGGTACAGAAGGAAAGATTATCAAGGAACACCACTTTGTCACAGACTAGAACAAAAAAAATGAGAATGGGGGACAATGTGAAAAAGGTTTTGAGGAAAAGAGAAGGAACTCATGAAAAATGCCTTGCATTTTCCATGTAAAGTATGAAACTATGTGAGAGCAGGAAGAAGGGTGTTGTGAGAGGGTTAAGGAGAGAAGAAGAGGTTTGGAATAGCCTCTGGGGCAAGAGACCTTGGGAGTGTCCTTGTACTGCTTCTTCTGACCTCCATAGGAGGCCTTGCCTTGTGTGATTTCTCTGTAAAATAGTCTTTTAGGCAAACATCCATTTGGAATTCGAACAACGTGGTCAGCCCATCAGAGTTGTGCTCTGTAGTAGAGTTTGAATGCTTGGCAGTTTACAGTAGAAAGGACCTCAGTGTCCGGTACCTTAACCTTCCAGGTGATCTTCAGAATCTTCCTAACACAATTCAAATGGAAGTGATTCAGTTTCCTGGCATGTTGCTGATAGACTGTCCATGTTTCCCAGGCACACAACAGTGAGGTCAGCATAACAGCTCTGTAGACCTTCAGTTTACATAATACCTCTTGTCTCCCACACTTTCCTTTGGAGCCTCCCAAACACTGAGTTAGCTCTGGCAATGAGTGTGTCAACCTCATCATCAGTGTGGACATCCCTGGAAAGTACATTGCCAAGGTAAGTGAACTTATCCACAGCATTCAGAGCTTCTTCATTTGCTGTAATTGATGGTTTCACGTATGGATGGTGTGCTGCTGGCTGGCGGAACACCTGTGTTTGCTTGGTATTAATTGTGAGGCCAAAATTAGCACAAGCAGCAGAGAATCAATCCACACTTTGTAGCATCTCAGCTTCAGAGGCTACATTGAGTGTACTATCATCTGCAAACAAAGTCGTGCATCAGCTTTCCCTCCACTTTAGTCTAGGCTTGCAGCCTTTTCAAGTTAAATAATTTACCGTCAGTGCAGTAGCTGGCTTTGATGCTATTTTTTTCCTTGTTGAAGGCATTTGGCAACATGGCTGAAAACATCATGCTAAAAAGCATGGGAACAAGCACACAGTCTTGTTTCACTCCATTGGTGACTGGAAAGCATGAGAGCATTTTCCATTATCCAGAACCCAGGCTGTTGTGAGATTGTTGTATAAAGCTCATGAACTTCTCTGGGCAACCAAATTTTGACATAATTTCCCACAAACCCTTATGGCAGACAGTATCAAAGGCCTTGGTTGGATTGATGAATGTTGTGTACAGGTCTTTGAACTGCTCCTGGAATTTCTCCTGTAGTTGTCGGGCAACAGACTCCGTACCCACCATTTCTCAGCCCTTTCTAAAATCATACTGGCTGTTAGGTAGATGATCATCTTTGAGGTGGAAGATCAACCCATTAAGGAGGACTCTGGCAGGAGTCTTTCCAGCCACAGCTAAGAGAGAGACCTTCCTCCCCTGCCTGTGACTGTCACAGGACCATCTATTTCCTTTACCTTTGTGGAGATGGACAATGGAGGCATCCTCAAACTCCTGGGGAATAACTTCCTCTTGCTATATAACATGAAAAATTTCAGTCAGTTTTTGAATGAGCAATGGATGTTGTAAATCTCAGCTGGAATAGAATCAGCACCAGGTGCTTTGTCACATGAAAGGAGCCTAATAGCATTCAAAACATGTTCTTCTGTTGGAAATTTGACTACAGAGGGGTCGACTACTACCTTAGGTATATGGCCAGTGGGTTCACATTGATTGATGATGGTCTGCTGAAAATACTATGGAAATGTTGGACCCATATCTTCAGGATCACATCTTTTTCAGTAATCAATGTGGCTCCATCAGCACTGAGTAGTTGAAATGTACCATAGGTGCATAAATAGCCTTCAGGACATCATAAGAGTGCTTTGGATTGTTCCGATCAGTATCAAATAGAATTTTATCTTCATTCTTACAGAGCCAAGAGTCCTGCATCCCTCAAAGTTTTGCCTGCACTTTACTTTTGATGGAATTAAATGCTGCCTTCTTACACATGGATGATCTTTTTGCTAAACCCTGTGATATTTTTGTTTTTCATTTAGCTACTTGTGCATTTCTTCATCATTTTCATCAAACCGATCTTGACGTTTGTGGGTGTTCTGGCCCAGGGAGTAAATGCAAATCTCTGAAACCTGCCCACTCCTTTTCTGCTCCACTGTTGCTGTGGTGTGTTGGCTCAACTTTCCCTCCAAGTTAGCAACAAACTGTTCCCACTTGGAGAAGTACTCTGATATGTTGACATTAAATCTTCTGGTAGTCATCTTTCCTTAGGGCCACTGTTTTTGTTGAATGCAAATATTTAGCTTGGAGAGGATAAGTCTATGATCAGTCCAGCACTCTGTACCATAGCAGCAACTCATATTTCAGTGATTCAGAGATGCTGGTGTCTTTTAGTAATGTCATCACTGTGCTTCTCTGGTTTCTACTCTCCATTACCTTCAGCTTCTGGCCCAAATGAAACTCTTGCCTATCTCTTCCTCAAGGAAGCTCATAGGCTTCCTCACCTCTTTTAGAAAAGGCAGAAATCCTCACCTGGGATTGGACAAAACAAACCCCAAGCCTCCCCTCAGGGTCTCTTGTCCTGGTCCCTCAGTTTTGACTCTGAGGCTTCTGATATATTAAGCAGGAGATTCTCAGACCCAGATGCCAAGGTGAACTTGAACAAAGAACAGACTTGTCCCAGTTAGGCTTAATCTATGTTTGGAACTACTTTTCCTGGTCCAGAGACTTGGGTCGCTTTGTCAGAGACTTCACTCCAGTGTAATGAGGCAAGGAAGTGAGCCTCACTTGATTTGAACGACTTCTAGTGTTCCAGCTCTGAAGGTCTTTGTGCTTTGGGTTGACATAGTCAGTCTTCGGTGATTCTTTGGTCCCTACCCACTCCCCCTGCCAAATGATGCTGCTGTGGTAGTGGTGGAGAGGGGATTTCCATTTAAAAGAAAAGAGAGCTCTGCTCTCTTTTCTTCCCTTGTCCCGAAGATGTGACTTAGAATTCTATCTAGGACTTCCTTTGCCCCAAAAGGGACTCCTACTTAGGTAAGCTTGAGCATGTGCCTAAGCCTCATGCACCTGGCTGTCTCGTGCACCTGGCTGCCTCATGCACCTGGCTACCTTATGCACCTGGCTGCTCTTGCAGCCATGCCAGGAAAATAAATCACTTCCCTTTGAATTGTCTTAGGAAGATTCTGAAAATCACATGGCAAAAATAAGGTATGAAACACTGAAGTCTTTTCTTGAGCTGAATTGCCAAGCATTCAAATTCTGTTGCAGAAAGCGCAACTTTGGTAGGCTGGCCACATTGTTTGAATGTCAAACATAAGTTTGCCTAAAGGACTATTTTTATGGAGAACTTACACAAAGTAAGTGCTCACACAGAAATCAATAGTCATACAAGGACACTCTCAGAGTGTCTCTAAAAAACTCTGGAATTGACTGTGAGATGTGGGAGACGCTGGCCCAGGACTGCTCAGCATGGCATGCCCTCATCAGAGAAGGTGCTACTCTCTATGAAGGAAGCAGAATTGCTGTAGATCAAAAGCAATGTGAGATGTGCACATTTCAAGACATCTACACTCCCAATGTTCACATGGACTATGTGTGCCCAACCTGGGGTAGAGCCTTCTGAACTTTTATTGGTCTGATCAGTCACAGTTGGACACACTCTATCTTGACCCTGACATAGTAATGTCATTTTGGTCCTTTTTGAGAATGCTGGACAGCAACCAACCACCTCATTCTCCTGGCTACTTTGGCCGCTTTGCATTTCTTTTCCTGAGAATAGGTGAATGAAAAGTAATCATGAGAGATGGACTTTGGGGGAGTGGCTTCCTTGGGAGTGTAGGAGTTCTTGGGTTCTTAAGGTGTCTCCTATAGCTACAATAGCACTTCTTGGAAGAGAAAATGACAACGGACATAAGGATGAACATAGCCCCTAGCCTGCTTGCTTGCCAGAAGATATAGACTTTGAGGAACACAGTGCAGAGCATTGCTAGGAGGTGATACAACAGATAGAGGACTGGGCCTAGAGTCAGGAAGGCCTGAGTTCAAAACCAGCCTCAGATACATGCTACTTGTATGACCCTCGGCAAGTCACTTGAAAGGGTGTCACAAATATACATTTTTTGGAGAGTCAGTTATTAAACATTTGTCAGCACACCTCTAGACAAGGGAGCAAAGAGTTTGAGAGTAAAAGGCAGTGTAAAAGACACTGATCTGGCTGTAATAAATTGTGCTTCCTGCCTTGGGCTGACTCCATGTGTGACTCAGCACTGAGCTTGAAAGTTCTGATGTGATAGATGAATGTGAGACATTTGTGGGTGATGATGAACTCAAGGGTGTGATTGTCCCTGTGGGGGGCTGAGATGGAGTGGAGGATCATGGGAGCTGAGGAGCCTGAGGGTATTTGAGGGAACATCAATGTGTCAGTTAAAGTCCCCAAGGATAAGGGAAAGGATAGGGATGGAGAAGAAGACTATGAGCCAAGAACTTAGCTACTTGAGACAGGAGGAAGAATGACCTGGAAGCTGGCAGGATCTGGACAGAATGAGAGATCTGGAGAGAGTGAACTTCAGGTGGGAGAGTTTGCTGAGTGATGATTGCAGAGAGAGGGGCAGGAAGTGGCACAGGAAAATGGAGGAGGGGTGTGCCCATTCATCTTCCTGGAAAGGTACACGAGAGAAAGGGAAGTCAGTGCTAGAGAGCATAGCCAGGGCTGCAGTGCTTTCTGTGGAGAACCAGGTCTCTGTGAATGCTTAAAGATGGAAAGAACAAGAGAGGAAGCGATTGAAGATGAAAAGTAGTTTGCTAATTATAGGATAGGGCCCCAGAAGACCCAAGGGGAAGGTCTGACAGAAGTGCATTGGGACTTGAGAGGGATAAGGCAGAGGTAAATGAAGATGAGAGAAAGGGAAGAATCCCACGAGCACCTGGAACTGAGCAAGTATCCTGGAATTACTGGCCTTTGGGGAAGCTGGGGGACCAAGCATCAGGTTAAGAATCATGTAGTGTGCAACAGTGGGAGGAATGATAGACTTGGATTCAGAGGACCCGAATTTCGATCCTGATTCTGATGCTTATGACCTGCGTGGTTCTAGCCATCTGACCCTCAGTTTCCTTATATGTGATATGAGGGGCATGACTTAGGTGAATTCTAAGGTCCCTTCCTGTTCTAGAAGTGGGAGTCTTTGATGCTATGGGGTTAGTCTCAATGCCATCACTGACTTGCTGGGTGGGCAGGGCTTTCTCCTGAGGCGTTAGAAGCCCCACTTGAGTCTGCATTCCTATAAACTGACACCTGTTGCTGAACTTTAGCTAAACCCTCAAAACTGTGGAGAAGTACCTTCCCTCTCTTTGTTGTGATGGGGGTAGAGAGCATCTTAATCCCTTCTGGAGCTCAGGTCTTCACAGATAATGAGCTGAAAAGCCGGCCTATAGGCTCACAGGACCCTAGATATAGCGCTGGAAGAGACCTTAAAGGCCAACCAGTCCAACCCTCTCATTGTACAGAGGAGGAAACTGAGGCCCAGGGAGAGAGAGGGACTTGCCCAAGGTCACACAGGTAGGAAGTAGTAGAACTGGGATCTGAACCCATGCCTTCTGCCTTCAAATCCATGACTTTTTTCACTTGAGTTTTATAAACGTCCACTGTCTGCCTCAGTTTCTTCATCTGTAAGGTTGTTGTGAGAATCAAATGAGAACATCTTTGTAAAATGCTTTTCAAACCTCAAAATACTCTGCAAAGGCTGATTATTATCATTATTTTTATAGATTATTTGGCAGAATGATATAGTGGATAGAAGGCTAACTTTGGAAGCAGAAAGACAAAGGTTTAAATTCTATCTCAGTTATTACTTGGGTGACCCTGGGCAAGTCACTTCCACTCCTGGACCTCAGTTTCCCCCTCTGTAAAATCAAGTCTGGGACTAGATGACTTCTGAGAGCCCTTCAGTTCTAGATCTAGGATCCTATGAGTCAGAAAAAAAGCATTTCCAATCCTGCCTCTGGCACTTCTTAGCTGTCTCATGGTTGGCAAACCTCAGTTTCTTCTTCCTGTGCAAAATGAGGATAATAATGTCTTTTGGGGGCAGCTAGGTGGCGCTGTAGTGGATAAAGTGCAGGGTGTGGAGTCAGGAAGACTCATATTCCTGAGTTCAAATCTGGCCACAGACACTTACCAGTTGTGTGACCCTGGGCAAGTAACTTCACCCTGTTTGCTTCAGTTTTCTCCTCCATAAAATGAGCTGGAGAAGGAAATGGCAAACCACTTCAGGATCTTTGCCAAGAAAACCCTAAATGGGGTCATGAAGAGTTGGACATGACTGAAGCAACTGAACAAGAACAGCAATACCTGCCATATTGAATGTATAGGATTGTGGTGAGGCTCCAATGAGACCATGTAGGGGAGCATTTTTGCAGATCTTAACTTTCATTTTGGCATTACTCCCATGGTTACCAGGCGCTGGGCAAGGGCTCCAGAAGGAGCCAGGGCTCATGATGACCAGGCCAGCATCTCCTTACCCTTACCCTATACCCTATGCCCTATACTGGCTTGAGTCCCCCTTTCCTCTCCTCCACAGGGCTTTCCAGCATTAGAGGGGGCTCACAGGGTCAGTGCCTTGGAGTTTGAAGCCAGTTCAGAGGAAGGAGTGAGGCCCTGATTTTCTTAGGACCCCCCCAAACTCTGGTTTTTAGAACCTGAAAGGAAACTTCCAGAAAGGAAACCCCAAGCCCAAGATTTCCATATTTGCCCTCAATGTATTCCAAAGATGGAATGGGTTGCCTTTGGAGGTAGTGAGTTCTCCATCACTAGAGGTTTTCAACAGACACTGGGTGATCAACCACCTCTTAAGGATTTCCTCATGAGGATTCATTTGGTAGATGGAAGGCTGGAATAAATGTCTCTTCTTAATCCAAGATATTCTCTCTCTCTCTCTCTCTTTCTCTCTCTCTCTCTCTCTCTCTCTCTCTCTCTCTCTCTCTCTCTCTCTCTCTCTCTCTCTCTCTCTGCTTTTTGGAGGGAAGGCAGGGAATTGGGGTTAAGTGACTTGCCCAAGGTCACATGGCTAGTTTTGAGTTGTGTCTGAGGCTGGATTTGAACTCAGGTCCTCCTGACTCCAGGGCCGATGCTCTATTCACTGCACCACCTAGCCATCCCTCCAAGATTCTCTGAGAAAGGCAAGGAAGGAGAAATGAGAGGGAGGGGGAAAAAAGCAGGAGGAAAGGGGAGAGGAAAGGAGGGAGGTGGAGAAGAAGAGAAAGAGACAAATAAGGGTCTGAGAGAGCTGGCCCAGTGAAATCTGGTCTGCAGAGGGGGTAGGAGAAGGCATGTGAATCCTCCCCTGGGGCTTCTGTAGAGAAATAACAATCTTCACCTGTAGCCCCAGTCCCAGCTTCTAGACAGCTGGTTTGCAGCTGTCCTGCTCATCATCTCCAAGGCCAGAGGACAGGAGGCTGAGAAACCAAGTGGGGAGGCCTCTGAGCTGGTCTGTTCAGGACACTCTGATCTCCTCTGGAATTTTCCTAGAGGGAAAAAACAAGAACCCAGAATGACAGCTTTTGTTTTCAAGAATCCTTTTGTATACCGGGCCAGGACTGGAGATCTAGTCCATTCTGGGGAAATGAGGCCTTGAGTGGGATGTCTTTGGCAGAGGCCTTTGAAAGGCCAAGCTCCTGTGGGACCTATAGGAAAGAGGGCCCTGTCGTTGTTTTTGCAGGGATGAGGGAGATCCCTCACCACTCTCTCCTACTCTTTTTCTGCCCCATCCCTCCAGGTCTGGGCTTCTTTCTATAACTGACTCACCTCCCAGGTTAGGGCCAGGTCCCTAATCCCTCAAATTCTCCCCAGGTCCCTAGGGTGGCTCTCATTTAGGGCCTCTAGTGATGCCATCAGGGTAAAGATACTCCTCTATAGAGGAGAATTGGTAGCAAGCTTGGCTGACCCGTTTCAATAAATGGAACTAGATGGAATCTGATAAGTGTATGGGTATGTCCCATAGCTATGGGCTCAGTAGACTTGTATGACAAGACACAACACCAGGGCCAAGGAACACCACTCCCCACAGCAGTCACCATATATGTTCAGAATCCTAGGACCAAGACCCCCTATGCCAACATTACTCGATCAGGTTGCCTAACCAACTTTGATCACAGGGGCTTACTGTGTGTCAGGCACCGTATCCAGCACTGGAGATACAAAGAGAAATAAAGCACCTGTCCTCAAGGGGCCTCCAATTCTACTTTGGAGCACAATGTGTACACAGATCAACATGAATATGCACCAAGTAATAAAGGGGGAAATTCTAACAACTATTGAAGATAAAGAAATGCCTGATTTGGGGCAGCTAGGTGGCTCAGTGAATAGAGCACTGGCCCTGGAGTCAGGAGGAACTGAGTTCAAACCCAGCCTCGGACACTTAACACAAAAACTAGCCATGTGACCTTAGGCAAGTCACTTAACCCCAATTGCCCTACCTTCCTCTCTCAAAGAAAAAAAAGAAAAAGAAATGCCTGATTCAGGCAGCTCAGTGGACAGAGTGCTAGGCTTGGAGTCAGGAAGACTTGAGTTCAAATCTGGTCTCAAGACATTAGCTGTTGTGACTCTGGGCAAGGCACTTCACCTCTCTGCCTCAGTTTCCCCTTCTGTAAAGTGGGGATAGATAAACAATAACACCTGCCTTCCAGGGCTGTAAGGATCAAATGAGATCATAAGTACTTTGCAAACCTTAGAAGGCTATAGAAATACTAGTTCTTAGTGTTATTGTTAATAAGGATTAAATAATAAATAATAACAAATAATAATAGTGGCCCTTGAGCTGAGCAGGTGCAGGCCTTCAGCACTTCATGCCCCAAGCCACTCGGGTCTGATCATGTCACCCACCTCTGCCTCAATAACTTCAGTTATTGAGTGACTTCCTATCATCCCAAGGACCAACTATAAAATCCTCTGGTGTCCAAAGGCCTTCCATGCTCCCCTCTCATGATGCTGCATCTCTGGACTCACTCACATTGCCTGTTCTCCATTCCTGGAACATTCTCCCTCCTCCTCTCTGCCTCCTGGCTCCCTTCAAGTCAGAGCTTCTATAGCACACATTCTGCTCTTTTTCTAAAGCGTTGATGTCTTTTTCTTGTTGGGCTAATGGCTAGTACAGTATTGGCTCTGTGAAAACATGTTTGTGCAAGGGATCTTTCCAAGTCTTACATGCTGAATATCCATCTGTGTGTTCACTTGAGAACTCTGATCTTACTATTGTACTGGAATGGTTAATAAAATGCAGAGTGTTCTTTAAAAAAAGCCTTTCTCAATTCCTCTTCATTTTACTATCTTCTCTCTGTTGAATATTTCCTATTTATCCTATATACAGCTTGTTTCTATCTTGTTTGCAAATTGTCTACCTCAATTAGACTAAGTTTCTTGAAGGCAGGAATTACCTTTTGCCTTTCTTTGTATTTTCAGTACTTAGGACAGTGCTGGGAAAGTATTGTTCAGTCATTCAGTCTTGTCCATAGAGTGTTCTTGGCAAAAATACTGGAGCATTTCACCATTTCCTTCTTCAGTGGATTAAGGCCAGCAGAGGGAAAGTAACTTGCCCAGGGTCACACAGCTAGTGAATGTCTGAGGTTGGATTTGAATTCAGCTATTCCTGACTCCAGGCCCGGGGTTCTATCCACTGAGTCATCTACCTGTCTCCTTGGCATATAGTGAACGCTTAATAAATGTTCATTGACTAACTAACTTACTTTTCCCAGACTGGACCTCCTCTCAGAAGATGAGCCCCAAACTGACCAAGAATGCCTAGAGATTGACCTCAGGCTCCCTTCTTCTGGGACTGGATTCTCCTATGGGCCATCTATTCAAATGGAAAAAAAATCCTTGTTCTTTCACTCTTTTTTTGACAGTTTCTGTCTCCTAAGCCTCCACCTGCCTGACTCAAAGGGTTAGACACTTTTTTTTCAGTCTGTTCCCTCACTATTCCCTGTCCCTCTGAGGGACAATAAGTTTCCTGGGGTCTGTGAAGCCCACACATGGCTTCCTTTAAAAACATCTCTCAGTTCCTGGCAAACAAATCACAATAGATTGTAGCGGAGAACAGCATGGTACCATCATATTTACCCAGAGGTTACTTTTTTCAACAAACTTGACTATCCAAGACATGGCCAAGAATCTAAAAGACAAGCCCAAAAGGTCTCTGAGCAAATAAATGAGCTGCTGCAAGCCCTATGTACTAAAAGCCTATCAACATTGCACATTTATAGCTTGGTCAATGTTGGCAAAGCATATGCAATTCATGATCTCATTGCATAAAAGGCCCTTATTCAGCTCTTATTTACTCTTACTTTTAATACAAGTCTATCTCTGGTTTCTTGCATGATGCAGATTAGAAACAACAAATTTGAAGTGAGGTCAGGGGCTGCTGGAGAGGAAGGCAGAGGGCGGGGCATTGACAAGTGATGGCTGACAGGCCAAGCTGGAGAGAAGAGATGAAAAAGCAGGTAATAAAGGCCTTTTAGAATCATAGGAGTTCAGAGCTGGAGGAGAGCTGTGTAGGCCAAGCCCACACATGAGCAAGAATCCTCTTTACAACATACCTGGCAGATGAATTTGAAGCCTTTGCTTAGAGATCTCCAGTGAAGGAGGGCCCCCTGTCTCCAGAGGCTGCCCTTCTGAAATCAGCTAGCTCTAATTGGTGGGGAGATTTTCCTCAAATTAGGTTTAAATCTCACTCTACAACTTACTAGAACAGAACTAGAAGGGCCATCAAGGGCCCTCATGTTATAGAGGAGGAAACTGAGGCCCAGGAAATGAGGTGATTTGCCTAGGGTCACACCTTGGATCCAAGATCTAGACCTGGAATAGACTTCAGAGTCCATCAAGTCCAAGGAGAAAACTGTGGCCCATAGAGATAAAAGGATCAGATCTATATGTAACAGGTTTGCCTCAGGCCCCTTGACTTCAAAGCCTCCTCCTTCCACTGGGCCATACTGCCCTTTCCCACCTATTGATCCTGCTTCAGTTTCATCCTGGAGATGACAGCCTTATACTCCTCTCTTAGCCCTAGTAGGGAGCTTATGATGAAGACCCCTAGGCAGCACTAAAGGCGAAGGCTGGGGGGGGGGCGCTGTCCAGCATAGCAAGGTCTCCATTTCAAATGGGAATAATGATTTTAAAATGTTTTTGCAGAAAAGAGCAGGCCAGCTCCTCATGTGGCCTTGCTGGGTCCCTGAGCAGGCAACAGACTGATGTATATTTGCCTCCAGAGGGCTCTGTCCTGGGGAGATGTAGCTCCATGAAGCATTTCGGTCCCTGGTTGCATGAGGCTGAAGCCTCCAGGAAATTTAGCTACATGATCTCATATGAGCCTCCCAAAAGCCCTGAGCCATTGGCACTGACTAGTAGCTGCATTTTATGCATTGTGGAAATGAATCTTTGAGAGGTCCAGTGCCTTGCCCATGGTCACGTGGCTAAGGAGCATCCAAACCCACATTGTGCTCTCTTGAACTTTGATACTCTGCCTACCACTCCATGGATTGGAAACTTATGTTGTCTTGGAAGACATTAACCCTGCTTAGAGATTCTGAATGCTAGGCTACATCCTTCCTGACTCAATTTCTCTGTAACATTAGGAAAACTTAGGCATTGGCATTAGGGATGAGGTAGTCAGTTTGGCTTTGTCTCAGCCATAGAAAGACTACTGAGCCCATCTCCAGGCTGATCCTATAGGATGGTTTGCAGTTGAACTAGTCAACCCTAGGGTCAAGATTGTGAAGGGAGGAAATTGAGCCCAAGACATGAAAAGTTGATGGAAGGACTGGAAGTCATGGGGAAGACAAGGAATGGGTTTAGGAGGAAGAAGGCAAAGGTCATAATCAAAAGAGGAATTTAGAGTTCATGATCATGGACATGGCAGTTAGGGGTAATGTGGAGGTCTGGGTGTGGCTGGGGTAGGGTGAAGATATGAGTCATGGGAGTTGAGGAGGTTGATGACTAGGAGGGCAGGGTGTCTGAAGGAACATCAGCAAGTATGTGGAAATTCCCAAGTTTGAGGTTAGGGGGTAGGATGGAGAAAGAACCTATGAGTCCTATACAGAACTTCTTGAGAAGGGAGCAAAGACTTGAAATGTGTCTGCTCACCACATGAAAGGGAAAAGAGTTGTACAATGGTAGCTGGAAGGGACAGCAGGGTCAAGTGAAGGTTGGTTTTGTTTTTAAGGCTAGGGAGACCTGGGCATGTTTGTAAACAGTAGGGAAGGCGCCAGTGGGTAGAGAGAGATGGAGGATGAAGGAAACCTAGTTGATTATCAACTAGGACCTTCTAGTTCAATCTTTTCATTTGACAGGTAAGGAAATTGAGGCTCAGAGAAGGGAAGTGACTTGCCCAAGGTCATACAAGCTGGGCTTTGAAGCTAGGACCCTTGATAGGCCACTAGGTGGTGCTGTAGTGGATACAGTGTGTCAGGCCTGGAGTTGGGAAGACATTTTTCTTCGTTCAAATCCGGCCTCTGACATTTCCTAGCTGTGTGACCCTGGGCAAGTCACTTAATCTATTTGCCTTGATCCATTGGAGAAGGAAATGGAAAACAACTCCAGCATTTTTGCCAAGAAAACCTCAAATGGAGTTGTGAAGAGTTGGACAGGACTGAAAAATAACTCAACAATAACAACCCCTAACTTTAAATTATGTGTTTTTTTTTCATCATCTCAAGTGACCTCTAAATCTAAATGGCTGCTAGGGGGTGCTGAGAGATATTTTAGGTACCAGGGTTCTTCCTGTTGTCTTTCTGATTCCTAACTCTAGGCCCAGGGCAAGATGGGCTTAGAACAGCGCAAAGAACAATTATAAAAGCCAGTGACCCTTAACCTCCCCACACAGGATCTTGGACAAAGTCCTAGGGGCCAAATGCAGCTTTAAGATTCACTCCTAATTAGGGCCTTTTTTAGGAGGGACACAGTTACAAGCCTAGCACTCCCTCCAGCCCACCCCTGCTACATCATGAGACAAGGTCTACAGCCTCTGGAAGAAAAGAACTGGGTCAAGGACCCAGTGGCCACCCCTGTCTTCTCTTGTTAGCCCAGACAACCAGGTTGTTCTCTGGGAGTCAGGTTTTGCCCATTCCCCCAACCCCACCCCAGAACTAGGTGAAGTTCATTCCACTCCCTACCTCCAAGAAGTAACCTTACAGAGAAGTAACTCTTCCTAGACTTGACTGGAATTGAGCTACATGGGAAAAGAGGGACCATAGGCAAACCCCTTGAGAACACATTATGGGTGGGAATGTACCTTCTAGCCAGCTGTTGTATTCTAGTACTCTGAAATTGGCACAGGAGAGGGAGAGAGAGACACAGTGATATGGAGAGAGACAGATAACCAGAGAAAATTGGATAAAAACAGAGAGAGAGAGAGAGAGAGAGAGAGAGAGAGAGAGAGAGAGAGAGAAAAGCAAGGAGAGACAAGAGACAGAAAGGAAGAGCTGAATCTAGAGAGAGGTAAGAAGAAACAGGGTCAAAGAAAAACATAATTGGAGAGAGGTAGACAGAGAAAGAGGGGGTAGAGGGAAAGACAAAGCTGTATAGTGTGTGAGACAGCTCCTGGTGCAGCCTCAGGAGGAGTTTGCCTCTCACCATGTTTTCACAGCTGGATCTAGAAGAGAGGGCTGAGTTCTTCCTATAACATCAGAGGGACACAGGAACCTGGTAGGGACTGCCTTCAACACCCTGGGCTAAGCTGGAAAAGCTCTTCCAGGGTAGCTATGGGACTCCTCTTCTAGCTGGGCTGGAAGTCTCAGTGTCCTGTCCTCATACTTGTTTCAGGGCTTCCTCGACATTTGACTTTGTCCATCAAAGGAGACAGCTCCTTTCAATTTGTCACCAAGTTAGAGCCTAACCACAGAGCTTACCTTGGGTTCTGAGGGGGTGTGTAGAGATAGGAAGGAGGTAGTATAAGATAAAAAGCTTTGGCTTCAGAATGAGAGGGCCCAGGTGCAAATATGTGACCTTCTTCTTCTCTGGGCCTCAATTTCCTTTTCTGTAAAATAAAAGAGTTGGATTAAGAGGTAGGTAGGTCCACTGGAGACATTGCATTGATCAGAGTTCTTATTTTTCAAAATTAATTTTCTTTACACTGTTGCTGTTTTTCATTGTTTTCCTGGTCCTAATCACCTCAACCCGTATTAGTCTATATTACAAATAATTATCTTTCATCATTTCTTATGGTGCAAAATATTCCATTACATTAATATACATTAATATTTGTTCACCATTCCTTAATTATCTAAGAGGTAATCTAAGGTACCCCCCCAGATTATAGTTCTTTTCTTCCCTCCACTTTCCCCTTCCCTGGCCTCAGGTGGAGCCCATTAAGGGAAGCTTGCTTAGGGAAGACTTGCTTGTAGGAAGGCTTTCACACCTTTTGCTCATTTCTAATTAGGCACTGAGTCAGGAGGGTGGGGATGCCTTCTGGTTCTGAGAAGTGTATATATACTCTGAGTTGGCATTTTGCTTTGAGGGCTCGATGGTGAAAAGGAACTTGTGATTCCCTGGTCCAGATACCAAGTGGCCGTATGTTCAGAGCATCCTGGGTATGCTAGGGTGCTTGCTGTTACCTCTTCCCCCTCTCTCCCCATCATTTCTTCAGGATCAGGAAGCATGCTTTGCTATTTTTTTTGCTATATCTTCCCTGGTATTACCCTCCCTCTTCCTTCTCCTTCCCTTTATCCTCATTTGTTTTCCTGTTGAATTTGATGTATTTCAATGCCAAACCATTTGTGTGTGTGCATTCAACTCTCCTTTGTACTTTTTAAATAAAAGTGTGGATCATCTGATGCCTCCATTGAGCTCCCACTCTGATTGAGGTGCCAGGCCTCTGACATAGGAAACAATGCTGCAATAGAAGCCAAAGGGAGGCCTGAGAGGTGGGGTCTCTCTGTAGGCTGGGCTGAGCATGGAGGAGATCTGGAAATATGGGCAGGATTTGGGAATGGGGAAGGGCACTGTAGTTGGGGATAGCACAGGTATGAGCAGAGAAAAAGATCCCAGAAAGTTGTAGAGGTAAAAATAAGATTTAGCAATTGATTATATAGTTATGGGGTGAGGGAAAAGTCAAGTATAATACTGAGGTTATGAATCTTGGAGACTTGGAAAGGGATAATGGGAAGCTTGGAAGAGGAGAAATTTTGGGATAAAGGATAATGCATCCTATTTGGACGTGTTAAGTTTGAGATATCCATTACAGTCATGCTGTACTGATGATCAGGAGAAAGACTGGGGCTGGATATAGAATCATCTGTATAGAGATGATAATTAAACCCCAAGTGGGCTGATGAGTTCACCCAGAGAAAGTATAGAGATAAAAGGGCCCAGGATACAATATTGGGGCCCTCACCCAGTTAGGTGAAGTGATATGGATGATGGGCCCAAAGAGGACCTAGTGGATTGCTCAGACAGGCAGCAGGAAAACCGGGAGAGAGAGTGCTACCAAAAAACAGGGGAGTGTTGGGAGGAGAGAGTAGGAGAAAGGGTCAATGCTACAGAGGTGGAGAAAGGTAAGAACTGGGAAAAGCCCAGCAGGCTTGGCAATGGAGAGATCACTGGTAGCCTTAGTGAGTAGTTTCACTTGAACAGCAAGGGTGGTAGCCAGATTGCAAAGAAGTGCAGAGTGAGGGAGAGGAAGGGGAGGCATTAGGTGTGAATAATTTCAAGAAGTTTGGTCCAAAATGGGAGGACATAGAGAATGAGAGATGGAGGGGATAGGAGGTCTAGTGATGAATTTTTAAGGTTGGGGAGAAGGCAGGAGGAGAGAATCCATAGATAGGGAGAGAGACAGAGGATGATTGAGGGGCCGATCTATTGGGGAATATGAAAGTGATAGACTCAATGGTACATATGGAGGGGTTGGCTTTGGCAAAGAGAAGGGTCACTTCTTTGTCAGACACCAGGAGAAAGGAGGAGTGAGTGGGCAAATGATGTCAAGGGGTTTTGAGGAGAGAAGCAGGAGCCCAGTTGTCTTAGTAAACTAAGAGGCTAGGTCTGGATTAAGGAGAGAAGGGAATGTTTGCAACAACTTCTGTGGGGAGTGAGATAGAGAATCAGTTCAAGAGGAATAAAGGGGTCACCTTGCTGAAGTAAGGGCCTAGTTGAAGCTGGATAACATGAATTTACCCAGTCAGCAAGGCTGGGTGTATGACTTCCTCTGATTCCATTGAATGGCATGTGAACAGCAAAAAAGGCTGATATTGTGAGTAATCCGGGGTCAGAGTTTGGCAATACAGGGGCAGACAATAGACCAAGTGGGTAAGGGATTTGAGAGCAGGAACTGTGTGGGTTAACTACAGGGTTGAGATTGGTAAGGGAAGAAAGGGAAACAAGCAAAACAGACCCTGCCTATGTGTTGGTTAGTTTCACTGAACTGTTTGGGGTTTGGGTTTTTTGGTGTTTATTTTTTCTCCTTTGTTAAAAGGGGTGACTTGCTGGGCAGGGAGGGGGAAGGATATATTTTGGAAATGAAGGCAAGGCGAAAGACATCAATCCATTTGAAAAAAAACATGCCTGGTGGGCACACTAATTCACTGCTGATAGAGCTGTGAACTGGTACAGCCATTCCAGAAAAAGCAATTTGGAATTATTCAAGGAAAGTTACTAAGTTAGTCAGATTGCTTGATCCAGAGATTCCATCACCAGGAACTTGTGTCCCAAAGAGGTTATTGACAGCAAGGGAAGACTCATAACCAAAAATATTTATAGCAGCACTGTCTGTGATAACAAAAAGCTGGAAATGAAACACATGGCCAGTGTTTAGGGAATGGCTAAGGAAATATGGTACTGGAACATTCTGGAATATTACTATGTTGTAAGGAATGAGGAATCTGAACACCAGAAAAGCAGGAAGATTTGTAGGACTGAAGGTAGAGCTCAAAGAGGCATATGGACAAAGATCGTGGCCACCTGCCATGGAGCCAACATGGAGAAGCTACTATACTCCAGTCAATTATAAGTGGCTGGGGTGGCCAGGTAGCACAGCGAGTAAGATCACCGGCTCCAGTGTCGGGATGACATGTGGATCGAATCCGGGCTCAGACACTTATTACCCACCCAGAAACACCTGGCCGTGTAACCTTGAGCAAGTTACTTAACCCAAATTGCTTTAAAAAAATTATAAGTGGCCAATGTCAGTACCACGATGACTGCCAGAGTGAAGGAGGTGGCATCTGGGGCATGGGGGCTGATTCTGTAACAAAAAGCAGATCATGTCCTTCCCAATGAGCTGAATCCTTTCTATTAACAAATGCTTATTAAACTCTTTTCTCAGAGGATACACTTTGTAAAAGAGGTTTGTTTGGGTGTTTGTTAGGAAGTATCAATATATCCAAAGGAAGGCTATCATTATACTGAAAATAAGAGAAGAAAAAATTGAGCTGGACATTGGTAGGATGAGTAAGGGGATTGGCTGGAAGATGAATAGTGTCAATCAGGGTGGGAAGGTTGGCTGGAGATGTATCTGGGGGGTGTTTAGTGCCCAGTTAAGGAGTTTGGATTTTACCCTGTATACCAGAGGGGTCAACTCCTGAGTGCTGTCCAAACCTGATTAGAAGGTAATTGGGGAATATTTGATAAAATAAATAAAAATGCAATAGGACATTAATAATGTTAATATGTGGTTATCTAAGTCAAGATGCAGCTGCAGGCATTTTTCTGTATGGTTTAACGGCACCAGTTTCTGAGTTTGAGACCATGCTATAGGCAATGGCAAACCAGTGAAGATTCCCGTTTAGGAAAGGAGCAGGCCTTCAGGAAGATTCCTTTGGCAACTTGGGTAGGGAGTGAGAGAGATAAGAGGCAGAAAGACTAGGCAGGAGGTTAACAATAGCCCAGATAAGAGGTAAGGAGAATCTGAATTGTAGTAGAAAACAGGGGAGAGCAGCAACTGAGGGGAGAGTGTGAAGAACCCTGAATCTAGGACCAGGCTCCAAACCCTGGCCTGGTTTCTCACTACCTGTCTGACCATTGGCAAATCCTTCTCCCTATACGTGAGTTGTGGTGGGAGTCCTAAGTTCCATTCTGGGGTGTTACATTTTACAAAGGTAAGTTGGAGATGTCCAAAGGAGAGCAGCCAGGATGTGTGAAGAAGGGCCTTAATCTCATTCCCATACCAGGACTGGTTGACAGAACTGGGGGTGTTTTCCATGAAGAAGAGAAGACTCAGACTGGATGTGATATCTGTGTTCATGTAGCTCAAGGGCTGACCCATGGAGCAGGGAGAAAACTTGCTCTGTTTGGTCTCAGCGGGCAGACCCAGTGGCCCATGGTGGGAAGGTGCAGAGATGCTGCATTTTGGCTTGATCTAAGAGAACACTTCCCAACCAAAGTGGAAGGGCAACCTTAGAAGGTGATGGGCTTCCCCTAGCCCTCAGCAAAGGCCAACTGCTGCAGAGCAGAGACTATGATTTGGATTTCAGGGTCCCAGGGGTCCTTTCTCCCTGAGGCTGCCTAGACGACTTTGAAGGTCCCAGACCCAGGGCAGTGAGGGATGGAGGAAAGGCCTAAAGAGGTCTAGCAGGCTTCAATCCTGGGGTGTAGGGAGGATGGTGATTGCCATGGACCAGGGCTGGGGAACCTGTGGCCTCAAGGCCACATGTGGCCCTCTAGGTCCTTGGGTGAGGCCTAGTGGCTGAGTCTAAGTTTGACAGAACAAATCCTTTTATTCAGGAGATTTGTTCTGGGAAGTTTGTATTCTGTCAAAGGGCCACCCTTGAGGACCTAGAGGGGATCTGTTCTGTGAAGTTGGGATTCAGTCACAGGGCTGCCCTTGAGGACCTAGAGGGCATTTGTTCTATGAAGTTTGAGTTTTCTCAAGGGGCCACCCTTGAGGACCCAGAGGGGATTTGTTCTATGAAGTTTGAGTTTGCTCAAAGGACCACCCTTGAGGATCTAGAGGGGATTTGTTCTATGAAGTTTGAGTTCACTCAAAGGGCTGTCCTTGAGGACGTAGAAGGGATTTGTTCTGTGAAGCTTGGATTCAGTCACAGGGCTGCCTTTGAGGACCTAGAGGGGATTTGTTCTGTGAAATTGGGATTCAGTCACAGGACCACCCTTGAGGACCTAGAGGGGATTTGTTCTGTGAAGTTGGGATTCAGTCAAAGGGCCACCCTTGAGGACCTAGAGGGCCACATGTGGCCTCAAGACTGCAGGTTCCCCAGCCCTGGCATGTACAGACACAGAGAGGTCATAGAGGAGGAGCAGGTTGGAAAGGGAAGGTGATGCCTTCCTTCTGGGAAGCATGGCATTTGAAGTGCCAGTAGGGCAACCAGGTGGAGACGGAGAGTAAGTGGTCAGAGCCGTAGGCCTGCAGCCCTTTGTCTTCTGTGTCCACAGCGATCACCACAGACTTTTCTTACTTACCCATTCCCCAGTGGCTCTTAATTGGGCTCCAGTTGCAAGCTTCTTAGGAGGTCTAGACATCCTCTTGTGAGCCTGAGGTAAGGAGAGAGATCAATCAAACATTTATTAAGCACTCACTATGTGCTAGACACTGTGCTAAGTGCTGGGTATACAAAAAGAGGCAAAAGCCAGTCCCTGCCCTCAAGTAACTTATAATCTAATGATTTGTCATAAGCAGAGCTGAACCCTTCCCAGTGATCTGGATTCTCTGCTTCAAGGCTATCCCCTTGGGAAGCCACACACACTCTCCAGGGTTGCCCTGGTTTAGTCTACTTCAGATATTCCAGCAGAGTCAGTATTAGGGCCCTCCAGAGGTCAAGAAGTTCCACCTCTTTCCAGTCATTCCCCAATGGCCTCCTCAGACTCCAGGCTCTTCCTCTCTAGCCTGACATCTATTCTCCACCTCATCCCCTGTTCTTGCCTCATAAAGACTTTGGATTATTTCCAAAAACTAGGATCAAGATCAAGGACTTTCCCAAGAACACATCTGCAGTGGAGGCCATTAGGAGTAAGAGGGCAAAGTGGGTCCATCTGCTGAGGATTGGTGAGGATCCTTCCAAAAGGACCTCGAACATCATCTAAGTCAGTTCCCTCACACCAAGGGACTGGCAGCTTCTGTTTTAGCTCTGCTGGGCACAAAGCATCTGCTTCCTTTGCCTCACTGGTCCTTGGTTTCCCCATCTGCAAAATAAGAGGGTTAGACTAGAATATCCTTCTGGTGGATCCATTTTATGAGTCTGTCATTCCAAGCTCCAGAGGTTGTCCATGCCAGGGAAGGGGGCCTGGACTCCCAAGGAGACAAGGGGTCATTAACCAAGGAATCTGCAGACTGAAAATGCAGATTCAAGAGCCAGGCCACTGCCTCTCTGAGCAAAGGAACTTGGAGATAACAGCAGGAAGGCCACTGTGGGAAAGTCAGTCTAGTTGAGACAGGCTTTACCCACACAGAATAGGGAAATTATAATACACAGCAGGACTGGTTTATTGGACCAATGGGTGGCACAATCTGGGCTCCCTCGAGATTCTGAAGAGGACTGGGCATCATGGGCTGCTGCCTTTTGGAAAGGTTTCCTAGGGGAAGCCCAATATGACAGACAGGTAGGACTAGGTTAGAGGGGAGGGACTATCAGCAAAGTAGGAGTAATGGAAGGGCAAACCAGCCTGGGGGAAGCAGAGAAGGGTAGGGTTGGAAAGATGGGATTGGGGCCTTGTGGCCAGACTGGGGAAAGCCTAGAGTACCAGGCTAAGCTGTTTATCCTTGGCCTCTGACACATAGTGGCTGTGTATGCCTGAGTTAGTCATGTTACCTAGATATTCTAGGTAACTAAATCTGAGAAGGTGCCCATCTGTACTGGTGGAGGGAATTACCTCATCTGGGAGTTCCCCATAATACTGAAATCACAAGTGTAGCCCCCATCCCTATTCCTACAAAGAATGTGGTAGAATGGTGGCAATGTGGTATAGAGAAATGAATGCTGGATTTAGACCTGAGTTCTAATTCTGATTCTACCACTTCCCTGCTGTGTGGCCTTGGGCAAGCTATGTTCCCTCTCTGGACTTCATCTATTCTGTATGTAAAATGAGGGTAGACTAGAGACTAACATCAGGTCCCTTCTAGCTTTGAATCCTCCAAAGGGCTTTGGTGGGCCCCAGCCCCATTCTACTATGTTTGAACCCTAGACCTTCATTCCCTCATTAGGCACCCCCCCCTCCCAGTTCCTGCCTAAGGTATTTTGACAGCTGGAGGGACAGGGCTAGAGGTGGGGAAAAGAAGGCCTCACTCCCATACTCTGCCCCTTCCCTCCTTGTCAGTCAGATTCTCCTCAGAGAGAAGACAAGGCCTTGGGGGAGGGGCCTGCCAAGGCTGCCTGAGTGTTTGCTTTGGACCATTCCTCTGCATTCTTTCTCATCCTGTGGCCAGGCCTCCAGATATGGCACTTCCTGTTTGGTAAGGGTCAGAGGTCAGTCTCTGCAGAGCCCAGACCCCCTGGGAATGTCCCGGCCATCTCTCCAACTGTTTATAGAAACTTTCCCAACCAAGACCGCTTTTTCTTCCACAGCCTTTTCTAGGACCACTCAAAGGCCATTCATTCTGTCTCTGTCTCTCAGTGTTTCTCCTTCCCTCCCCTGTCTGTTTCTGTCTCTGTCTTTCTCTT
This sequence comes from Petaurus breviceps papuanus, assembly GCF_028583685.1. Taxonomy (NCBI): domain Eukaryota; kingdom Metazoa; phylum Chordata; class Mammalia; order Diprotodontia; family Petauridae; genus Petaurus; species Petaurus breviceps. The sequence goes on from NW_027187236.1 coordinate 968,300, forward strand.
ATTCTCTCTCTCTGTCTCTCTCTTTCTCTCTCTCTTTCTGTCTCCCTCTGTCTCCCTCCCTCTGTCTGTCTCCCTCTCTGTCTGTTTCCATCTCTCTGTCTCTGTCTGTCTGTCTCTTTCTCTGTCTCTCTCCCTCTGTCTCTATCTCTTTCTGTCTCTGTCTCTCTCCCTCTGAATCTCTGTCTCTGTGTCTCCCTCTCATAAAGTTTTATTGATTCATTTTTTCTTATTTTTTTACATTACTATCCATTCCCACCAACTGTTCCACTCTGGTCCCAAATGAACCTTTCCTTATAACAAACATGCTTAGTTAAGCCAAACAAAACCAGTTTCCCTGTCTGAAATGTCCACATCATTCTCATCTACCCTCTCCCTGCTTCTTCCCCATCAGCCTTCTGAAATCCTTGTGAGCCACAGCAGGATGTAGAGTTCTGACGCCTTTCGTGGTCATTGGCCTTGGATCTTTGTGGCCTTTATGTAGACAGTTCTCTTGGTTTTGCTCACTTCTCTATGTGTCAGTCTAGACAAGACTTCCCCAAACTGTCTGGATTCATCACAGTCATCATTTCCGAGGGTACACTACAACTACTACATTCATAAATGTGCTTGGCCACTGAGCAAAGCATGAGCAATCCATGAGTACCCATTTTACTTCCCATTCTCTGCAACTACAAAAAGTGCTGACACAAAGATTTTTGTGCATCTGGGACCTTTTCTTCTGGTTTTGGCCTTACCTACATGCCTAGTGCTCATATTACTGGGTCAAAGGGTATGTAAAGCTTAGGAACTTTGGGAGTAAAATTCCAAATAGTTTTACTAAAATGGCTGTACCAATCAGTAACCCCAGCTACAGTGCATTCGTGTCCAAAAGCCAATTATCCACAGTCCGTTTCACCCTTACGATGGCCAAGCCCAGTTTTCTTACGTGACTAAACCCTTCAGAGGCACATAGGTTCAACATACACACATATAGACAAACATAAACACATACATACACACACACTCATATACACATCTACACATACAAACCCATATACTTGTACATATATTTGCATACACAACACACAGACACACATCTTCATATATACATATATTCATCATACACACATATACAATTCACAAATACATACAACACACAAAATACAAAACCACACACGTAAACACATAAGCAACAATACATACACACAATTCACAACGCACGCAATATATACATGCATGTACACACACTATAGACACATACTTGAATATACATATAAACAACATACAAACGCCTCTACACCCATACATATACATCTATTATACATACATCCCTGTACGTGCATATTCACACATTATAGTGCTTTACCCACATGTCTATAGATACACACAAAATTATTGATGCATACACAATAAATACATGTACACACCCACATACATAACAAAATGCAGAGATTTACACAACTCACATGCTCTAATACACACACACACATAGACATATATATATATACCCATATACAGCATACACATACACAATACACTCTACACACGTGGGCCCATACACATATACACGCATAATAAAATCGCACAATATAGAAGTACAATAAACATACACATACACAATACACTCTACATATATGGGCCCATACATGTATACACGCATAATAAAATCGCACAGTATAGAAGTACAATAAACATACACATATACAATATATGCACACAATATACAAATAAGTTTACATATTCACACCTAAACATGTATTCCCACTTGTAAACACATCCATGCATTTACATATGTGCACACAATACACAGCATATTCATACATATACATAGTATACACACCCACATATAACACAATACACATATACCAATATATAGAAACACAAATGATATACACACCTATACATGAACACATACATGCCTATATACACATAAACACACATATATCCACACATGCACACACATACATACATCTAGACCCACACTATACACACTCATGCACATATACATGCATACTCACATAAACAATACAGACCTATACCCATATAAACACCCACATACCAAAATACAGACACAACAAATGCTCACACATACACCTATGCACATATACACATATATACAATCCATAACATTCATGTACACATACTGGGGAAACTGAGGCAGACAGGGGTTAAGTGACTTGTCTAGGGTCAAATGGCTAGTATCTGCGACTTCAGATTTGAACGCAGGAGCTCCTCTAACTCTGGACACCGCACCATGCCCACTCTATGGTAACTAGGGGACTCATGAGAATGTTGGGGGCTGTTTCTTTAGAAACTGGCAGTTTGTTTTTCTTTATAAGGAAGTCCAAGTCCTCAGAGCAGTACCAGAAGGCTGGAGGCTTGTACTAATCTCTTTGGTGGAAAAGAAACTCAATAGAACATGGGGGGCCACTATCTTTTGCAGTCACAACTTGGTTTACCTTCTGGGGCAGGTCCATACCTTTAGGGCTTCACAAACAGGAGCCCTGTATGTGTCTTTGGGGTGGAAGTGGAACTCCCCAGAAGGTCAGAATCTTGCCTTTCTAGCAATCTCAAATAGCTTTTTCTGCTCCAGGCTAGTCCAAGCCCTCAGCAGAGGGCCAGAAGGCTGGATACTGGGTCTCTGATGCAACCAAGGGGTTCCTTGGAATGTTGGGCTCTGTTTCCCTAGCAACTGTAATGGGAATGCAAATTTGGAAGATCTTCCCTGCCCCTAGGCTAAAATGCACCTGAAGCCTGGGGAGGGAGGCTTGTTTTTCAGTAGATACTTCTTGATTGGCCAGTGAGTCAATAAGGTTGTTACATTCTCTGAGCCAGGAGAAGGCTATATAAGCCCTGTTGTGTAGCTTTGTTTTGGGACTCACTTTGAGAAGTGTTCTGTGATTTGATCTGAATTCTGGGAAGCCGTTGTTGAGAGTCCCCCGGCTTTGAAAAACCCAGATGCTGATTTGGTATGGATGTAATGGTTGGACAGTTTGGAAATCTGTCTACTTGATCTGTTTCTCTGACTTGATAATTCTGTCTGTGTATTCTGAAGTTTGGGGTGCTGACCATTTCCCCCTGAACAAGGTAAACGATATATGTCTGACTGATTAAAGTAAGCTTGTTAACCCATTTTGAGTTGCTTTCCTTTATCAAAGCAGATCCAAGAACCTGTGCCAGCAGCTACCCTGGGAACGCTGGGGTGCTTGCTGCTACAGCAACACGAACTGATTTTCCTTTCCTAGGAGAATCCAGGCCCTTGGCGGTCTTACCTTAATATTGGTGGCTTGTGTTTATATTTGAGATGACCAAGAGACTTCCTAGAATTTGGAGATTTTTGCCTTTCTGAGGGATTCCAAGCATTTAGAGGCCTCTAGTTATGTACTTATGGTACTACCCTATGAATCTCTGGGGTACTAGAGTCCTGGGAGGTTGTTTCTTAGAATACCAAGTTAATTTTCCTTCCTGGGGGAGTCCAAGCTGAGTTCAATAGAATGCCAGGAGGTTGGATGCTTCCAGATGGGAAATGGGACTTACCGCAATGTCATGGGATTGCCTTACTAGCAATACAAGTTCATTTCTCACCTGAGGGGAATCTGAACACCAGGGTGGTATTATGGAGGATGGAAGAATGTAGGGCCTTGGGGGGAAGGTGGGATTCCCTGGAGAACTATATCCCTTTTTAGTGTGCTGCTGTGAGTCCTTTACATGTTTTCTACATTTTTCTATTGTTATCTTGAGTGCTTGTGTGGGGTCTCATTACCCTGCTTACCTACATTTGTGGAGACCTAACCACAAGCTATATTTTTGCTCTATTCAGAGATCTCCCATAGACAACATTGGATGAGGACAATACAATATACAATGGTGGTGGTGGATGCCCCTAAGATTGGATCTGGTCTGCCCCGGCCATGGGTTATTGACCATTTTGGAACACTTAGATCCAATTCCATTAGCAGTTAGGCACTGGGGCTACAAGAAGAAATCTGAAAACAGACCCTGGCCTCAAGAGCTTATGTTCTGTTGGAGGGGAAGGGAAGCAGAGTAAAGTACACACACACATACACATGTGTATATATGTATATAGTATGTAGACATATACTATATACATATATGTGTGTTTATATTGCATATATATATATATATATATATATATATTTAGTAGATAGAAGCACTAACCTGGATAGATCAGAAAGTCCTGAGTAGGAAGTGCCGCTTAAGCTGAGCCTTGGATGGAGATGAGAATTAAAAAAAAATCACACCTCTACAACATCATCTTTGTTGTTATCATTTAGTCATTTTTCAGTGGTATACAATTCTTTGTGATCCCATTTGGGGTTTTCTTGGCAAAGATACTGAATTGGTTTGCCATTTCCTTCTCCAGCTCATTTTACAGATGGGGAAACTGAGGCACACAGGTTAAGTGACTTGCCCAGCAACACACAGCTAGTGAAGTCTGAGGCTGTATTTGAACTCAGCTCTTCCTGACTACAGGCCTGGTACTCTATCCACAAGTTGCCCTTAAATCATCTAGAGATCACAATTTCTTTGTAGCCAAAAGAGTACCCTCAATGTTTTAATGTCTTAATTGAGTAAAAAACTCAGAAGACTGAAGAACGATCAAAATTTATTTTAATAAATAATCTAATTAAATAAATAAATAATTTAAGCCTATAATGTTAGAGCTCAATGGACAGCCTTGTCAATATCTCTTTTTTAATATGTTAATTTATTTATTTTTAGTTCTCACCATTCACTTCCATAAGTTTTAAATTTCCTTCCCCCTTCTCTCTCTTTTCCCCAAGATGGCACACAATCTGATATGGGCTCTACATATATATATATATATATATATATTCCTATTAAACATATTTTCACATTATTCATGTTGTATAGAAGAATTAGAATGGGAGGAACTATGAGAAAGAAAAAACCAAAACATTCAGACTCCATGGCTCTTTCTCTGGATATGGATGGCATTTTCCATCATGAGTCCTTTGTAATTGTTTTAGGTCCTTTCATTGCTGAGAAGGGCTAAGTCTATCACACACTGTAGCTGTTGCTACTGTACTGTGTACAGTGTTCTCCTGGTTTTGCTCACTTCACTCAGAATCAATTCACATGAATCATTCCAGGTTTTTCTGAAATCTGCCTGCTCATCATTTCTTATGGAACAACAGTATTCCATTACATTCATATACCACAACTTGTTCAGCCATTCTCCAATGGATGGGCATCCCCTCTATTTCCAATTCTTTGCCACCACAGAAAAAGCTGCTATAAATATTTTTTGTACATACGGGTTCTTTTCCCGTTTGTATGACCTCTTTGGGATACAGCCCTAGAAGTGATATTATTGCTGGGTCAAAGGGTACGCACATTTTTATAGCTCTTTGGGCATGTCAATATCTCTTAAACAACAGATCAACTTTTTTTTTTGCTTTTTGGAGGGCAATTGGGGTTAAGTGACTTACCCAAGGTCACACTGCTAGCTTTTTTTTTGTGTTAAATGTCTGAGGCCTGATTTGAACTCAGATCCTCCTGACTCCAGGGCTGGTGCTCTATTCACTGTGCCACCTAGCCGCCCCTCACAGATCAACTTTTTGAAATCGGAAGTCATGGCCATCATGGTGCAAGGGACCTTAGCGGTCATCTTGTCCAATCTCTCACAGAAGCATGAATCCCCTTGACAATCCATGTAACAAGTGACTACCCAGCCTCTTCTGACCTTCAATGACAGGGCCCTACTTGGGAAAATCTTTTCCATTTTTCAGAAGTGCCCCAGTTCCTCATCTTTTGCAATGATGATCTCAGGGACTGTGGATCTTCTCTCTCCACATGCTGAGTGGACCAGTTACAAAACATTTTAATCTACTCACTGCTCATTCCTGTCCATTTCCTAAAGCAAGTCCCTTATGACTGACTCACTGACTGACCCCTTTGTACAACCATATTGTCTCAGGCCTGTTACCAGAAGATGGAGCACTCTTCTGATAGAATGTAAGCCCCTTGAAGGCAGAGATTGCTGCCTCTTAAAAATAATTTATATGTGCTTTATTTGGGGGCTTCATTTCACTGAAAATATTTTATTGGTCAACTACAAACAATCTTGATGGTTTGGGGGTGAGGTCCTGGCTGGGAAAGGGAGGTAGCGAACTCAAACTTGATGACTCTTCTGTATTGTGTGAGGTTTCGGATTATGACCATGATGTTAGCACAGTAGAGGGTAGAAGGAAATATTTTTAAAGTATATTTTTATTAAAAGATGTTTTTTTGCTTTTTGGAGCGGGGAGGGCATGGCATTTGGGGTTGTGACTTGCCTAAGGTCACACGGCTAGTTTTTTTTTTGTGTTAAGTGTCTGAGGCCAGATTTGAACTCAGGAACTCCTGACTCCAGGGTTGGTGCTCTGGGCACTGTGCCACCTAGCCACCCCTAAAGTATATTAAAAATATGTTTGTGTGTACATACACACACACATGCTAGACACTGTGCTAAATGCCTTATATTATCTCATTTGATCCTCACAACCTTGGAAAGTAGATCTATTATTATCTTCATTTTACATATGGGGAAACTGAGGCAAGACTATTGCCTTTTAATTTCCTTGCTCTTAGCCCAGTGCCTGACCCAGAGTGTTTAATAAATGCTTGCTGACTGACTTATTAATTGAAACAGCTAAGTAGAGGCCTGGGGAGGGTGATGGGCAGAGCTGCCTTTGGGATTCGAAGGCTAGAGTGATTTCCTTAGATCTTTTTGACCAGACAGTTTAACCCTGGCTGGCTCAACAATCTCACCCCCCCAGCACTCTGACCTATCTGAATCTTTCAACACACAGTACAAAACTGATTCTGGCCCTGAAGACTTCACTCAACTTGTGGGCTGGTACCCTCTATTCGGAGTCACTCAGAAGGCCAATGCACATGTAGCCTGGTGGTGGGAGCTGGGCCAGCCTTCTGAGTCACAAAGGAGTCATGGAATTATGGAATGGTAATTCCTTTAGAAATCCTATAACCCAACTCTTTATTTTTCCAGAGGAAGACACGAGGCCAGAGAGGGATTTGAATTTATACCTTCCTTTCTTTGTTCTTTACTGTGGGTCATAGCTACATAAGAAACTCCTCTCTTGAGTGGTTGAAATAGGGGCTGGATATAGGGAGAGAAGAGTGGGGAGTAGATCAGAAGATGGGGAGGGAAGGGGAGTGAGGTGCTGGAAATGGTAATGGAGTCTAGAAGGCAGGGGGGTATGGTGGGTGGGAAGGGAGAGGAAGGAGGGAATTCTTTCCTGTTTGGGAGTGGGGTGGGAAGGTGCCTCTCTCTTAGGAGGGGGTGGGGGAAGGCTGCCTTTTTGATCTAACTCCCTTGTTTTCCCTTCTCTCAAATGAGAAACAGCTTGGCCCAGGGGGTTGCTTGATTGAAGTAGCCATGGGGGGTGGGGAGTAAGAGCAGGGGGCAGCTGGCTGCATATTCACCTTTAATCTGAGGATGTGGGGGTGGGCACTGGGGGCCTCAGTGACGCCATGTTCTTGTGCTGGAGCAGGACAGATAAACCAGGCAGGAGATGTAGAAATTTCAGATAATGGAGAAGGGCAATTTGGCTTGGGAGGTGTTCCCTGAGTGAACTTGGAACTGGAATTATGCTTGAGATTTCTTCCTGTTCCTGGGACAAAGGAAGGAAGACAGCTAGCACCTGGCAGGGTAGTAGTGAGGAGAGGGAAGAGGGGAGGGGGGGGGCACAGTTGGCTGAGGCAGCAGCAGGCTTTAGGGCTCCTGAAGGCTAGGCCCAGCCCCTTACTCTCCATCCAGCCCTCTGTGCCCACTCCCCTAGCCCCCACCTCTCACCCCCAGCCCCAGAGCTGGGAATTCCAGAGCTAACCACAACACACACAGAGAATTTCTCCATTTGTGGTCTAGAAACATTGGGGCCTGACTCGGGGCTTGGAGACCAGGAGGGGCTGAGGTGGAGCAGACAGGCCACTTTTCCCCAGGACCAGATTCCTCCAGGATCGTCTCCAATAGGCCTCAGGCTTCAGAGGATGCTTCCTCAAGAACTCCCCGGTTGACTCTGTTCCCCCTTTCCTCCAGAGCAAGGGCATCCCTTAAACAGACCGGAATCCTAACACCTGTGTGCTCTGGGACATCTCTCTCAACCTCTCTGGGCTTTAGTTTCTTCATTTCTTCTGCTTCAAGAAGACTTGAGTTCAAATCCAGCCTCAGACACTTAGTAGCTGGATGACCCTGGGCAAGTCATTTCACCCTGTTTGCCTTGGTTTCCTCATCTGTCAAATGTCAATAAGAATAATTGTGAAGATCAAATGAGATAATAATTATAAAAACACCCAGCACAGTGCCTGATACACAGTAGGTACTCTATAAATGCTTATACCATCCTCTTTTCCTTCTTCCACAAAATGGAGGGATTGGGAGGGGGGAGGCTAGGTGTTGCAGTGAATAGAGCATTGGCCCTGAAGTCAGGAGGACCTGAGTTCAAATCTGACCTCAGACACTTAACACATAAAAAAAAACTAGCCCTGTGACCTTGGGCAAGTCATGTAACCCCAATTGCCCTACCTTCCCCTGTCCAAAAAATAAAAGGAGGGATTGTATTAGATGAACTATGAGGTCCTTCCCTGCCAGCTGGGCATCCTATGGTCGGGAAAAGTGTGTTCATTCACTAAGTATTTCTCAGCAGGTACTGTGCTAGGCACTGGGGATATGAGAACAACAATGGAAAAGGAGCAGGCCCTGCCTTCAAGGAGCTGATATTCTGTTGGTAAAAACACATGCCCAGATAAATGAATACAAAATCCACCCAAACCATAGGCCTAGTGTAGGATAGGGTACTTCCTTGAAGGAAGGGAAAGACTCTATAAGGTTTCCTCATCTGTGTGACTCTGGCCAAGTCACTTTACCATTTCTGCCTCAGTTTCCTCATCTGCAAAATGAGCCAGAGAAGAAAATGACAGACCACTCCAATATCTTTACCTGGAAAACCCCCAATGAGGTTACAGAGGGTCAAAAACAACTGAAATGACTGAGCAGGGAGGTTATTTGGCATGCTGGGGGTGTTCTTACTTTTTCCTGCTATCACCAGGGTGCCAATGGGCTGTTCTCGCTGTCCCCATGTGAGCAGCTTATATGTGGCTCTCATGGAATCCTTTATTCCTGGTGGTCTTTGAAGTCCTCAATGTTCCCCCCTCCCCCAAATATGCTCCTCTCCATTGCCTGCTGTGTGATGTATTTTCAGTACTTTGGGGACCATGGTGGACTATGTCTCACAATTATACAATACCGCCAGTAGAATATGGAAAATATGGGCCTTTGTTTCTAGGAAAAGTTTGGGGTCATTAAAGGAGCTTTGCAGTTTCCTGAAGGCCCACTATCCTCCCCCCTCCCCCATTTCATTATTAGCCCTACATGTGGTCCATTTGTACTTTCTGTCCTAGATACATGTACTGATGGACAAGTTCTATAGGTTGCCCATCCACTTGCATGTCATAATCTGGGCAAGACATTTTTCATCCACTTGGTCTTTGCTGTGTGAATGATCCTGCCAAATTCTGGTGAAGGGTTACAGCTCTCATCCAGGAGAATCAACAGCATCCCAGGGCTTGATGGAAGCAGCATTCTGTCATCACAAACAGGAGCATCTGGGAATCCCTCCCCAACTTGTACTCCATGCTGGATCTCTTTCATCACAAGGGCAAATGCCTTTGGTCACCCTAATCTTCCTTACTGTACACCTACCTGCCTGAGGTTTATGATCAGCACGTTATCAAACAAGGTTATCTTTATTGGAAGATTCACTCTAAGTTATTTTATACCCAGAGTATCCCTGACTACCTATCTCTCCCAAAGCCCTGTGGGATTCCAAATGACCCCTTTTCTTCCCTCTAGGCCAGGTCATGTTCCTCACCAGCAGGCCAACAACACATCTCCATCCAGGCCAGCTGTCACTGTTTGCTCACTTAGGCAGGCACATAGTAGCCCCCAAGACCAGCTCTGCTTTTTGCTTCTTGGGTCTCCTTTCACTGAGGTCCAGCTTCCTCTCCCTCCCACTTCCTGTTTTCTTCTCTTTCATTATTTAACATCTTACCACACAATTTAATCCATAGTCCTTGAAGTAAATGCAGCTGGGCCACTCCAGGGGCGGCCCGACACTTGGGCCTGCTTGAAAGTTGCAATGCACAGGAGACAGGAGAGCCTGGAGCCCACGTGATCCAGATCACGGCAATTATATTCCAGCCTCTCGACTTTCCAAAGCAGGAAACTGAGGCCCAGAGAGGTTCAGGGACTTCTCAGATAGTACTAAGTGGCAGAGTTGACATTCCAACCTGGGACCTCAGACACCAAATCCAGGATCCTTTCTTCCCACAGCCCCTCCCCAAATCTACTCTGCCTTGCCTTGACTCATACCAGGAAAATGTTCTGATCAATCCAAGGGCTTAAAAGTGTGGTAGTGGAGTCCTGGGTGCTGGGACTGGCCAGGGCAGGGGTCCTTCTACCTGCCTCTGCAATGCCAGCTCTGGGGAGTGGGACGAGCTTGCTCTCTAAAATGGGGAATCCAAATACTTTGTGGGAGCATCCTGGGAGTCAGGAGATCTGGGTTCAAAGCCAGACTCTCTATATACTAACTCAGTGGATGATCTTGACAAGTTGCTTCCCCTTTGGGGTCCCATTTTTCTTTCTTTTTTTAAAAAAAATTAATTGATTTTAGTTTTCAACATTCACTTCCCCAAGATTTTGAGTTCCAAATTTTCTCTTTATCTCTCCCCTCCACCCATCCCAAGTCAGCATGTATTCTGATTACCCCTTCCCCCAATCTGCCCTCCCTTCTACCACCCCCCCTCCTTTTATCCCCTTCCCTTCTATTTTCCCATAGGGTAAGATAGATTTCTACACCCCATTTAGGCCCCGTTTTTCTTTTTTTTTTGCTTTTTGGAGGAGGGAAGGTAGGGCAATTGGGGTTGTGACTTGCCTAAGGTCATATGGCTAGTGTTAAGTGTTTGAGGCTGCATTAGAACTCAGGTCCTCCTGACTCCAGGTCTGGTGCTCTATTCACTGCACTACCTAGCCACCCCCGGTCCCATTTTTCTTATGAAATTGGTCAAGCAGAAGGCATTTGTTAAGGGACAACCAGGGGGTCAGGCACTGAGTTGGGTTCTGGGGATACAGAGAGAAAAATGACAGGGCCCCTGTGTGGAGAGGAAGATTTCAGGTCAATACAAGGCAAAAGCTGAGAGGAATGTGAGTCCCTACAATGGGATTGGCTGGCTGCAAGTGGAAGCTGGGAAAGGAGATTCTTGGTGAGGTGCTTGTTGGGATATGTTGGCCTCTGAGGTCTCTGGGCTTTTGTAACAGTTGTACCCCCTTACACACAGGGCTCACAGGATGAGAGGATACTAAATCTAGAAGCTGACTAGGCCAATCCCTTCTTTTTACAGAGGAGGAAACTGAGGCCCAGAGGGAAAGTGACTTGGTCAAGGTCACACAGCTAATAAACATCTGAGGTCAATTTTACATTCGGGTCCTTTTTCACTAGTGCTATAACCTTCAAGAACGATGGTCACAGCACTTCTTTTTCTGATGGCGAAGATTCTCAACCAGCAGCCTTTGCTGTCTGAATGAGGCCTCCAGTGCCAGAGCATGGGGAGTTCCCATAATGACCAAAAACACCCAAGGAGTGAGAGAAAGCCTTGGAGCTTCACAGGATTTAGAAGGCAGGACGGGGAAGCTCCCTCATGTGCTGGGGCCCATTCCAGCTCTTGGGGCATCTCCAAGGAACTGGCAGGGAGCCAACGAAGAGAGGCGGGGCAGGTGGCTAGAAATAGTACGTCACAATTTACCCGATCTCCTGAAAGCTGGCTGGAAAGAAGTTTTTTTAAAAGAGCAAATCCCATGTTTTCCAGTGATTTCCATCCATAGCTCAGAGGATGGATCTCTTCATTCCTGGTTCATCTGTGATGGTCAGGGCTCCTCAGCACCCCCTGCCTCTGGTCACCATCTGGGAATTAGGATCAGAGATTTAGAATTGGAAGAGATCAGGAATAACCTGGCCTAACGCCTACACTTTGTCATTGTTTGGGCATTTCAGATGTGTCTGACTCTCTGTGACCCCATTTGGGGTTTTCTTGGCAGAGATACAGAAGGGGTTTGCCATTCCCTTCTCCAGTTTTACAGATGAGGAAACTGAGGTCAACAGGGTGAAATAACTTGGCCAGGGTCACACAGCAAGGAATTGTCTGAGGTTGCATTTGAACTCAGATTTTCCTGACTCCAGGCCCACTGTGTTATTTAACTACCTGCACTTTACAGAGGAGGAAACTGAGGCCCAGCTAAGGCAAGTGATAGCTATAGGTCACACAGGCAGTGACAGAGTCAGGATTTGAACCTGGGGCCTCTGACTCTAGTTCCATGCTCTTTCCATTTGGCTGAGCTCTTCCTACCAGCCTGGAATCATGCTGACAGGTCAGCAGTGTGAGCTATTAAATTCCTCTGCCTTTTCTTCCTCCCCCCCATTTTGGCACTTCCTTCTTAGGGAACAGGTAACTGAAATGTGGTGAATGAATGGCTGATATTGGGAGTGGGAAACAATCAATCCACTAATCAGAGAGGCAGTCTGGTACAGGGGGATTGAGGTCTGAACTTGGAGTCCAGAAGAGCTGGGTTAAAAGCCTTCCTTAGTCAGTTACTAACTGTGTGACTTTGGGGAAGTCACTTCACCTTTGTCTGCCTGTTTCCTCATCAATAGAATAGGGAGGTTAGACCTGGTGGCTTCTTAGATCTTTTCTGACTCTTAAGTCTGTGATCAGTCAATTGATTGCTGAGTGTTTAGTAAGCTCTCACTGGGCCTGAGGTTCTAGGTTGGCCCCTCGCTATACAGAGACAAAAATCAAACAGTCTCTGCCCTTTATAGATTCCTATTTTGTTAGGAGAGACAATATATGTATACAGTGCTGAGGTGGTGCAGCCTGGGAATGAGTTGCAAATTATAGATGTCAAAACTAACATTGAAAAAGCGATAATAACACAGTGGAGCAGAAGAAAGAGCGCTGAGTTTGGAGTCAAGAGAACCTGAGTCTACCTAGGTTCAAATCCTGGCTTTGCCACCTATGTGGGCTCCATTTCCCATCACTACACCTTTGCAATGGCTGTGCCCTCTACCTGGAATAGAATACCCCCTTTGGTTTCTTTCAAAGCCCATATCAAATGCTATTTTCTACATGAACTTCCCAGCTACTGATCCCTTCCCTTCCCCTTTTTCCCCTTTCTCCTTTTCTTCCTTTCCCCCTTTTCCCTTCCCCCTTCTACCTTTTCCCTTTCCTCTTTCCCCTTTCTCCTTTCCCCTTTCCCCTTTTTGCCCTTTCCCCCTTCCCTCTTTGTCCTTTCCCCTTCCCCCTTTCCCCTCCCACCTTTCCCCTTCCACCTTTTCCCTTTCCTATTTCCCCTTTCTCCTTTCTCCTTCCCCCTTTCCCCTTTTCTCCCTTTCCCCCTCCCCCTTTCCCCTTTTCCCTTTCCCCTTCCGCTTTCCCCTTTTCCCTTTTTCCTCTTTCCCTTCTCCTTTCCCTATTTCCCCTTTCCCCTTTCTCCTTCTCCCTTTCCCCTCTTCCCCCTTCCCCTTTCTCCTTCCCTCTTTCCCCTTTTCCTTCTTTCCCCTTTCCCCTTCCACCTTT
>NW_027187236.1:982049-982687 GCF_028583685.1 Petaurus breviceps papuanus
CCTTTCCCCTTTCCCCTTTCTCCTTCTCCCTTTCCCCTTTTCCTCCTTTCCCCCTTTTCCCTTTCCACCTTTCCCCTTTCCTCTTTCTCCTTTCCCCTTTTTCCCCTTTCCCCCTTTCTCCTTTCCCTTTTCCCCTTTCCCCTCCCACCTTTCCCCTTTCCCTTTCTCCTTTCCCTCTTTCCACTTTTCCCCTTCCACCTTTTCCCTTTCTCCTTTCCCCTTCCCCTTTCTCCTTTCCCTTTTCTTCTTTCCCCTTTCCCCTTTCTTTCTCTTTTCTCCTTCCCCCTTTCCCCTCTTCCCCTTTCTCCTTTCCCCTGCCCCCTTTTCCCCCTTCCCTTTTTCTCCTTTCCCCTTCCCCTTTCCCCTTCTACCTTTTCCCTTTCGTCTTTCCCCTTTCTCCTTCCTCCTTTCCCCTTTCCTCTTTCTCCTTTCCCCTTTTGCCCTTTCCCCCTTTCTCCTTTCCCTTTTCCCCTTTCCCCTTCCCCCTTTCTCCTTTCCCTTTTCTCCTTTTCCCTTTCCACCTTTTCCCTTTCTCCTTTCCCCTTTCCCCTTCCCCTTTTCCCCTTTCTCCTTTCCCTTTTCTCCTTTCCCCTTTCTCCTTTCTTTCTCTTTTAGCCTTCCCCCTTTCCCCTCTTCCC
>NW_027187236.1:982787-985225 GCF_028583685.1 Petaurus breviceps papuanus
CCCTTTCCTCTTTCCCCTTTCTCCTTCCCCCTTTCCCTTTTTCCCTTTTCCCCATTTTCCCCTTTCCTCTTTCCCTTTTTTCCCCTTCCCCCCTTTTCCCTTTTCCCTTTCCCCTTTCTCCTTTTTCTTTTCCCTTCCCCTTTTCCCTTTCCTCTTCCCTTTCCCCTTCCCCTTTTCACTGAGAGGTTGGAAGAGATGAGCCTTAATGCCCCTTCTAGCTCTAGACTTAAGAGCCTATGCTCTTAGCCAAAGTCACAGCAGGTTTTGGTGACACAGGGACATACCTCATTAATTTGGAGTAATTAGGGGAAGCAGAGAGTGCACAGGGAGCTGGCCTTGAAACCCAAAAGTCCTACTTCTGACACACCATAGCTGTGTGACCCTGTAATGGGAATGCAAATTTGGAAGATCTTCCCTGCCCCTAGGCTAAAATGCACCTGAAGCCTGGGGAGGGAGGCTTGTTTTTCAGTAGATACTTCTTGATTGGCCAGTGAGTCAATAAGGTTGTTACATTCTCTGAGCCAGGAGAAGGCTATATAAGCCCTGATGTGTAGCTTTGTTTTGGGGGGCTCACTTTGAGAAGTGTTCTGTGATTTGATCTGAATTCTGGGAAGCCGTTGTTGAGAGTCCCCCAGCTTTGAAAAACCCAGATGTAGAAACCCAGATGTTGACTGGGTATGGATGTAATGGTTGGACAGTTTGGAAATCTGTCTACTTGATCTGTTTCTGTCTTGATAATTCTGCCTGTATGCTTTGAAGTTCGGGGTGCTGACCTATTTCCCCTGAACAAGGTAAACAATATATGTCTGACTGATTAAAGTAAGCTTGTTAACCCATTTTGAGTTGCTTTCCTTTAACAAAGCAGATCCAAGAACCTGTGTGAGCAGCCACCCTAGGAACTCCAGGGTGCTTGCTGCTACAGACCCTGGGCAAGTCATTTACCTTTTCAATGCCCCAGACAATTCTCTTGGAGAAGAAGCTGAAGAGCCACACTGCCCTGCATGGGTAGAGGGAGTTCCCTCTCTCAGTGAGGTCCAAGACCCTGTCTTTCCTACCCTGTCTCTCCCCCTGATTGGGGGAGGCCTCTAAGTTCTTGATACAGGTTGACTGAGGATGGGCATTGTTGGCCCTAACTCCTCTTGAAGGCTGGCTAGGTAGACTCACAGAGAGGTGAAGGAAAATGAAGTAAAGACAGGCCTGCTGACTTAGCTCATGTTTGAAATGATAGGTACTTTTATTTCATTCAAGTATATACAGTAACTCAAATCAGGGTAAACCCAAGGTTGTGGGCTAGGGGGCTAGGGTCTGCTGGGATAACTCACTTTGTTTGGGAAAATAAACATTCCCCTTTGGGTCATCATTTGCTCAGCAAACCTTTTCTTTCCCTGAGTGGCAGAAAGAGAGCATACACTGATTCTCAATGAAAAGCCTGAATTAATGATGGCTGATGGGAGAGGCCTAGGTTGACTAGGAGTGGCTAAAGATGGGGAGGGAAGGAGAAGGAAAAGGAAGAGCAGGCCCCTCTCAGTGTGTGTGGGGGGAAGCAGGGAGGTAGGGGAGGGATGCTTAAGAGAGAGGCCTAGGTTGTAGGAGACTAATATTCTTCCTCATCCTGCTGTGGCTTCAGGACCACACTCTGGTAGGTCTTGATGCAGGAGAAGGCTGTGGGGGGAATCTGACGCCGATCAATGAGGTTGTTCTCCAGGTGCATGGATATGAGGTTTGAGTCCTGGGATGAACGAGGGTCACAGATAGAATTCAGAGGCACGCGTCTGCAGGAGAAAGAACAGAGAAAGCTGAGAATGGACAGATAGGCCAAGGCCCAGAGAGCAAGGCAGGCACAGATGGAAGAAAGGGAAGAGGGAAGGGACCAAGGCGGAGGTGGGGAGGGAGAGGGAGCAGCAGACGGCCAGGAGTGGTCCCTTGCTACTACTGCTGTGTATCTAGAGTTCCAACTACCAGACTGGCCTGAGTTAGGCCTGGCCATGAGGACCAGAATAGGTGCCACACATGTCTTGGGAATATTTAACATAAGCAGAGAGACTTAGCAAGTTGGATATAGTCAGAAGCGTGTGTGTGTGTGTGTGTGTGTGTGTGTGTGTGTGTGTGTGTGTGTGTCTATACATACTCCTATAGTCATAGAGAGGGGGAGCCAACCCAGCCTTCGACACTGGACATCAGGCCCAGACCATTCCTCCCCTCTTGGGGCAAATTCATGTCTCTAAGCTCTGTTCCCTGCCTCCTCTGGGGTCCCTGCTCTGTCCCCTGCCTCCCCTGGGGTCCCTGCTCTGTCCCCTGCCCTCCCTGGGGTCCCTGTTTTGTCCCCTGCCTTCCCTGGGGTCCCTGCTCTGTCCCCTGCCACCCCTGGGGTCCCTGCTCTGTCCCCTGCCCTCCCTGGGGTCCCTGCTCTCTCTCCATGGCTTCCCTGGGGTCCCTGC
>NW_027187236.1:990225-1008960 GCF_028583685.1 Petaurus breviceps papuanus
AGAGACAGAGAGAGAGAGAGAGAGACAGAGAGAGAGAGAGACAGAGAGACAGAGAGACAGAGACAGAGACAGACAGAGACAGAGAGAGACAGAGACAGAGAGAGAGACAGAAAGACAGAGAGAGACAGAGAGACAGAGACAGAGAGAGAAAGACAGAGAGAGGCAGAGACAGAGACAGAGAGGAGAGAGGAAAAGAGGGAGAGAGTGAGAGAGTTAGACCTGTAGGGTCAAGGACAGAATGTGAGACAGACACAGATACCAGGGTAGAGTTGCCATTTCCTATAGGCCAGGCCCACCAAAGAACACTCTTCTGGTGTCTGCTGTTCATCTTTTCCACTCTTACCCAGGGTTCTTCTGTTTAGATGGGGGCTTCAGGAATAAAGTTTGGGATCCTGAATTCTCCCCCTCCAGACTTCCAGCTCAGGCTGGAGAGATCGGTCCCATTCCAGTCACTGAGTCTAAGAAAATACTTCAGCACTGGGTGAAGACTCTCAGGTTATAAATCATGCTCATGTGCACACACACACACACACACACACACACACACACACACACAGTTCTTTCTATCTGAGTCCCCATACCCAGAAGACTTTCCTTTCCCTTTCCCACTGGAGATGTTGACATTTCTCCTGCTCATTCCATCCCAAATTGTTTCTCTCATTCTTCTCACCTTCAAAAGTTAGTGGCAATGGGTATAATACAAAACATGCCCAGGGAGTCAAGAGACCTGGATTCTAATCCTGGTTTAGCCACTTACTAGATGTGTGACCTTGTACAAGGGCCTTTCCCTCTCTGGGCCTCAGTTTCCTTCTTTGAATTGGTAAAGTGAAGGGGCTTAATGAGGTGACCAATAAGAACCCTTCTAGTTCTAACATTCAAGGTTTCTTTCACTAACCACAGTCGTCCTCCTCTCTGCCTGCCTTGCCTTCTTCATATCTTGTCCATAGGATCCTTCTCCCAGCTCCCTGGGCAGCCATTTGTCTTCCCCATTGTTTTGTCTCTTCTCCAAGGAGAGAAGGTGAGAGTTGAGGCTGAAGAGGATCAGATGAGCCAGCTGTCTTAGATTCAGCTAAGTGGCTCAGTAGGACCTGAGTTTGAGTTCTGTCTCAGCTGCTTCTCAGCTATGTGACCCTAGGCCAGCCCTTTAACCTCTCTTTGGCTCAGTTTCCTCCTTTGTAAAATAGGGTAATAATAGTGCTGACCTCCCAGGGATGTTGTGAAGACCAAACGAAAAAACATTACTGTCTTTTCCGGAGGAAGCTGAATAATCGAGAAGTAATAGAGCTGACCTCCCAGGGATGTTGTGAAGACCAAACGAAATAACATATCTAGCATCCTTTGCAAATCTTAAAGTGTTCTTTATAAGCTTAGCTATTAATAGTCAGGGTCCAAGTTGGTGTTTAGAGACTTGAGTTGACTCTGGTGAGAACTCCCCAAGCAGAGGATTGATTTCATCCAGGCCTGCCACCTAACACAAGGGAGGCAGATGCCCCAACTGTGCATGTCTGGTCCAAAGCCCTTGTGGCTGCCCCAGGGGTTATAAAGATATTGGAGGATTATTCAGATGGAAGGAGCTAAGGCAGTATCCGATCATGGAAATCAAAACAGGTGGTGACCAGGTTTCTTCTGTCTGCCTCCTCTTTCCTCTCAGATTCCAGTCTGTCCTCAAGTCAAACAAACAAAATCTGGAAACTGGAAGACTTCTCCCATTCCATTCTGCTCCTCTAATCCCCGTGCCTGCCCCATGCCCTCACCCCACAGCCTCCTGGCTTCAGAGCCTGAGGCAGGCTTTGTGGATACCCCTAAAAGGTGAAGCTCAAATAATGGCATTCCAGGCACCATGATGGGTCGTGAGGAAGATACTTTGGGATGGGACGAGATGGGATGGGATGGGACGGGATGGGATGGGATGAATGATGGGACACCTTTCAGGCATCCCCTTCCCTTCCACCTTCCCTACCTCTTTCTCTCCTCTTTAGCCTCCCCTGTAATGAGGATGACAGGAGAAGGGGATGGCAAACCATTACAGTTTCTTCGCCAAGAAAACCCCATGGACAATATTGGCATGCTATGGTCCGTGGGGTCATGAAAAGTTGGATATGACTGAATGACTGAAAACAACAACAATAACAATAATGAGAAGGGGAGGAAAGAATTGAAAGCCAAAGAAGAAGGGAGGATTGGTGATATTTTGAGATGGAAGGGATCTTTGAAGGGACCTCTGAAAGAGAGGGTCCAGAGAGGTGAGGTGACCAAAGACATATGGACTACTTAGTGACAGAAGAAGTAGCAAGAGCGAATTGTGGATTTGTGACATGAGTTGAAGAAATCTGGTCAACGCTAGGTTAATGGTGGGAAAGGCTAGACAGGGTTCTAATGATAAGTTAACCTAACCTAGTTAAGGAAGAGCTTTCTGGAAAGACAGAGCTAGGGATAACTCAGAATTTGCAGAGTCAACAGGTACTTTTGGAGAACTTTAAAAGTTCACTGGATTGGCTTGGGTAATCCCTGCTACTGGGAAGGAGGCTTGTGGATCACTTGAGCTGCTGTTGGCTAAGCCAGTTGCTTGTCCAGATAAAGTCTGGCACCAATCGGTAAGCCTCCAAGAGCAGAGGGCCACCAGGCTATCAAAGGGTGTGTATGAAAGGGGCCCATGAGTGGCCACTGCATTTCCAGCCTGGGTAAGATGGCGAGACAGGCTCAAAAAAAGTTCAAGTCATCCTTCCCCTTCTTGACATCTCTCTGTCCATCAAACCCTTTCTTCACTGAGACACTGAAGATCATGGCATTTGTATGAGGACGACTGGCTAAAGTAATTGAATATGTTTAGCTTGGAGAAGAGGCGCCTTGGGGAATCTCGACCACTGTCTTCAAGAACTGGAGGGGCTAACATGGAAGGAAAAAGACTTATCCTACTTTATTAGACAGGGCACATCGAGGAGCAATGAAGGGTTTTGTCAGGAGACAGATTTTAGGCTGACAGTAAGGAAGAACTTCCTAAGAATAGATGGTCCCAAATGGTATTTGCTCCGTTGGCCCACAACTGGCTAACAAATGTCCATCCAGCTTCTACTTGAAGATATCCAGTCATGGAGGGAGGTGGGGGGGATGTTGTCTTTTTTCCCTCCTAAGAGAATGTGGGAGGGTCAGTTCTGTTCAGCCCTTTGTCCCAACCCGCCACAGACCCCAACATTTGGAGGGCTAGATTAGGGTGGTTGAGGGGCCTGCTGCCAGGGCTTGTCTGGGAATCCTACAAAGGAGGCCAGCCCCACCACACAAAGGGTGTAGTGGGCCATTGGAGCAGTCGGGTGGGGCTTCTCTTCCACCAAAATTGGTGTCTGCTTTCCCTTGCCTCACTTGGCGAAGAGGACGAAGAGAAAAAAAAAATAACTGAACGCAAAAGCTCTGGGTAACTTTTTCCTGGAATGGAGCAAGTATACTGGGCAGGAAGGTTTGATTCTCTGGGAATCAGCAGATCAGCAGCTCCTTCCTGCCCTAAACCTTTGGGTTTCTCCTTGTCCCTGGCTCCTGTAATGGAAATGTAAATTTTAAAGATCTTCCCTGCCCCTAGACTAAAGTGCACCTGGAGCCTGGGGTGGGAGGCTTGTTTTTCAGTAGATACTTCTTGATTGGCCAGTGGGTCCAGAAGGTTGTTACATTCTCTGAGCCAGGAGAAGGCTGTATAAGCCCTGATGTGTAGCTTTGTTTTGGGGGGCTCACTTTGAGAAGTGTTCTGTGATTTGATCTGGATTCTGGGAAGCCGTTGTCCAGAGGCCCCCCCCCCCAGCTTTGAAAAACCCAGATGTTGACTGGGTATGGATGTAATGGTTGGACAGTTTGGAAATCTGTCTACTTGATCTGTTTCTGTCTTGATAATTCTGCCTCTATACTTTGAAGTTTGGGGTGCTGACCTTTTTCCCCTGAACGAGGTAAACGATATATGTCTGACTGATTAAAGTAAGCTTGTTAACCCATTTTGAGTTGCTTTCTTTTAACAAAGCAGATCCAAGAACCTGTGCTGGCAGCAAACCCTGAGGATGCTTGGGGTGCTTGCTGCTACAGCTCCCTATTCCCAGGCACCAAGAACAGCCATGTCTTCCTCATCCATCCATTCCTCTTCACTCTTCCTCTCAATACCTCTTCCCTAGCCTATTGTAACAGTCTTTGATTGGTCCCCCAGCATCCAGACTCTCCCCCTCCCGAAACAGTGAATGGAGAGTAATATTCTTAAGGCAAAACTATGATATTCCTGAGCCTTTGGCGAGACATCCTTTGGCACCCCAAACTCCTTAGGCAGCAACAGGCTGGAAATGAGAAGGGGAATAAGACTAGAGAGGAGAGGAGTAGGAAGATGCTATCAATCAGGAGGACTTGAGGGCAAGTCTGGGGCAGCTAGGTGGTGCTGCAGCAGATAGAGTGCTGGCCCTGGAGTTAGGAACACCTGAGTTCAAATTTGATCTCAGAAATTTTCTAGCTGTGTGACCTTGGGCAAGTCATTGCACCCTGCTTGCCTCACTTTCCTCATCTGTGAAATGACTTACAGAAGAAAGTGACAAACCATTCTAGTATCTTTGCCAAGAAAATCCCAAATAAGGTCACAGAAAGGTAGACATGGCTGAAAAACAATAAGGTCAAGTCCAGACAGAGCAAAGGTCACAGCATGTAAGGTCCATAGGACAAGAGGTCAGGCAGCAGGGGACTTGGGCTAGGAGACTGGAGGACAAGGAATTAGGGCCCAGGCAGAGCATCTGGACACCAGGAAATCAAGACCTAACTAGTGGGCTCAGGCCCAGAAGCAATAATGGAGCTGGACAGTGAGCCAAAGGGAAGGGGGATGTTGTCTCCAGGTAACCAGCACTAGTCTTAGAATAGACAGACATGAGACCACAGAGGCACACAACAGACCCCATCCTCACAGCTTGGATTCCTGACTTCTTATTCATCCCCAGCTTCTGAGTTGACCTGCCTTCTTCCAAACCTTACCAGCCTACCAGTATTCTTGACCTCTGACCTGCCCCAAATCTGTGCCAACCATAAGTGGCTCTAGCTCTGAGTTTCCGGCCAGCTGTCACCCTCAACTCTGGTGGTAAAGAAGCAAGACAGGCATGGCAATGATGGAATGGGAGAATGGGGCCATGGCTCAAACCAAGGACATGTGTGGAAATATCCCCTGTTTCTCAATCTCCGGTCCCACATGGTTTTGGACTTGTCTTAGAGGAAATGGGAATATTGAAAGGATCTGCATGACCTCAGTGTTCTTCCTCTCCAGGCTTCAGTTTCTTCAACTTTAAAGAGAGGAAGCTGGATGAAATGATCGTTAAGATTACTTTCCTGCTCGAAATCCTATCTATGATCCTATGAGACCAATTCCAAGTTACCTTGCGGCAGTAAGGTGGGGGCGGGGAAGGAGAGGAAAGTGGAAGAGACATTCTCCTTCTGGATGAGGCAGGAACTCTGGAGGAGCATCATAGGATAGGATCATCAATCACCAAGCATTTATTAAATGCTTACTATATACTATGTGAGCACAGATTTGGAGCTAGAAATTTGGATCTTAGAGGTCATCTAGTTCAACCCCCTTGCAATAGAGAGAAGGAAAATGATGTCCAGGGAGGGGTGCATGGCTAAGATTTATACTCAGATCCCATAACTCCAAGCTCAGTGGGAAGGGTCAATGTCCTTTCCATTCAACATGCTGCTTATACACAAGGCTAGCCATAAGTCATTGAGTCATGGTAGGTCGTCAGCCCTGATGAATGCTCATTTGTTTGGGGAGAAGCACAGATTTAGGATGACTTTAGAGTGGAAGAAAGAGCCTAGGTCAGGGAAGAGGGGCCCCAAGGTGTGCAAGGTTCAGCCTGGGAGAGCCATCCATTTGGCAAATGCTATAAATCAGGGCTTCATGGGTTGTTTTGCTGATTGTCTAGGCTTAAGAAAGTGATGGAGAAAACATTAATAATGCAGATGAAGCTGAAAAGAGTGTCCCGCATATATTATTTGTAGGGAGATCTGGTTGTTAAACATGTGCCAGCACACCCTTGCTTGTAGGACACTTTTGGGGCAGTGGGGAAACTAGGAAGGTCCTGAAGTTTACCATGTGAGAAGACTAGAAGAGACATAGTCACTTGGAAGGTCAGAGCCCACAGCTAATAGGGTCTATATTTGGGTCTGATCCTGGGACTTGGGGGTCACAGTTATCTTTACAGCTCCCCGGAACAGCCCTTCTTCATGGCCCTAGCTTCTGCCCAAGTCCTGGCTAGAAGGTGTTGTTGGCCACCAGAGGAACTGGTGTGGGGATGAAGCAGAACTTTGGGTTGTAACCTCTGGGCCACATTTATTGGTTGAGGTCAAAGGAGCTGCTGAGAGCTCCTTTGATGAAGTATGGCTCTGTGGGCATTGTGGAGTGGCACAGAGTGTCAGCAAAGTGCAACCTGGGTTTGAATCCTACCTCTGATCCTTACTGGCTGCGTGACTGTGGGCAAGCCACTTTCCTAAAATGAGAGGAGGGGAGTTTGGGGGGAGCCACACTCACGGGAGGTCTATCCATGCTCGGGGATCAATGCGGTCCTCCTGGATACGATTGTTGCTTAGTACCAGCAGATTCAAGCTCCAGGATTTATTCAGTACACGCTCACTCACTTCTTCAATTTGGTTAGCATCAAGGTGGAGTTCCTAGATCCCGCCCAACCCCAAGAGGGCAGAGAGCATGAGGCAGGGAGGCAGATGGGAGGCCTTTCCTACAGCTACAGACCAAGTTATACCAAACCACCTACCCTACTGATGACTTGAGGGGATGGGGAAAAGGGGGCCTGGAATTAGGACCACAAGGTTGGTATATAACTCCACACCAGGGAGATTCCAGCCCCATCCTGCTACCTAGGGACCAAGTGATGATGGTGACTGCCATCCACCCACCCACCAGTGACGCTATCCACCCAGCTGCCAATGCTGACTCTGGGGTCAGATGGTCTAGACAAGTCCCGACTCTGCTGCCTTCCTACCTGTATGACTATGAACAAAGCATGTAACCTACATGGGCCTCAGTTTCTTCCTCTGTAAAGTGTGGGGCTCTAGATCTAAGAGCCTGTTGTGACCTTGAGCAAATTGCTCCCACTCCTTGGGTCTCAGTTTTCTTCTCTCTGACATAAGAGCTTTGGACTAAATGGCCTCTAGAGGTCCTTTTCCACTGGCCCTTCCATGCCCCTTCCCACTCTTCTCCTGCAGTCTTTCCTGAAGGGCCTTGTCCCTAGGGTAACTGGCCCTGAGCTACACATTTGCCCTAGCAAATTGGACCCTCGTGTATCCCTTCCCTCCCTCTGGCCCAGTCCCAGGGAGAGCTAGGATTGAGAGCTAGATAGAGGCCATCTAGTCCTTCATCATGATGGGAAAGTGAGGTTATCCATGGAGAGTTAATGCTAGAACCAGAACTCAGGGCTCGTGGCCCCCTTGAGCCATTCCTCTTTCCAGCATGCCATGACTGAGAAGCCGCCCTTTGGCTCCAAAAGAGCCTGGTCTGTATCCCACTCCCTCACCCTGGTGCCAGGGGAGGGAGACAGCTGCCACAAAAAACATTCAGCATCTCCTGTATATAGACATCCAAGGCAAACAAGAGGGGGAGGGAATGGGGAAAGTTCCTGGAAAGGAAGCTTGGTGGGCGTTTCAGGGCTGACATTGGACACGGGGCCTATTTCCCCCTTCCATTAGACACCTAGAGTGCCAGGGCTTCTTCTTCCAAGCTCCAGAGCAGGACCCCACCCCCTCACCACCCCTATACCAGAAGTAAGCTTTGGCCAAGCCAGCTAGCTCTGAGGCCAGAGGATGATGTGAAGCAGGCTGCTTCACCCTGAAGGTGTGTTCCTAAAAAAGCATTAGGTGGAGCCCAGATGTCTTTAAAGTGAGCCCCATCTTCAGTGCACTAGGAGGGGGCTTCCTATTCAAGGGAATCTGGGTGGAGGGAAATCCCTCTCCATTTTGTGCAGTGGATAGAACTCCTGACCCGGGACAAAGAAGACTTAGAGTCCAATTCCACCTTTGCCAGGGAGCTACTGGGACCTGGAGCTGTGGTTCTTAGGCTGTCCCAGAAATCCACTAATCCTTCCCTCTTTTCTTTTTCCAGATGAGGAAACTGAGGGCCCAGGTATTAAGGGAGCAGAGCCAGAGACCACTTAGGTCTTTGGGCTCCAAATATACTGTCACTCAGTCTCTCTCTTTTTCTGGGCCTCAGTTTTCCGATATGGAAAATGAGAGGATTGGGTTAGAATTGGCCCAGCTCTGATTTTCAGTAGTAAGCCTGAGAGAATGGGGTAGAGCAGGGTAATGCTACCTTGACAAAAAAAAATAACCCTCCTCCCTCCAGGGATCCTCTCAATATGTAGTTTCCTCAGATGAACTGAAGTGTTTCTTTACCTATTAAGAAAGAGATCATTGGAGCCTCACCAGTTGTTTGTCCTTTGTTTGTGAAGAGGACCATGACATCAGGGAGGTGATGTCATGACTTGCAAGTGAATTGGATTTAAGTGAGGTAGGGCTGTGCAAGGTCACCAGCCTCACTTTCTCTTCCAGAGCCATCTGGGTCCAGTGGCCAGATATCAGTCAGGATGACTGGATCCTAGTCCTACAGCTGGAAGCCCAGTGCCTCATTTAACAGAGGAGGAAACTGAGGTCTAGGGAGGGGAAGTGATATGCCAAGAGATCACCCAGATAGTAGGCAGGATTTGAATCCAGGTCCACTGACTCCAAATCTATTTTTTTTTTCAGACAGCACAAGGTTTTGTCAATCGAACCCTGGGAGAGCTGATTCTTGTCAGGCGAGTCCTTTTGTAAATGTCTCCTCACTCCCTAATTTCTCTTTTGTCACTTTGGTTTGACATGTATCAGCTTTGCTTAAAGTAAGAAAAACCAGGATTGTGAAGAAATCTTAAGTGTTTAGGGCCACCCTGCTGTGTTGTGGGAAGTGGCTCTCTCCTCCTTTTTACAGGCACATATAGAGGGCTGCCTCTCCCCTCCAGCCCACCCTTCCAAAGGAGCTTGGCCCAGGAAAGACTCTGGCCCTCACCTGCAGGGAAGCAGGCAGGCCCTGTGGGATGCCCCGGAAGTGGTTGCAATCCAATCTCAGGTACATCAGGCTCTTCAGAGGCTGGAAGGCCAGAGGATAGATGTTCCCATCATTCAGCTGGTTTCCTTCAGCTTCCAGGGTCAACAGTTTGGTGAGTCCTGGGGAAAAGTGCACAGTGAACCTTGGCCTGTGAGCAGTGTAGCTGAAGGAGGGCCCCAAGAAAGGTGGAGAAAGGGAGGGATACGCTGGGTCTCCAAGTTTATGCCCAGAATTACTTTAGGGGATTCATTGCTAAGGATTATCCAGTGATGAATCAGAGACCTGAAACTGGAAAGGTTTGGGGAGACCATCAAGTCCAAGGTCTTGGAAAGTGAGGCCCAGATTTTGAACTCCAGCTGTTCTGATTCCAAAGCCAGCTCTCCTTTCCACCACCCCAGGCTCTGGACCTCCTGCTGGGGGCACGAATCTCTCTATCTTTGCCCCAAATTCCCTACAATCCTTCCCTGATGAAGAACGGAGGTACAACAAATCCCTGAGGGAAGGTGGGGACAGATGCCAAAGATCAAATAGCCCCCTGTGGTCCCTGGCCTTACCACGGAAACTGGTCCTGTGGAGGCCCCGGAGGACGTTGTCATTGATCTTGAGCTCTTGGAGAGAGCCTGGTAATTCAGGGATAGCAGAAAGAGAATTTCCATCCAAGTTTATTCGCTTCAGCCGAGTCAGGTTCTGTAGAGGAACAAATGGTAGCTCAGAGAGGTGCTTGCAGTGGCTAAGGGGAAGGCCTGCCACATCCGAATCCCAAGGGCCACTGTCTGAGGGGCTTTGCATAGGTCACTTCCCCTCTGAGCCTCAGGGCCCTCACCGGGTGTGATTTGTTCTGTCAAACTTGGACTCAGTCAAAGGGCCACATTTGAGGACCTAGAGGCCACAGTTCCCACCCCTAGTAGACATTCAGAATTCTCCTGTGTCTCTGTGTCGTTCCCCTCCCCCACGCCACCTCCACCCCTCAATCAGTGGCTATCTAAGGAGGGAATGCTAGGGTTCCGTGCCTTAAAAACATCAGGGTGCAGGCTCTGGGTGTCCAGCTTGTTCTTGCTCAGATCAAGCCACTCCAGGTTGGGCACGCCATTGAAGGTCTCAGCTGAGATTTTGGAAATATCATTTTCTAGGAAAAACAAAAAGAAAACCACCACATTTTACCATGCTGTCTCTCAAAGCTCTACTTTCTTCTCCCCACCCCCAGCAGTGCCCTGTGGTTGCCAGCCCACCTAGGTTCTAATAAGATTGATCAGGCTGCTAGGCTATGCCCCTCACCACCACCAACACTTTGGTTCCCGAAGGACCATGGCCAGCTCAATGCCAAGCCTCTCCAGATTGAACAAGGCCTGTGCTAGGGAGCCAGACTACCTATCCCATGTCGGAAGCCTTTCCATTTGGTCAGCTCAGCCAGTGTTCCCCATGTGGACAGCCAGGGCACTGGACTTGGGAGGCTGAAAAACTTGAGTTCAAATCCTGCCTCAGTCATTAGCTATGGGACCCAGGGCACAGCGCTTGTCTTTTCTGAGACTCAGTTTCCCCACATGGAAAATTGGCTATTGTAGAGCTCAAGGAAAGTAATCTTGGAATAAATCTTTATTTTAAATTTATTTATTTATTTACATTTATTTAAATAAATCTTTCTTTTAAATAAAATCTTTATAAACTTTAAAGTTCTCTAGAAATATATGAGGGGGATGCCTATCAGACTTGTGGGGTAGAGTTAGTGCATTGGAACAGTGAATTTGGAGTCAAAGACTCTGGATTCAAATCCTATCTATACTGCTAGCCAGCTGTGTGACCTTGAATAAGTCACCTAACTTCTTCTGGCCTCAGTTTCCTTATCTGTAAAGTGAAGGCTTTGTGGTCTCTTCTGGCCCTAGATACATGTTCCCATAAGGATATGTCAAATTATTATCATTGTTAATGATAAGAATGCTAATAGTAGTCTAATTATATGAATTTGGATGGTGATTTGTGCCCTGAACATTTTGCCCATCTCTCTTGATCCTCAGGCTGCATGTGGATAAGAAGGGCCGTGATTCTCATTGTTATTTTACAGAGGGGGAAACTGAGTCCCAGAGCCCCAAGGGCCTTGCCCAAGATGATCCAGACTCTGGAGTCTCAGCCCTGTGGTCCTTGGTGCTTACCTGACAGGTAGAGGGTTTTCAGGCTCGGGTCACTGAGACGTGGAATCACCTTCATCTTGACATTTCCACAGGAGATGGTGGCCTCAGACAAGTGGCATGTGGCCGGGAAGGAGGGCATAATATCCTGAGGAGGACTCAGAGATGGAAAGACAATGGGTTGATGGAGGAGGGGAATGTCACCACGGCCAAGTCCTGAATCCTTCCAGTTGCTAGCCAGGTTACTGGTGTTCTGGCCCCAGCCTGCCTTCTGTTGTAATCGCCAGGGGACTGCTGAGAGGAAAGGCAGAGTCAGAGGGTAAAAAATGAGGAAGCCCCTAGACAGTGAGGCCCAGAGAGAGGAAAGCCTTGCTCAAGGGCACCCAGTGAGCCAGCAGTGGTAGAGCCAGCTCTAAAATCCATGGGGGCACCTTGAGACAGGGAAAAGAGTACAGTTATCCCTTCCACATTATGGGGGTTAGGGGCATGGTGTGATCTGGAAAATCTGCATAAAATGTTTTGGCCCTCTCTTCATACCAGAGAAGAAATCTGAATTATCATGGCATTAAAAGATAAAATAATTTGATATTATACAACACTATACATATATCTTATGCATTTCTTAGTTTCTAAACTTTTTCTCTGTCATCTTCTGGCCTTCACATGTCATCTGCAGATTTTGCAAAACTCCCCCCAAATTCCCATTTAATTTCTTATGCTGCCCCGTGATATATTGAAACTGAGATGGGGAAAGTCATGATGTGGAAGGGAGAACTGTGTTGGTTCTGGAGTCAGATGACCCAAGGCCCAAATCCTGACTCCCAGGCTTTCTGCCTGAGTGACCTTGGGCCAGTCACATCCTTAGGTTTCAGTTTTCTCACCTGTAAAACCAGGGGTGGGGGGGTGGGAGGTCTGGCTGTACTGAATTGTCTTAACCCTCCCTTCTCTGCATCTAGGATCCAGTGTCAGCCTAGAAGGGAAGGCAGATCAGCTGAGTTTTGAGAGTAGGATTGTAGAAGCTATCTGGGTAATCCTCCCCTTTCCTGGGCTAAGGGCTGACTATAGGCAGCACATAAAAGTAAAGGTGCTGGTGTTTGAGACTGGCCCTTGTGAGACTTTGGGAAGAGAATTTTATAATGTTGGGAGTGGGAAGAAGGGGCAGAGGGGACGACAGGTGGGCCTCATGTACTGCTCTAGGGTTTGGCTGGCCCTGGGAGACTTTCTCTGTAGGTCTGAGTTGTGTTCCTTTAGTGTGGAGTTCCCCTGGGGGAACTGAATGTCTTGGTCCTTGCTGATGAGATGCTTGGGTAAGCAATGGGAAACCGCAACCACAAAGATACCTCTGATGAAGAGGTCTCTGTATCACAGAGGCAACAAAGGCTTGGGCCTTGACAATACCTTTGGTTTAGCTTTTCCCTAGGGAGCATCTGGTTTATTAGGAAAGTGTCCTTAATAGTCAGAAGTCATGCGACCTTCCCTCCCAGGTGGAGGTTCCCCTCCCCCCTGCTGTGTTCTGGTCCCTTCTCTAGGGTGCTGTACTATATCACCCACCCAGACTCTAGAACTCTGCTTCCCTGACAAAACCTTGGCCTCCTTTGGCTCTCTCTCCAGTTGAGACCTAGGAAGTCTCTCAGGAGATTGGCCCAATTACTGGGGTTGGCTCTGTATTGGAGATGGTGGGACAAAGTTTTCATTGTTGACCCTGTCAGACTGCAAAGAACTTTCCCCCGCACAATGGATCCTCCTCTCCACATGTCCTTCCATCTCTTGGTGCTGCTGCCTCCTTACCTTTGATGGTCTTCCTTGCTTCTTCACTCTTGAGATCGACTTTTTTGGAGTCCCTGCCTCCTAGATTCCTGCACCTCTTCTCTTCCCTGGAGCCAGTCACCTCCTGAGGCAGCGTCTTGCTCTTTCTGGATTGGCTGGTGGCTGGTGGTAAGGACTCTGACTTCCCTTCCTTTCTCCTTCCCTTCTCGGGCTTCAGAGAGATTGGCTTGGCCTCTTGCCCCCTGGACCCTAGAAAGTGGCTCTTGCACCGAGAGAGCCCCTTCTTGTTATTCGTAGAGGGTGATTTGCCACTTGACGTTGGGGCCTGGGTGAGGTCCACGTGGCTATGAGAGCCCGCCTTAGGAGTTTTCTTGGCCCTCACATGGCCAGTTCCTGGTGGCACCGTCTCCTCATCATTAGTCTTCACTTGGCACTTTTGCTCCATCATGGGCCTCACCTTCGCTGCAAAAGGATACACTAGATTTGACCAGATAGCACAGATAGCTTAGCGGGGGTCCTACATCACGTTGGGGACTGTCCCAGAAATTTCCCTAATGAAAATCTAGGATCAGACTGCAAAGGGTGAGACTGCGGGTTGGGATGGGGAGGAGCCATATAACCAGTATTTCAGAGGTTACAATCCAGCCTACTACTTTGTGGTGACCCCAAAGCATCCTGGTATGGTGCTTTTCTTCCTCCTTTTTCCCTTTCTTTTCCCTAGTTCTTTTGCCCTTACTCCCCTCCCTCACTCTGCTCTGGCATACATTTTCTAGAGGTGGTAGGAATCTTAGAAATCATGAAGTCCAATCAAGGAAACCACGTCCCAGACAAAGGTAGAAAACAGAATTTCAGAGTTGGAAGGGACTTCAGCAGCACCTCTGGTCCAACCCCTACCACAACA
Organism: Petaurus breviceps papuanus; assembly: GCF_028583685.1. Lineage (NCBI taxonomy): Eukaryota > Metazoa > Chordata > Mammalia > Diprotodontia > Petauridae > Petaurus > Petaurus breviceps. The sequence continues at coordinate 1,004,111 of NW_027187236.1, forward strand.
GACTGCCAAACAGTTCTCTGCTTGGAGACCTCCAAGGAGAAGGAAGCCACTCCCTCTGGAGGTGGCCTTGTCCACTCTGGGTCAGTTCAGTCCTCAGTGCCTAACAGCAAACTTAAATCGACCCCTTTGGAGCTCTGAGCCATCACTGCCCTCTGGGCCAAGGAGGACAACACAAAGACATTCCTATGTGGTCAGCCCTTCTTCCTATGAGAGCCTCCCAGAGCTGAGGCTACCTCTTGGCCAAGGAAGGCAAGATCTGGTTGGCTGACTTTCGACACCAGGTTGGAGTTGGTATAAGAAGGCACCAATCCTGGCAGTCACTCTTCTCTGCCCTCCCACCATTTCTGTGGCAAGTCAGATCAATTCACCCAGAATGCCTTGAGCCATGGCCTATGGTACACTCCACTGTGCCCTGCTGAAAGGGAAGGAAGAAGGAGGAGGCAACTTCTTTGTCTCCCTTCCCTCCCCTCCTCTCCCACCTGCACCACTCAGAGGCCAGGGAGGCCTGTATGTGAGGAAGGTCAACACATACTCTAAGGGATCCAGGGGCACCAGGAGGGGCAGGGCCTTGGAGGATGTCTTTTCCTTTCCTTTCCTCTTCCCTGCCCTAGTGACCTTGGACCCCTTAGCATCCATTTGGAGGATGTAACTTACCCTCTCTGAACTTCACTTTCTCCATCTGCAAATTAGGGAGAAAAAGACCCTGACCAACATTCCTTAGAGGGTTGGTAAGAGATAAAAAAGATTACATTTTAAACATTAAGAGAGTATAAGAGTACCTTCTCACTGGTAGATGCCATTTTTTTTTAAAGCAATTGGGGTTAAGTAACTTGCTCAAGGTTACACGGCCAGTTATTATTTCTGGGTGTGGTGCTGAGTATCTGAGCCCGGGATTCGATCTCCAGGTGTTCTCAACACTGGAGCTGGTGCTCTTACTCGCTGAGCCACCTGGCCGCCCCTAAGCAGTTGGGGTTAAGTAACTTGCTCAAGGTTACATGGCCAGGTGTTTCTGGGTGGGTGCTAAGTGTCTGAGCCCGGGATTCGATCTCCAGGTGTTCTCAACACTGGAGCTGGTGCTCTTACTCGCTGTGCTACCTGGCCGCCCCTGGTAGATGCCATTTTAAAGAAATCCTCCCTAAACATGAATGCAAAACATGGGGGATGTGGAGGGGCTAGACCATGGCTCCCATTTCTATAAGTGCTGGTTTGAGGCAGGATTTGAACCCAGGTCTCCATGACCTTAAGCTCATCACTCTCTCCACTATTGCACACCGTCACTGTAATACAAAGAGCCATCCAAATGATCAAACCATGGGAGTCGGGGTGGTGGGGACAGTGTATGTAATGGATTTCACTATAACGATTGGGCTATTATCACAAAGCCAGGGGAAGCACATCTGTCCATCCTTGATGACACTGTTTCTCGAAATGTGATTTGAATTTGGCTGTGCTGTGTCACACTTCCATCAAGTGACACACCTTTGCAGGCAGTTGGTGACATCTAGTTATGCTGGCCTATACTGGTCTTGTTGACCGCTGGCATCTCCCTGGTCAATGGCTCCATCAGCCATTTCCTGGGGATGTGGTGGCTGGTTGTCATTTAAGGCCTTCCACAATCTGATTCCTTCCGACCTCTCCAACTGGCTCCCTTAGATACATTGAGCTGCCCCCTGCTCCAGCCAGGGCAGTTCCCTCACTGCCCACACTCCTTCCTCCCTCCAGGCCCTAGCTGGTTGCTTTGGGTGGAAGGCCTTCCCTTTTCCTCTCTACTTCTTCTCTGCCTATTCCAATGATAGTGACACCCAGCTGCAGTCCCATCTCCTCCCAGAAGGCTTCCCTGCTTTGTGACCTCTGTTCTCCAGGGGGCTTGCCCTCCTCTGAGCCCCTGCAGCCTTCTGATACTCCATTAAACCATCTACTTGCTGTTTCTTCTTTGTTTCTGCCTTATTCCCCCTCCACACGCTGCTGGTCTGGGAGCCCCAGCCTTGCAGGGAACAGGTCTCCTGCATGAAGCCCCTCATCCTGGGTTTGTTAAATGAAGGGCTGTTCAGGAACTAGCTTCTGGCTTGGGATTCTCCAGTTACCCTTGGCAGGAGAAGTATTTTAGGTCTTCCTTTCCCCGGGGATACCCACACGTGCTTCAGCCCCATGCCCCAAGGCTCTGGGTTCCCGAGCATCCCCTCTCCTCACCTTCAAGGGAACCCAAGTCAGGCCCCTCCGATGCTAGCAGCAGGGGTCCTTTGGTTGACTCGTTCCTCCCTGGTTCTTCTTTGGTCAGCCGCCTCACAGTCAGCCTGGCCTCCCCAGAAAGGCCCACCAGACAGAAGGCCAACCCAGTGAGGATGATGAGCTCCATGGCCTTCTCCCCACACCTTCCTTCTACCCACTCTGGCCTTGGCCAAAAGGGAGCAAGTCAGAAGGAAGCCACAGCTATGCTACCTACCTACCCTGCTGACTGGGGGAGCTCCACTCTGCCTAAGCTTCCCCCTTCCCCTTCCCCCCCAACCAACCCGCTTCTCTCAGGGCCCCTCTCTAAACAAACACCCATCACCTGCCTTGCCCCAAACTTTTCCTTCTTCCCCTTGAGAATAAAGAGAGATTGATTTTTTTAGTACCTAAGTTTTTCCCTTTTAAAGCATTAAAAAAAATCAGTCCTGAGTTTATTTACCCCTGGCCCTAGCCCAATACCCTACCCACAACCTTCTTTCCCTAATCCACTGGCTAAGAAAGGGAATGGAGGGTTCCAGTGGTTAGGCCCTGGGGCCTTCTTCCCCCTCCCCCACACCCCCCAATGAATGAAGTCTCTGTCTCAGCATCTGTGAGCCCCACTGTTGAGGGTATTTAAAACACTGTTCACTCAGGACTCAAGACCGCCAGCCACCATCCCCAAGACTAATCCCAGGTTTGGCTTCCCAAATACAGTGCATTTAGTTATCCAGCATGGCTGATAGTCTGAATTAGCCAACACTCTGGACAACAGAGAAAGAAAGATGGATGGAGACCTCAATGACCTGAACTCGATTGGGAGCTTCCCAAGGGTAAGGACTGTGCCTTATTTATTCCTGTGGGGAATACAGAGATGCATCCTCCAATACAGACATGGTGATATTGGTAGGTCAAGAGTTCCCAAGTGAGAAATTTCTTGGTGTGGGAACCCCCTGCCTTGGCAGAAGCCAGAAACTGAGAATTGGAAGGGCCCTCAGGGTCATCTAGTCCAACCCCACACCAACCCAGAGCCAAGAGGGGGTCCAAGGCATTCTAATCCAAAGCAGACATTGCTCTGAGTTCTGTCTTCCAGGGCAAAGAAGAATAAAGCTACTCCCAATTGCACATGATAGCTCCTATGATACCATCATCTCCTTCAGTCCCATCACCATCTTGGTTGCCCCCCTATCTGGCTTGCCAGAGTTCTGATCTGATACCTGAACTCAATAGGGCTCTCAGATGATGTCTTCCTAGGACACAGGACAAGGGCAAAGCCAGACCAGGAGTCCTAAAGCTTTTCTGTGGACCTCTTTTTCAGTCTGCTGAAGCCCAAGGACCCTTTCTCAGAATTGTTTTAAAACACATAAAATAAAATTCGTAGAAAGCTAATTATATTAAAGTACAGTTATCAATTTGTTTAGGCAGCTAGGGGGTGCTTCAGTGGATAAAGTGCTAGCCCTAGAGCCATGAAGACCTGAGTTCAAATATGAATTTAGACACTTCCTAGCTGTATAACCCTGCGCAAGTCACTTCACCCTATTTGCCTCCGTTTTCTCATCTGTAAAATGAGGTGGGGAAGGAAATGGAAAACCCCTTCAGTTTCTTTGTCAACAAAACCCCCAAGAGGTCACAGAGAGTCAAACACAACTGAAATGATTGAATAAATCAGGGGCGGCCAGATAGCACATCGAGTAAGAGCACCAGCTCCAGTGTCGGGATGACCTGGGATTGAATCCAGGCTCAGACACTTAGCACCCACCCAGAAACACCTGGCCGTGTAACCTTGAGCAAGTTACTTAACCCCAATTGCTTTAAAAAATGATTGAATAAATCAACATGTTTAAAGTTCACAGACTTCCCCTTCCTAGCCCACTTCTTCCCCACCTCCCCATCCCCCAGGTTAAGAACCCTTGTTCTATACATTGAATCACAGTATCATAGGATCATGATTTGCCCAAGGTCACATGAATAATGTCAGAGGCTGGCTTGACCCCAGGCCCTCTGAACCCAGCTCCAGTACTCACTTACTTCTTGTAACCCCACCTCCCAATACAGCCCAAGTCAGCAACTAGAAATTTCCATACACAAAGAAGCCTAGTAATAATTCTTACTGTATGCCAAGGTGTTAGTTAAGTGAACATTTCAGGACTAGGGGATTGATCTTGCTGAGAGGCAGGTGATGTTTGGTGAAGGGAGTTTTTCTCTCTACTTACCCTGCTGGGAGATCAGTGGATGTGTATGTGGTGTAGGCAGTAGTTGGTTATCCTGGGATTCTCCTGGGGTTTTTAGGGGTGTCAGATTTGGGGTGGGTGGTTTAGGTTTCCGTGGATGCAGAGACTGGCTGAGAGATGAGGGTACCAGAGTAGGTACTGAGAAGAGAGCTGTGGGCTGGTCAAAGACCTTTTCTCCAATGGCCATTGTGATGTCGTGGGGTGGGGCAGGGCGGGGCTAAATATGTAAGTGGGGGGGGGGGGGGGTGGAATTCTCAGTCATTCTGGTCTAGGGCCTTCCTCAGTGCCCCTTTCCATGGTCTCAGAGATAATGAGATAGCAGAACAGGTTACCCTTGTCTATCGCGCGCGCGCGCGCGCGCACACACACACACACACACACACACACACACACACACACACACACACACACACA
>NW_027187236.1:1008970-1012605 GCF_028583685.1 Petaurus breviceps papuanus
ACACACACACACACACACACACACACACACACACACACACACACACAAATACATACTATGCCTTTATCCCCAACCTCTATTACGTTCTTTCAACCAAAAGTCTCTGAAAAAGCCCAGTTACATCCATACCACAGGGTCAAATTTGGTTAACAATCCTCTATAGTTCTCTTCTATACATTGCAGGGGGCACCAGGACACACGCAGCCATCCCCCATCCAGACAGTTCCTCTGGCCTCAGAACTCAGATCCACACTGACCACCTCTTTCCATTTTTTTCTCACTCACATACTCACCAAGCTCCCTCACCCCAAACCTGTTCATTGATCACTCTTTCTATGTTCATTGGGTGATTTTTTCTAGGGAATCCCTGTCCCACCAAAATGACCCTTACCCATGATGCCATTCAATGGGCCAAACCCAGATAGGGAGGGCAGACACAAGTACTCAATGCATACTCCTTCCTTCACCACCCCCAGACCTGGTTTCTGGGACCAGGATGAGCACTCTGAATACCTAACCTTTTGGTAACCCTAGACAGGTCACCACCCCCACAAAGAAAGGACTCCCTCCCCCAAAAGCCCTTCTTCACCCCCTCCCTCCTTTCCCAACATCCTCCACATCTGATATAGGCCAGCTGGGCCTGCCCCTGACTTTCTGTTTAGAGAAGGGTCCTGGGGAGCCCTTGGTGGCCTAACAAATGGAGAGAGGGCTGGATTGCCTTATTCTTCCTTTTATGGTTCCCCCCCCCAGACCCCCCATATCACCTCCCCCCCAAGGTAGCTCACTCAGTGTTTCTTGGTAGATATCAAGTCAGTAGGTTAATGGTCTGAAGGACAAAAGCCCTGGCCTTCCTAACAGCAGAGAGGAGCCAAGGTTCTGTCAGTTTCCCTTGGCACCCAGTAACAGAAGAGTGTCAGAATTAGAATGTTGGTGATGTAAGCTTTACAGCATAAAGCCACCAAGAACCCCACAAGGTCATTCTGGGCAGCCCTCTGCCCTTGTGTGCAGGGCACTCTCAGATTCTGACCCTTGGACAGGCCCAGACCTTTGCCCTTGTCCTTCCCCAGGGAGTGCTTCTTGGCCCCCTGCTGAGTTTGGGGGACAGCTGGGAAGGCGGCAGGGGAGGGGATTTCCCCCTCATGGGGGGGAAGTTTGCCGATTTCACTGTTCTAGCACTGACTTACATGTGGATGAAATAGTAATAAAATGAGTTAATTATGGGCAAGGCTGGGGGTGGGGGGGACTGGGTTCCTTAAGATTCCTCAAGGCACCAGGATTTCATTAGAGTTTCCTTTCATGGGCTAATGGAGGAGGGAGAGAGGGAAAAAACAAGAGGGGAAATGTGTGTGTCTGTGTGTGTGCGTGTGCATGCGTGTATGTATGTACACACATTCGTATACACACATACATATATTACACACAGTTATGGAGAAAAAAGAGGAAAAAGAGAGAGGGGGAGGAAGAAACAGGGAGGAAATGTGGGGAAAGATGAAAGAAAGGATGGAGAAAGAGACAAAGACTGGAAGAGAGTAAAACAGGCCGAGACAAAGAAGAGGGGGCAGACTGGGAGAGAGACACAGCAGGAGAGAGGCAGAAACGGGTGTAAGAAACACATAAAGGGAAGGCAGGGACAGTATGAGCCAGAGGAGAGAAACAGAGAAGGAGGGAGGAGAAGAGAGAGAAAAGGGGATATGAGGAGAGAGACCAGCAAGGCAGGAGGGAGAGACAGAAAGAATGAGAGAGGAGAGACCAAGGGACAGCCACAGTGGAGAAAGAGAGATGGGAACCCTGGTGCTTGGGAGACTTCTGGAGGGGGGCTGGGAAAGGGGCCTGGCAGCTCAGTGGGAGGCCACCTGTGGCCTGAGATGCCTGACCAGGAGAAAAGGAACTGGGCGGGGAGGGGGGCAGCACAGGAGAGAAGCAGGAGCTGAGCATGGACAGGGGGATGGGGTTGGAACATCTCTATGCCCCTCTTCCCCAACATCTCAGGGACAATCAGGGTCTCAAATGAGGGATCAGCACCCCTACCCAATCTCTCTCTCTCTCCCTCTCTCTCTGTTTTTCTCTCCATCTCTCCATATCTTGCTCTTTTTCTCGGTCTCTTCCTCTCTCTCCCTCTCTGTCTCTCTCTCTCTCTCTCTCTCTCACCCTCTTGCTCTGTCTCTGTCTATCTGTCTGTCTCTGTCTCTCCCTCCTTCTCCCTCTCTGTCTTTCTCCCTCTTACTCTGTCTCTGTCTCTCCCCCTCTGTATCTCTCTGTCTCTTTCCCTCTCTCTGTCTCTCTCCCTCTCTCTCTCTCTCTCTCTCTCTCACCCCCTTGCTCTGTCTCTGTCTGTCTGTCTGTCTCTGTCTCTCCCTCCTTCTCTCTCTCTGTCTCTCTCCTTTGCTCTCTGTCTTTGTCTTTGTCTCCTGGTTGGGGCCACTTTGGCCTCTGTCCAGTTTTTCCCTGGCTCTACTCTTTGGGCCAAATCAAACCCTTTTGCACAGGCTGGTGGCTGGTGGGGTCTGGCAGCAGAGGGGGGAGGGGAGGGGTCCTGAACTGTTAGTCTTTTTGTTGATGTTCTGTTGCTGAGACTGAGGGTCCTGGGGTCTGGGAAGGGCCTAATGACCAGGAGGGAAACCTCTACAGAGTAGACACACCCAACCCCAGGCAGGGCCAAAGAGTCAAGCATGCCCACTTGTGCTCAGACATTCACACATGAACAGATGTGCATATGCAATAGATGTGCAGACTTACACACACATGTAGACACAGCCACTCCACCCCACAGACCCCCACCCCAAAATCTATGTCCACACACGTACATATGTGGAGAGAGATATTTGTGAACCCCTATGTAGGCTTCCAGACACATGTGAACACAGACAGGTGAATCACACATGAATGTGTATCTGGGTCTTTGTAGCATCCTGAATCCTCAGAAGATGAACAGGGACAGTGGGGCCTTAGATGAGGGCCCCAAGCCCCCACTAATCTCATTCCCAGAAGCCCAGGGCCTCCCTCTCCCTCAGCAGGAGCCCATCACTTGCCCCTCCCCTCACGTATAGAATTGAGAGTGAATTAATTCACCTTGTCTGGGTCTCAATATTTTCGCCTATAAGATGATAATATTGAGTTCTATGACCCCTAAGGCCCTTTCCAGCTTGGAATTGATGAGCCTATGGATCCAGGAAGGAGAATCCCCTCCCCTCAGCCCTCCACCTCCTCCATGTGTTGGCAAGATAGGGCAGCAAGGCAGAGGAGAGGTGAACTTGGGTCCTTACACTGGACCTGGAGTCAGAGATACCTAAGTTAAAATCTGGCCTCAGACTTTCCCTGGTTGTGTGACCCTGGACAAGTCACTTAACTTTGCTTCAATTTCCTCAATTATGAAATGGGGATTATAAAAGCATCTATCTACCTCCCATGATTGTTGTAAGGGTCAAATGAAATAATATTTGTAAAAAAAGTTCTTAGAATACTGTCCAGCACGTAGTAGGTGCTCAGCAAATTCTTGTTTTTTTCCTTCCTTCTTTCCTTCCTTCCTCCCTCCCTCCTTCCCTCCTTCCTTCCTTCCTTCCTTCCTTCCTTCCTTCCTTCCTTCCTTCCTTCCTTCCTTCCTTCCTTCCTTCCTTTCTTCCTTCCTTCCTTCCTTC
>NW_027187236.1:1012705-1023886 GCF_028583685.1 Petaurus breviceps papuanus
TCCTTCCTTCCTTTCTTCCTTCCTTCCTTCCTTCCTTCCTTCCTTCCTTCCTTCCTTCCTTCCTTCCTTCCTTCCTTCCTTCCTTCTGGAGAAATCAAGCTCCTAAAATGTAGGGACTGTTCCTTTTGCCTCTTAGTGTTACCAGCACCCAAAATAGTGCCTTTCACAAAAGTGTATGTTTAATAACACACTTGTTGAATTCAATTTTACAGAGGGGGAAATTGTGGCCCAGAGAAAGAAAATGACTTGTCCAAGATCATATAGAAGGTAAGCAGAACCAGGGAAGGAATGCATAGAAAGGCCAAACTTCACAAGATATCCCTGCATATACCCTCAGTATGTAGACACTATCTCCTCCCACAGAAACATCGACGGTATTGGGGATGGGGGGGATGTCAATAGGGTAAAGATGTCTGAGGTAGGCAGTGCTCTGCAGGGTTTCATCCAGAGGGGGAGAAAAGGAGGAAGAAATGATAGTAGTGGTGATGGCAATTTCACAAATAAGGAAACTGAGGCCCAGAGATGAGAAGGGACTTCTCCAAGGTCATGCAGCTAATTAGAGGCAGACTAGAACTCAGGTCTCCTGACTCCTTGGCCACTTAGCTTTCTACTAGACCAGGAGTGGGATTTTGAGTTCTGAGAGGCCAGGGGTTGGGGCCAGGAACTATGGTGCAGGAGAAATGACTGAGGTTTGGGGTTAGGATTGCAGGCCTTTTCTCCATCCCCCTCCCATCAGTTAAATGGATTCTGGAATTCTGCCCCCCAAAACCTTTTCCTTCTTCCTTGGGAACTGACTAAACATTGTGCCATCTGGTTCCTATTAACTCTGGGCAGGGGCTTGAGGTCTGTGGGCCACTCCTGGGGTTCTCTAGCAAGATCAGATCTGGGCAGTGCTTCTGTAGCCAAGGCAGAGCAAGGCAGAGGTTTCAGGAGGGGTGTGGGGGGGCACAAGCCCTGCCCCAGTGCTCCCATTCCTCTCTAGCCTCATGTACCCTCATACTCCTAGGACTCCAGGCTTTCCAGCCCATCCTGCAGAAGAACCTCCTAGTGGGGAAAGGAGGGGATGCCCTCCCTCCTCTCCACCTCTAACTCTCTCTTATCTTGGAGATAAGGTTGTAACCTGGGACCTTTCTGATGTTCTGTCCTTTCTCTTTCAAATCTGCATCCCCCTAGCAGCCTCTGAGGATGGAGAAAGGAAAAGAGAGGTCTCCCCTTAGGCTTTGAGCCCCTCCTCCAACCTAGCCCACCTCACCCCATGGGAAACTGCAGAACAGAACCTCAGTGGACTTTGAGGGTGCCCAGGGAGATCAATTGTCTGCCCCTCCCCTTAACCTCCCCCCAGAGCCAGGGAGGAGTGTTTGTGGACTTTGGCTGTGGAGCCAGGGAAAGGAGGGAGGCCATCATTAATCCTTTAATATTAGTGGAGCTCAGCCCCACTGTTTTTTCTCAAAGCCCCTGCTAGCATCAGCAGCCATGGGGGGAGGCAGAGAGTGAGGCAGAAGAGAGAGTCTGAGAGGTTTTTCCAGTAAATAAAGAAAGCATGGCAGGGAGGTGGAAAGAGGCTTAGCCCAAGAGGCAGGAGATCTAAGTCCTAGTCCTGGACTGAAGGCCAACTTTCTGTGTGACCTGAGTCAATAAGTCCTTTCCCCTCCCTTAGCCTGCTTCTCTGTAAAATGAAGGGAAGAAGGTTGGGCTAATTGATCTGGAAGAACCTTTCCAAGACAAGTATTCTAAAGGTTTTGTTTTTGTCTTTCTATTCCCAGTGTGCACAGTGCCCAACACATAGTAGGTCTTAGAAATAAATGCTTGGATTAATAAGAATTAGGATGGGGCATGAAGAGTTAGGGCCAATCCATCCTCCAGCACCTACCCTGATCACCACTCATCTCTATGTATTATCTGCTCCTTGAGGTCAAGGACTGTCTGGCTTTGGGATTTCTGTCCCCAGTGTTTGGAGACTGTCCATTGTATAGGCTTTACTCTTACCAGATGACCAGGCCATCTTCCTTTTTATACCCTGAACATTTCTTTTTTTTTCATTTTTCAAATGCTTTATTAACTTCTAATTTACATCATTAATTTCCTCCAGATTTTGAGTTACAAATTTTCTCCCCGTTTTTCCCCTACCCACTGCCCCAAAATAGCAATCCCACAGTATATCCCCTCCTCCAATCTGCTCTCTCCCATATTTTCTCCCATACCTCCTTCGACTTTTCCAGTAGGGCATGGTGGATCTCTATGCCCCAGTGCCTGTATTTCTTATTTCCCAATTACATGTAAAATAGTATTAATAATAGTATATATATATATATATATATATATATATAATATTAAACATTTGATTTTAAAACTTTGAATTCCAGATTCATTCCCTTACTCCCTTGTCACCCACCCTTACTGAGAAGACAAGCAGTTCAGTATAGGTTGTACATGTGTAGCTAATGCAAAACATTAACATAGTTGATATATTGTAAAAGACTGACTATATTTCCCTGCCTCCTATCCCACCTCCAACTTGTTCTATTCTCTACTTTGATCCCATCCCTTTTCAAAAATGGGTGCTTCCAACTTCCCTCCCCCCCAAGCCTGCCCTCCCTTCCATCATTCCCACTACTCTCCTGTAGGGTGAGATGCCCTATTTAGTGTGTATGTCATTCCCTCCCTGAGCCAAATTCAATGAGAATAATGTTGACCCACTTCCTTTTGCCTTCCTATTCTTCCCCTCCATTGTAACCATTTTCCCTTGCCTCTTCTATATGAGATAGTTTACCCCTTTCTGTCTCTCCCCATGTCCTCTCATTATATTCCTCTCTAACCTTCTTAATTTCACCTTTTAAGTATCATCCCTTCCTATTAAATTGGCCCTGTGTCCTCTATCTATGTATACCTGTAAACATATATAAACACATTCACATAAGTATTCATACGCCCATATACCCTCTGATATAGACATATATATTTCTATTCCCTTCAACAATTTTCATACTGAGAAAAGTTTCATCAGTTACAATTATCATTTTTCCATGTAGTAATGTTAACAGTTCAGCTTTGATAAGTGGCTTGTGATTTATTTTCCCTGTTTACCTTCTCAAATTTCTCTTGCTTCTTGTAAGTGAATGTCAAATTTTCTATTCAACTCTGGTTTGTTCAGCAAGAATGCTTGATAGTCCTCTATTCCACTGAATGACCATATTTTCTCCTGAAACATGATACTCAGTTTTGCTGGGTAGGTGATTCTTGGTTTTAATCCCAGCTCCTTTGACCTCTGGAATATCCTATTCCAGGCCCTTCAATCCCTGAATGTAGAAGCTGCCAGATCCTGTGTCATCCTGATTTTCTTTCCACAATATTCAAATTGTTTCTTCCTGGCTGCTCATAATATTCCTTCCTTGATCTGGGAATTCCAGAACCTGGCTATAATATTCCTAGGAGTTTTCTTTTTGGGATCTTTTTCAGGAGGTGATTGGTGGATTCTTTCAACCTCTATTTTGCCTTCTGGTTCTAAAACATCAGGGCAATTTTCCTTGAGAATTTCTTGGATGATGATTTCTAGGTTCTTACTTTGATCATGGCTTTCAGGTAGTCCAATAATTTTAAAATTATCTCTCCTGGATCTATTTTCCAGGTCAGTGGTTTTTCCCATGAGATATTTCACATTGCCTTCTATTCTTTCATTTGTTTGGATCTGTTTAACAGCATCTTGATTTCTCATAAAGTCATTAGCTTCCATTTGCTCCAATCTAATTCTGAAGCAATGATTCTCCTCAGTGAGCTTTTGAGATTCTTTTTCCATCTGGCAAATTCGGCTTTTTAAGGCATTCTTCTCCTCATTGCCTTTTTGAGCCTCTTTTGCCAATTGAGTTAGTATGTTTTTTAAGGTATGATTTTCCTCAGTCAGGCTGTTGACTCTCATTTCGTAATTTTCTTGCATCATTCTCATTTCTCTTCCCAACTTTTCCTCCACTTCTCTTATCTGCTTCTTAAGGTCCTCTATGGCCTGTAACCACGTCATATTTTCCTTTGAAGCTTTTGGTGCAGGAGTTCTGACTTCCCTGTCTTCCTCCTGTTCCATGCTTTGCTCCTTTTTGTCCCCAAAATAGGAGTCTAATGTTGGAATCTTCTGTGCTTTGTTTTCTTTGCCTGGTCATGTCTCCCCTCAGTCACTTGACCCCTGGATTTTTTGTCACAATAGGACTCTGCCACCAGACAGGGGAGCTTTCGTCCCAAACGCTGGGGTTTTCTCAGTTGCCAGAGGTATTAGATGGGTGCCCTGTCTGAGGCCTCCACACACTCTGGCAAGCTGGACACACACCCCAGGACCTCCACCCTAGACTGCAATCCAGATCCCAGCAGGTTAAAGCAAGAGCAATTACCCCTTAGACTGGTGCTTGGTCCCTCTACACTCTGCAGGCCAGGAGTTGAAGCTGCCACGTGGTGCTGCCTGGCTGTGCTGGGCATCTTAGCGGCTTCTCACCCGGGGGCAAAAGCCACGCACTCCCACTTACTGGGTTCCAAAGTCAAGACTGCACTGACCTCTCACTTTGTCCTTCGCATCTATGTGTTGATAAATCTGGAAATAGCCACAGCTGCTGCTGATCTGGAGTCTCTTGGGCCACAGGCCCACCCTGGAGCTAAAACCTCTGGCTCATCCAGGCCTGGGCTCGGCTCCCAGAGTGCTGTGCTGGCCTATTCCTGCCAGTCTTCCGGGCTGTCCTCAGTGGGAGGTTAGCTTCTCTGTGTCATTTTGTGGGTTCTGTAGCTCCAAACTTTGTTCAGAGTCCCCTTTTACATGGATTGGGGAAGGTGAAAGCCGGAACCCCGTGGAGGTCCTGCTTCTTCTCCACCATCTTGATTCCGCCCATACCCTGAACATTTCAAGAGGGTGTCCAAAGTGCTTTCAAAGAAATTACCTTATACAATTCTTGTGTGTAATAAGAATGTAAATTTTAAAGATCTTCCCTGCCCCTAGGCTAATGTGCACCTGATGCCTGGGGTGGGGGAGGCTTGTTTTTCAGTAGATACTTCTTGATTGGCCAGTGAGTCAATAAGGTTGTTACATTCTCTGAGCCAGGAAAAGGCTATATAAGCCCTGATGTGTAGCTTTGTTTTGGGGACTCACTTTGAGAAGTGTTCTGTGATCTGATCTGGATTCTGGGAAGCCGTTGTTGAGAGTCCCCCGGCTTTGAAAAACCCAGAACGTGGAAACCCAGATGTTGACTGGGTATGGATGTAATGGTTGGACAGTTTGGAAATCTGTCTACTTGATGTTTCTGTCTTGATAATTATGCCTGTATACTTTGAGGTTCAGGGTGCTGACCTTTTCTCCTGAACAAGGTAAACGATATATGTCTGACTGATTAAAGTAAGCTTGTTAACCCGTTTTGAGTTGCTTTCCTTTAACAAAGCAGATCCAAGAACCTGTGGTAGCTGCAAACCCTGAGGACGCTTGGGGTGCTTGCTGCTACAAAATGGCGTCACGAACAGGATCTGCAGAGTAAAAGGAAAGTATGGGGACTGGGATAATTGTTTGTCTCCCAGTTGTGGTAGCTGTGATTCTGTGGAGCTGGGGAGCAGGAGAGAAGAGTGGCCTGCATGCGGACTTCGCTGAGCTGAGAGCAGGAATGGTGATCTGCCTGCATCGGGACCTGGGCAGAAGCCAGGAGCGGCTGCCGCCTGCGGGAGGAGAAGGAGCCCAGGAGTTCGGAATTCAGCCACCGGAAAAGATAAGAACTGAGCAGCAAAGCAGGGGCACTGAGTGTGTTTCCTGGCTGCTTCCCACAGTTTGGGACCCAGGGGGAGGATGGACTTGTGACTATGGTGGGTGGGATGAAGTGCCTTGGATCCCCAGGGACCCCACCTTGTTGGTTTTGTTGCCCAGCCCCCTCTCTGCTGGGAAGCTGGGGCTGGAGCCGTGTGAGGGGAAGGACACTCCCCTCCCCCCAGAACTTTATTTGAACTCTTGTTTTGAACTGAAGTGATAATGGTGATAATGCTATGTATTTTGTGTTTGTTTAAGGGCCAGTGGCCACTTTGGTAACTTTAGTTCTGTACTTTGAAAATGTGACCTAAGAAATATTCAGAGCTAATTCAAAAGTAAATTGTCTATGCTATGGGCATGAAAGATCTTGGGGCCGAATGTAATAAGAATGTAAATTTTAAAGATCTTCCCTGCCCCTAGGCTAATGTGCACCTGATGCCTGGGGTGGGGGAGGCTTGTTTTTCAGTAGATACTTCTTGATTGGCCAGTGAGTCAATAAGGTTGTTACATTCTCTGAGCCAGGAGAAGGCTATATAAGCCCTGATGTGTAGCTTTGTTTTGGGGACTCACTTTGAGAAATGTTCTGTGATCTGATCTGGATTCTGGGAAGGCGTTGTTGAGAGTCCCCCGGCTTTGAAAAACCCAGAACGTGGAAACCCAGATGTTGACTGGGTATGGATGTAATGGTTGGACAGTTTGGAAATCTGTCTACTTGATGTTTCTGTCTTGATAATTATGCCTGTATATTTTGAGGTTCAGAGTGCTGACCTTTTCTCCTGAACAAGGTAAACGATATATGTCTGACTGATTAAAGTAAGCTTGTTAACCCGTTTTGAGTTGCTTTCCTTTAACAAAGCAGATCCAAGAACCTGTGGTAGCTGCAAACCCTGAGGATGCTTGGGGTGCTTGCTGCTACATTGTGACAGACCTGAGAGGCTGGCAGTGCATGATTTTTTTTATCCCCATTTTATGGATGGGAACACTGGGACCCAGGAAAGGAACTGATTTGCTTAAAGTCATATAGAACAGGGCAGAGACAGGACTAAAGCCCAGATCTTCTGCTCTGTTGCATCCTTGGAAAACACAGGGGCCTTCTGTAAAATGGACAATCTTTTCAGGAAGCAAATCACCAGCCCTTAATCTGCATGTGACATTCTTTATATCAAGTTATCCTGAAGTGGGGAACAGAGCCATGATAGTGGAGAAAAGTCAGGTAATCGCCCAAGCTCTCTCAAATTCCTCTCTAAATACCTTTAAACAATGTCTGAAAATGAATTCTGGAGTAGGAGAATCCACAAAAGGACAGAGTGAAACAATTTTCCAGCCCAAGACAACTTAGAAGATCAGTGGGAAAGGTCAGTTGCTCCAGGATGAGAGAGGAGCACAGTCCAATGTAGTCTGTGCCAGTACACAGGAAACCAGCATCAGACCTTGGAAGAAACTGACTCAGCAGCAGCAGTAACTTCCAGAGCTCTCAGTCCACAGACAGTGAAAAAGGGTCAGAAGGAGATTCCAGGGGTCCCTTTGCTGACATCAGGGGCAGAACTCTGTAGCATTGCTCACACTTGGATCTGGGTTGCAGTCCTGAGATGCAATCTGAGGGCAGAGAGGAGCAATAGCACACCAAAATTTGAAGCTTCAGGGGGGCAGGAACCCTGACCTCAGTTCTAGAGCAGAAAAAAGTGCTTGTGGTCACTCACAGACCAGAATAGTAGTAAACACACCCCTTCTTAGATCATACCACCTCAGAAAACTTATAGACCACCAGAACTATGTCTCAGAGCAGCAGCAAGAAAGACATGAAGCTTGGGACAGTGGCCCCTCCACCTCAGAAGCAGAGTCCAACTTTAACATAGAATTAAAAGTCAAGAAATAGTCTGGAAAAATGAGCAAATAACAACAACAAAAAAGAACCTGACCATAGAAAGTTACTATGGTAACAGGGAAGCTCAAAACATAAAACTCAGACAAAGACTACAAAGTCAAAACTGATATATACAAAGCCTCAAAGAAAAATGCAAATCTCAGGTCCCAAAAGAATTCCTGGAAAAGATCAAAAAATGATTTAAAAAATCAAATAAGAGGGGAAGAGGAAAAATTGAGAAAAGAAATGAGAATGATGCAAAAAAAAAAGCATGAAAAAAGAGTCAACAGCTTGGCAAAGGAGGCACAAAAATACTGAAGAAAATAACACTTAAAAAACCCGGAATAGGTCAAATGGTAAAAGAGACACAAAAATCCAATGAAGAGAAGAATTTCTTAAAAAGCAGAACTGGTGAAATGGAAGTACAAATGTTCACTGAAGAAAATAATTCCTTAAACATTAGAATTGAACAAGTAGAAGCTAATAACTTTATGAGACATTGAAAAACAATAAAACAAAATCAAAAGAATGAAAAATAGAAGAAAATGTGAAATTTCTTATTAGAAAAACAACTGATCTGGCAAATAGACCCAAGAGAGATAATTTAAATATTATTAGGTTACCTGAAAGCCATGATCAAAAAAGAAGCCTAGACATCATCTTTCAAGAAATTATCAAGGAAAACTTCCCTGATATTTTAAAACCAGAGGGTAAAATAAAAATGGAAAGAATCCACCAATCACTTCCTGAGAGATATCCCAAAATGAAAAGTCCCAGGAATATTATAGTCAAATTCCAGAGCTTCCAGGTCAAGGAAAAAATATTGCAATCAGACAAAAAGAAACAATTCAAATATCATGCAGCCACAGTCAGGATAACAAAAGATTCAACACCTTCTACATTAAAGGATTGGAGGACTTGAAATATGATATTCCAGAGGGCAAAGGTGCTAAGATTATGACCAAGAATCACCCACTCAGCAAAACTGAGTATAATCCTTTTTTTGGGGGGGGGGGGCAAGAAATGGCTATTCAATGAAATAGAAGACTTTCAAGTATTCCTGATGAATGCTTCAAATTGTTCACATTCCTACATGGAAAAAACTTTCTCATTATTAGGGCAGTTAGAACCTCTTTACCATTTTTCATTCCAGCTGGCACAATCCGTCCTTATAACCTGACTAATGTATAATGTGAAAGTATTTACAGATCTTATACTTGACTATATGCCGCCATGGGGGGGAGGGGAGGGAGGGGGACAAAATGTGAAACTCAAGGAATTGTGGAATTGAATCCTGTTAACTAAAAGGAAACAAACAAATTAATTTAAATAAATAAATAAATGAAAATTTAAAAAAGGAGTATACATAGACAGAAAGCAGAGGTGTGAGTTCAATGTCATGGTATGAGTATCTAAAAAAATAAAATTAAGGGATGAGAAAGAAGAAAGCATTGAGAGAAGGGGAAAGGTAAACGTAGAATGGGATAAATTATCTGACATAAAAGAGGCCTGAGAGAGATTTTACAGTGGAGGGGAAGAGGGGGCAAGCAGGGAGGGGAATACATGAACCTTACTCTCATTGGAATTGGCTCAAAGAGGGAAAAATATACACACTCAGTTGGGTGTAGAAATCTATCTTGCTATACAGGAAAGTAGGGAGGGAAGGGGATAAGAGAGTGGGGAGAAGCTGACAGAAGGGATGGTGTGAGTTGAATATGATGGGATAATTATAGGAAAAAGACAAAGGGTGAGAAAGAGGAAGGCACTGGGAGAAGGGGAAAGGGTGAGGTAGAATGGGGTAAATTATTTCATATAAAATAGATATGAAAGAAATTTTACAGTGGAAAGTAAGATGGGGGAGAGAGGAGAGCACTTGAACCTTACATCTGAAACTGGCTCAAAAATGTTTCACATGATTGCATATGCATAATCTTTATCTGATTGCTTTTTATTGGGTGGGCAGGGAAGGAGGGATAGGATTTGGAACTCAATACCTTCAAAAAAAGAAAGGTTAAAATTATTTAACATGTTATACACACATTTGTAAAGAAAAAAAGAAATTTCCTCAAAGAGGGAATAATATACACACTCAGTTGGGTATAGAAATATATATTACTCTATGGGAAAGTAGGAGGGGAAGGGGATAAGAGAAGTAGGGTGCTGATAGAAGGGAGGGTGGATTGGGGGAGGTAAAAGTCAGAAGCAAAGCAGAAAGCTCTCAGAAAAACTTACATGAACTGATGCAAAGTGAGATGAGCAGAACCAAGAGAACATTGTACACAGTAACAGCAATGTTGTCTGTGAATTGATTGTGAATGACAGGTATTATCAGTACACACAATCATCCAAGACAATTTCTTTTTTTTTTTTTTAAGCAATTGGGGTTAAGTAACTTGCTCAAGGTTACACAGCCAGTTATTTCTGGGTGTGGTGCTGAGTGTCTGAGCCCAGGATTCGATCTCCAGGTCGTCCCAACACTGGAGCCGGTGCTCTTACTCGCTGAGCCACCTGGCCGCCCCTAAGCAATTGGGGTTAAGTAACTTGTTCAAGGTTACACGGCCAGGTGTTTCTGGGTGGGTGCTAAGTGTCTGAGCCCGGGATTCAGTCTCCAGGTCTTCTCAACACTGGAGCCGGTGCTCTTACTTGCTGTGCTACCTGGCCGCCCCAATCCAAGACAATTTCAAAGGAATTATGATGAAAAATACTACCCATCTCCAGAGAAAGAACTGATGGAGTCTGAATGCAGACTGAAGCATACTTTCTAAAACTTTTTAAATTTTTCTTGTTTTTTTTTCTCTTTGGTCTGCGTTTTTTTTTTTTCACAACCTGACTAAGATGGAATTTTTGATTGCACACGTATAACATATCAAATCGATTGCCTTCTCAATGAGGGGGAAGGGGAAGTAGGGAGAGAATTTGGAACTCAAAATTTTTAAAAATGAAGGTTAAGCATGGTTTTTATGTGCAATTAGGGAAAAAATAAAACATTATATACATATATATATTTTTAAATCATCTCGAAGCAAAAGGTTCCTGTAATGAGAAAGATTTCATTCTTCTGAAGCATTAAAGTGGCAGAGTGCTTAGAGATATTGCCTTAGAGCCAGGAAAGACCTGAGTGTGAATCCTGCCTCAGACACTTACATGTGTCTATGTGACTTTAATTTTTCACGCCTCAATCGCCTCACCTGTAAAATGGGGAAAAATAGGAAGAGTCAGCAGAGGTATAGTAAATAGTGCTGGACTTGGAACTGGGAAAACTTGAACTTGGATGATACCTCAGGCATTTCAGCTGAGTGACCCTGGTCAAGTCACTTAACCTCTCTGGGCCCCAGTTTCCTCATCTGTAAAATGACCTGTAATATCTTTTCCCTCTCTAAATTGGTGATCTTATGATCCTATCTCCTACGGTTGTTGTGAAGATCAAGTGAGATCATACATATGCATGCATATACACATATCTATATCTATATCTATCTATCCATCCATATATCCATCCATCTATCTATCTATCTATCTATCTATCTATCTATCTATCTATCTATCTATCTATCTATCT
>NW_027187236.1:1023896-1039161 GCF_028583685.1 Petaurus breviceps papuanus
TCTATCTATCTATCTATCTATCTATCTATCTATCTATCTATCTATCTGTCTATCTATCTCACTCTGCAAGTGCTAGGAAAAATCCAGCTACTAGTATTATCTGGTTTTGGGGGGAAAGGGCCAAGGAGTTTTCTTGTTCCTATTAATTTGATTGCCAGGTAAGGCCTCAGAGATATTCACTCCCCTCCCCCAGGAAACAAGAAGTCATTTGTTATTTTTAAAAATTTTATTTAAATTTAACATTTTATTTTTCTCCAATTGCATGTGAAAACAATTTCTAACATTCATTTAGAAAGTTTTTGAGTTCCAAATTCTCTCCCTCCTTCCCCTCTTCCATCCCCGCCACTGGGAAGGCAAGCAATTTGATATAGGTTATACATGTGCAGTCATGCAAAACATTTCCAAGTTAGTCATGTTGTGAAAGAAAACACAGAGAAAAAAAAACAAGAAAAGTAAAGGAAGTGAATAAAAAGTATTCTTCTATCTTTATTCAGGCTCCATTAGTTCTTTCTCTGGAGAGGGATAGCATTTTTCATCATAAGTACTTCATAATTGTCTTAGATCATTGTATTGCTAAGAATAGCTAAGTTATTCACAATCAATCATCATCCAATATTGTTGTTACTGTATACCATTTTCTCCTGGTTCTGCTCATTTCACTTTGCATCAGTTTATGTAAGTCCTTCCAGGTTTTTCTGAAAGCATCCTGCTCATCATTTCTTATGGCACAATAGTCTTCCATCACAATTACATACAACAATTTGTTTAGCCATTTCAATTGTTGGACATTCCCTCAATTTTTTATTCTTTTCCACTACAAAAAGAACTGGTGCAGCCTGTGCTGGATTGTACTTTACTCTCACCCTGATGCAACAGATCTTTCCTAACAGCCTTCTAAGTTGTCTTGGGCTGGAAAATTGTTTCATCCCATCCTTTTGTAGATTCTGCCACTCCAGAATTTGTTTTGAAGCATTATTTAAAGTTGTTTGGAGGGGAACTCAGATGCATCCCTGCCTTTTCTCTGCTATCTTGGCTTCATCTAATGAGAAGTCATTTAAATCATTTTTTCAAGAATTCAGATCTAGAGATCTAGAACCTCATCAATGTGGGTATTCACTCTCTCTCTCCCAGTGAAGACTGCAGAGGAGCTTTTTGTTGGGTTTCAGTGACACGTGACATCTATCCATTTGATCCTCTGTCCATCCATGACTCCATATTTTTACCAAACAGTCAAATGTCCCATATCTTCCCTCTCCTGTTAAATATTGCTTTGGGGTTTACCCTCAATCATCCAACAGACTTATTAAGGAAGAATTTATTTTGGGGATATAAAAACAAAATAAAAACCAGCTCTTCTCCCTGCCCCCTTTGAGCTTACAGTCTTACCAGAGGGACCTCACATCTACACAGATAAATCACAAAGTAAATATGAGGTAATATGGGGGCAGGAGCATTAAGAGAAGCTGGGACAGAATCAGGAAAGTGACACGAGAGAATTTAGGGATTCTGAGAGGCAGTGGTAAGAAGAAAGAGCATTCCAGGCATGGGAACCAGCCAGCATAAAGGCATGTATGAGGGGAAAATGTCTAATGAGCCTGGAAAGTTAGGCTTGAACTAGGTTATGAATGGTGTCTGTATTTGATCCTAAAGGCAAGAGCAAGCCATTGGTGCTTGATGAACAAAGGTCCCTAGGGATGTCAATTTGTTAGCTGTGTGGAGAATAGACTGGAGAAGGGAGAGACTGGAGGCAGGGCCACCTCTCCTGAAGGCTACTGCAGTAGTCCAGGTGGGAGGTGATGAGAGCATAAACTAAGGAGATGGCTGTATGAGTGGAGAGAAGGGCACATACAGAAGACAAGTTGGGCAACTAGAATCCATAAGACTTGGTAACTGGACATGGAAAATGAAGAGATGAGAATGACTCTGAGGTGATTGAAAAGATGGCTCAGCTTTTGGAAAGAACTACGGGAATTAGGAGAAGGGATGGGTTTGAAGGGAAAGATAATGAGATTCATTTTTGACACACTTGAGTTTGAGATTCCTATGGGATACCCTATTTTGAAATGTCCAAAAGGCAGTTGTGATACTGAAACTCAGGAGAGAGTCCAGGGCTGCTTCTCATCTTCATAAAGAGGAAAACTGAACCCATGGGATGAGGTTACCAAGAGAGAGAACATAGAGGGAGAAGAGAAGAGGGCCCTGAAAAGAACCACAGTCAGAGATGGAACATGGAGAGAGAGAGAGAGAGAGAGAGAGAGAGAGAGAGAGAGAGAGGGAGAGTGATGAGGTCAGACTTTGAAGGGTTGAGAAGTGAGAGTGAGAAGAGGAAGTAAGGTTAATAGGTATGGGCAGTTTTTTTAGGAGTCTGACTAGGGGATTACCTGGGTGAATTGATGAGTGAATTGTCACCAAGGGAATGCATTGTAGTTTGGCCCAGGTGACCCCAGATCATGTAGATGGATGTAACACTTCAGGTGTTTGACTCTTACAAGACTTGAGAGGGTGAGTAAATGATAGTTTAGTTGAATGTCATTGTTTGAGGCAAGACCAAACCCTTGAAAAAGAGCCAGAATGAGTTGTTTATGAGAAGCAGGTTATCACTGACAGTCTTAAAACAGACCACATTGAGTCTCATATCCAAAATCTATAGAGAATGAACACAAAAAATCGAAGTCTGAGAACCATTCCCCAATGGTCAAACAACATTAATAGACAGGTCTTCAAAGAAAAATTGTCATCTATTAATAGCCATATGAAAGAATGCTCCAAATCACTAATAAGAATAATGCAAAAAAAACTCTGAGATTTTACCTCATACCCAATAAATAGGAAAATGTCCCATCAGGTTGGACAAACACAGGGTACCTCTAGCGTTTCTGGCCCCCTTGCCAGGTGGACATGGCTTCTTACACTGCTTGGATGAGTAGAGAGTCACCAATTACAGTGATTTAGTAATATGGAAAACCAATGGGCCTTCCCACTTATCCCCTTCCCACTATATCCACAGGTCCAACTGGGTTTCCCAATGGTCTTGATTCTGTGTACTCTGAACTGCAAAGAATTACTTTATGTCCCAAAACTGCACCCTTAGGACTACAAAGCCCTTTCATCCACCCTCCAGCTGAGCCCTACTATGTGTTTTGTCTGTCCTTCCCCTCTCTTTCTATCCCCAGCATTTAGCACAGTGCTTGGAGCATAGTAAGCTCTTAATAAACACTTTCAATTCATTCCCTTATTCAAAGATGACACAAAAGTATGAATACTCAGTGTTGAAGGGGTTGTTGGAAGATAAAGACACTAAATGCACATTTAAAAAATGTGTAATTGGTTTATTAATGCCAGTTACATGACTTTATATGAAGAACTTACACTGTTTGAACAGTAGAAATTTTTTTTTTGCTTTTGGTTTTATCTCTTTAAAAAAATTCCATTTTATTTTCAGTTCCAAATTCTCTCTCTCACACATGCCTCTCCTTGCCTGTCAATATACACTCTCCACCCTCTGGTATAACATGTGGGACAAGCCTCCTCTTTTGTGGATTGTCCTGTGTAATTGCTGGGAGAAGAAAAGCCTCAGTCTTCTTCCCCCAAGCCATACAGCTTTGTAATGTCAACAATCATACAAGAAAAACACATAATTTAATTTTGTTGTTGTTGGCTCCCTTACAAAGTGAATTCAGCTGACACTGGACAGCCAATTGCTTGGCACAATGCTATGCAAGGATCCAGACATCCATACAGTCCCTGCTCTCACCCCTAAACATTTTTGTTGTTGTTTGGTTGTTTTAGTCACGTATGTCTTTTTGTGACCTCATTTAGGGTTTTCTTGGCAGAGATACTTGAGTGGTTTGCCATTTCCTTCTTCAGCTCATTTTACAGATAAATAAACTGAGGCAAACAGGGTTAAGAGACTTGCCCAAGGTCACACAGCTAATAAGTGTCTGAGGCTGCATTTGAACTCATGAAGATGAGTCTTCCTGACTCTAAACACAGTGTTCTATCCACTGCAGCGCCACGTAGCTGCACAATTCGCAAGCTCATAACCCATAAGATAAATTTTCTGAGGACAGTTTCCTGAACTTGTCCAATTACATTGGCACCTGCATAGGTTAGAGGGAGGGGACAAGGCAGGAATTAGTTTTATTATTAATAAAAAGAATAACAAAGTATATACATGTAGATACATAAATATAAACATATTTCATCCTATATTTCCCTATCCCCACAAGCCTCTCTGGTGCCCTGGGGTAGTTCACTTCCCCCCAGTCACATGGATGTGACTGATGCCGGGGCCTAAAATTGGTCTAGCAGGCCTTGGTGGCCTTCCCCTGGGCTGCCCAAGGACTACATGAAGTGGTTGATGGTGAGGGATGTGTAAGAGACTGAATCCAATGGCAGGATGCTCTCCTTTTTACCTCTAGTTAGGTATGATAAGAAATGACTTTTCTCAGCTGTCCAATTTTCATACAATTTGCTTTTGAGCAAAACTTTTTTTTTAAAAAGCATGAAAATAATATGTACACTCAATCATTTTTCCACAAAAACCCCTGGGTTCCTCTGGACACTTGTTAGTCCCCCTTGTTATTGTACCTGAGCTTTTCTGAGGTGAATTTTAAAAAATCAAGGCTTGATTTCCCACACTTGAAATCAACAAACCTCCATGTCCAAAAAATACATATAGACACATATATAAGAGGACTCAAGGAAGCCACAGGGCAAAGAAAAATGTTTTCTAACAAAAACGAACGCGTTTTTGCCTGTGCCCCAAATCGTTTCTGTTTAGCCCAAAGCAGAAGAGGCTGCCTAAGAGGGACATGGCCCAGTGAAGTATTCAACCAGTACCCTAGACCATCACAGGTTGAGTTCAAAAGCTCAGGAGCTTATAAAGCCCCCTGCTTGTTGTCAAAACTCATGCTTTTCCCCTTCAGGTCTAATTCCTGTCTTCCAGCTTACTGATCTAGGCCCTAAGGTACACTTGCTAACTCATGTCCATACTGCCCAACCTTTCCTTAAGGATTCCTCAACTTAGGTAGTCTGGGTCTATCCTGACTGACCTCTTCCCTCAGGGCTCCTATGCTCCATCCACATGGTGGGGTGAAGTCTACTGACTGCCAGCAGCAAGTAAGAGAGGGAAATCCAGGAGGGAAAGAAGGCCAGGGATGGAGGCCAAATGCACAGCAGGACACAGGGGAAGCCCAGCCTTAGGAGGCCAGGGCTGCTGGGAACAGAAGCTCCGGTCCCTTTGTGTAAGTGACACAGAGCCTACCCCAAGAGTCCATCCTGAAGGCTCCCCACACCATGCCCTTTAAACCATTTGCCCAGTACAAACAAAAGGAAGGTTTCGCTCTGAAAAAAAAATGCTTTTTTCTATGAGGCTTCACATAGAAAAGGGCAGCCCATCTAAATGGAGGAGCTTGGTCTGCCGTGAGTCTAAGGGCACATGTAGACTGTAAACCTCCCTCCTTCCTATTTCCCCAGACATTTCTCCCCAGAAGCTTGCTTTTCTCCTC
Source organism: Petaurus breviceps papuanus (assembly GCF_028583685.1). Lineage (NCBI taxonomy): Eukaryota > Metazoa > Chordata > Mammalia > Diprotodontia > Petauridae > Petaurus > Petaurus breviceps. Next base: position 1,029,407 of record NW_027187236.1, read on the forward strand.
CCAGAAGATGAAGCAGAAGAGAAAACTCTGTGGTTAAATTTCACTAGTTCTAGCCACAGCAGTCTTATCCAGAATGTGAATGAAGTTCCATCCAGTTTGGTTCTCCTCTGTCCTTCCTAAAGAACAGGCTCATGAATTCGAAGTGGTTCCCTTCAACAGTGTGCCGTCCCTAGATACTATTCAACAACATCTAGAATCTGCTAATTAGCAGTAATCTTGAAGGTTTCTCCAGGTCCACCTGCCCACCCCACTTCTTTTCTCTTTCAGCTGATCACTGAGGTTCTATGCAGACTGATGAGGGACAGTGATTTTTCTTTGAGTGGATGTAGTGTGGTCCTGGTGTGTGGGGTTGAGAAGTTACCGGATTCTAATGAAAAGACTGAGGACAGATCCAGATTCCTTTTGTGCACGGGCTTTATGAAAAACATTCCAAAACCTCAGACTCTTATCTCCAGCCCCTGTAACTATGGCCTATCCATCAGGAGACACTGCCAGATACAGAACTCTGTATAAATGGCCTGTGAGTTTGGCTACTTGGGTCAAGGAGGGGTATTTCCAGATGGCAATCTGGTTTTCTGCGTATCCATGAGTGCTGACTAGCTCATTGTCATGTCTGGACCAGGCCAGATTGCACACTTGGGAACCGGTATTGATGCGCTGTAGGGGCTGCCCTGTCAGTGTATTCCAGAATCAGATGTAGCGGTCAGCTGAACCACCACCCGATGCTAACAGGCTGTGCTGGTGGGGAGACCATGCGATGGCTTTCACGGCTGCCTTATCATTGGTGTACTGTTGGACAGGCCTGAAATTGGAATGGTTCCAGACCAGAAGCTTGTTGTCATTTCCACCTGAGGCCAAGAGCTGATGATCTGTGGACCATCTCAGCCCACACACCTCCTGCTTGTGACCTTGCAGCCAGCGCTGAGACTGCAGGGGGCATGCCCGGATATCTCTCTGGAGGATCCGTGTGTCTCTGCTCCCAGAAGAAATCTGGTCTGCATACCAGGCCAATGCACCAACTCTAGCTTTGTGACCCTCCATCGTGGACACTTTCTTCTCAGCATCTACATCCCAGATCTGCACAAATCCTCTCTGTGTGCCAACTGCTAACAAGTTCCCTCTTTCATACCAGCCCACAGAGGTTACAGAATCTCTTTCGTCACACAGGTCAAAGAGCCTGGTCACTTGGGATGTATATGCACTCCACAGATAAACACAAGTGCTCAGTCCAACAGCAACAATGTTGAGAGAAGACCAATCTAACAGGTTCAGGTAAAAGTCATCGCGGAGTCCTGAGGCCTCAAGGATTTTGAATGGCATTTGAGGAATTTTCTTAGTGGGTTTCCGTTGTGATAGAAGTAGTCTGGCTCTTGTGGCTGATGGGGGATAAGGCATACGGAGTGATTTCGCTGCCATCATCAGGTTTCCAGCGCTTAGTGCTGGGGGAGTGTGTGAAGAGATTCTTCTTCAGTGTGCCAGGTGTTTGGGCCTCTGCTTTTGGATGCTGGACTGTCTGGATCTTAGCTTCCAGCAGCTCATTCTTCAAAAAGGTAGAGTAGACTGGGTCATCTTTACCATTGCCCCAAGGATCTTCTCTCTGTTTCTGCCTGGGGGATTTTTCAGGGTCATCTATGCTATGGAAGTGCAGACTCCACTTAGCTCCAGCTCAGGAGGGAATGTAGCGGTCTCCATGCTTGCTAGGAGAGGACTCTGCAGCACTGGATGGCATCAGCCTCCAGCTCATTTTGGCTTCTGCTCTAGTCAGCTTTTCTAGGTTCTGCTGGGGTCTCACCTTGGATCTGGTTGGGGTGAGACACAACCTTTAGTAAAGTCAGCTTAGGCACAGACTGTGCCTGTCAATCCCTTTCTGGATCTCTCAGACACCCACAGTTGACTGATGTGGATATGAATCATCAGTGAAGATGCTTTTGGGGTTCTTGGTCCTAAAAAGAATGGCTAAGGTCAGTCTGTGATCTTTAGGGTTCATGAGTGGGGAACCTGTGGCCTTGAGGCCACACGTAGCCCTCTAGGTCCTCAAGGGCGGCCCTTTGCCTGAATCCAAACTTCACAGAACAAATCCCCCTCTAGGTCCTCAAGGGCAGCCCTTTGCCTGAATCCAAACTTCACAGAACAAATTCCCTTAATAAAAGGATTTGTTCTGTCAAACTTGGACTCAGTCAGAAGGCTGTACCCAAAGACCCAGAAAGCCACAGGTTCCCCACCCCTGGTTTAGGTCAATGGAAGAAGGCAGGGACCAAGAGAGTTAGGTACTCATAGGTTCCCACTGAGGATGTGGAATCTGCAGAGGAGATTCCTTTTAGTATTTTAGTCTTGGAGAAAGTGGCTAAGGTCAATCTGGGAGGATATTCCTTTGGTATCTATATATATATTTGGTATCCAAGGAAGAAGGCAAGGACATAGAGACAACAGACAGATGGGGGCTCCCTCGCTGAAGATCCTCTTCCTTTGAATGTGGATCTGTGGAAGAGATGCCTTTTGAGATTTTGATCTGGAAAGAATAGCTACCATCACTCAGAGAAGAGATCTTGTTCTGGGGAGAGTGGGGAGATTTATAGGATCCTGGTTCTGGGGACAGACAGGCACTTGCATACTACAGGAGGAGATGTTTTGAATGATTTTGGTCTGGAGAATTTAGGCTAGGGTTAGGCTGGCCAAGGTCAGCCTTGGGGGAGATCTCAGGGATCTTGATCATTTCATTAGCCCTGCCTTGGAAAAGACAGGGAGAGACCAATAACAGACACTAATAGGCGACAGGTACTCTTGCTTTGGATATAGGTCTATTATGTTCATGGGATTTAAGATCTTCCCCACCCATTACTAGGTCTCACGTGGAGCCCATTAAGGGAGGCTTGCTTATGCGGAGGCTTTCACACCTTTTGCTCATTTCTTTTTTTTTTAAGCAATTTGGGTTAAGTAACTTGCTCAAGGTTACATGGCCAGTTATTTCTGGGTGTGGTGCTAAGTATCTGAGCCCGGATTATATCCCCAGGTCATCCCAACACTGGAGCCGAGCCACCTGGCTGCCCCACCTTTTGCTCATTTCTAATTAGGCCCTGAGTCAGGAGGGTTGGGATGCCCTTTGACTCTAAGAAGTGTATACACACTCTGAGTTGGTATTTTGCTTTGGGGCTCGCTCATGAGAAGGATCTTGTGATTCCCAGGTGAGATTCCGAGTGGCCGTATGTTCGAGCTTCCCGACTGCTCAGATGTAAAGGCTCTCTCCATCCAGGGATGTATGTAAAGTGTATAGTTGATTCAGGCAGTCAGAGCCCTGTCTTTTGGTCTTTTTTTCTCTGCTTGTATTTTCTCTGAAGTTCAGGGTGCTGACCTTTCCCCTAAACTAGTGAATATCATTAAGAAAGATTGTTAACCCCTTGAGCAGCTAGGTTTCCTAGTAAAGCAGATCTAAGGACCTGTGCTAGCAGCCATCCTGGGGATGCCAGCATGGTTGCACCATAGGGTATAAGAAGGAGATGTCTTTGAGGACCTGGGTCTGGGAATAATTACTAAGGACAGTTTGGGTGGAGATGCCTTTGGGATCTGGGAATGAGGAGAATGGCCAAGGTCAGTCTGTGAAAAGATGTCTTGAGATCTCAGTCTAGGGGAGAAGGCAGGAACAGAGAGACAGATAGATGGACAGCACATAGACCACAGGTGCTCCTACATGGGATGGGGATCTGTGGAGATGTATTTCAGGAACTTGGGCCAAGGGAAAATGGCCAAGGTCAGTCTAGGGGAAGATATTTGGGAATCTTGGTTTACGGGAGAAGGCAGATACAAAAGAAAAAAAGAGATGGAGAGAGGAACTCACAGGCCACAGGTGCTTTCACTTTGAATGTGAGTCTGTGGAGGATATGCCTTTTGGGATTTTGATCTGGGAAAATGACCAAGGTCAGTCTGGGAGGAGGAGCCCCAGGGGACCTTGTGTCAGAGGGGAAGGTGGGGACAGAGAGAGAGAAAGATGGAAAGACAGAAACTCACAGGTTTCAGGTGCTCTTCAGATGTAGGTCTATGGAGGAGAGATGCCTTGTGAGATCCATGGTGGAGAGGTGAGCAGTCTCAGACTCAGGGGTTTGGATGCTCGTGGACCAACTGATAGAGTTTGAATGACGCTGACTGCTTGAAGCTCACTCTTCAGCTGCTCTCCAGGGTCTGAGGGTGGAGCTGGGGCTGGGGCTGGGGCAAGGCGATACCAGGAGGCAGCCCAGGCCTAAGGCTCTCTAGCTTCCCAAGATAGTGCTCCCTCTATGGGACAGCTGCAACTACTCCATGACCTCCCTCAACCCTGCAGGAGGCAACACCCTTTGCAGCCGAGGAATGTAATGGTGGATCAACGTGCCACTGTAAGAAACATGAATAGAAAGGTTGCTAAGAGGCTGAGGAAGACTTGCATGAGCTGATGCAAGGGGATGTAAGCAGAAGCAAGAGGATAAAATAAAAGAAAAACACAAGAATGGAATGCTGGGTGATTGTAATGGCCAAACATGGCCCTGAAGAAAAGAGAAGACCCAGAGCTTCTAGTTTTCAATGCCAGGAGGCTAATAACTGGAAGAGGTAGGATTCAAATTGGTGCCTTCCTATTTCTTGGCCCAATCTACCCAAGGGTGGGGTGAGGCTGTGTGACACACTGGTCAGAGCCCTGACAGAACCAGGAGTCCCACCTCTGCCAATGTGCTGAAAGAGAGAAGGGAAGGAAGGAAAGAAGCACTTCTTAAGCTTTATGAAAGCATTAATGTGCCAGACACTGTGCTAAGCCCTTGCAAATTATTATCTCATTTGATCCTCTGGGAGCTAGGTGCTAATATCTCCATTCCTTAGATAAGGAGACTGGGACAAACAGAGGGGAAGGGATTTGCCCAGGGTCACACAGCTAGTAAGTGTCTGAGGCCAAGTTTGAACTCAGGTCTTCCTGACTTCAGGGCCAAAACTCTATTGAATAGGTCACCTAGCTTGAAAGAAAGGGAAGAAGGAAGGAAGGAAGGAAATAAAGGGAGGAAGGAAGGGAGGAAAGAAGGGAAGGAAGAAAGGAAAGAAGGAGAGGAAGGAAGAAAAAGGGAAGGTGGAAGCAAGAAGGAAAAAGGGGAGGAAAGTAGGAAAAAGGGGAGGAAGAAAGGAAGGAAAGAAGGGAAGGGAAAGGAAAAAAGAGGAAGAAGGAAGGAAAGAAGGAAGAAGAATTAAGAAAAAGTAAATCCTCCTCAAAAGACTTTATGCAGCCAAGAAGAAAAAATGCCAGTAAACCATAGCACATCCTTGAAAATGAGACAAAAGAAAACCATTTCATTTACACAGTCAATATCACCCCCAAAAGACCAATATGTAAACAGCTGAGTCTGGTATTTAGGGAAAATTACTGGGGAACAACACAGCCTGGGAAGGGAGCTTAGTGCCCGTGGAGCCCAACCCACAAAGAGGCCCACAACTTCATCCCCAGCCAGGGGGCAGCTGGCCTGGACTTGCAGAGCTCTTCCCAGCGTAGGCCATTCCTCAGTTCCATGGCGTTTCCTTACATCAAACTAACATCTCCTTCCTTGGATATGCCTCATGTTTTTTCAGCTGGGTGAGCAGCTTCCAATCTCTCACTTCTCTGATCTCCCCCTCATATGGCTCCCAAGATGATGTCCCTGAAGGAGGAGCCTGTCCATATCACTCAGCTACTCTTCAGCTCCCTGCTGTGTCTAGGGTAAACCATGCATTCTTCCGAATGGCAAAAAGGCTGTCTAGATTTCAGTGATCTATTGATCGATTGATGAGCACTTATTAAAGCTGGGCTCAGGAATCTTCTCTTCTATTGGGGCCACAACATGTACACCAAGAAATGTACATAAAACCTATGCAAAGTAAACTCAAGGCCATTTTTGTGGGGAGGGGGGAAAGATATTAGCAGTTGGGGAGCTCATCCGGAAAAAAATCCTCATTGATTATCAATCTGATGCCTCATTGGACATTAATATTCAGGTCATCAAATCCTCTGATTAATCTTCTTCTTAACCTCTATAGTTGCATTTATCAAGGAACCTTGTCTGATTAAACACATGCAGATGAGAAATTTGGTGGAAGAAAGCCTCAAAGGACAGCTAGGTGATGCAGTGAACAGAGAACCCTGGGCCTGAAATCAAGAGGATCTGAGTTCAAATTTAGACTCAGATACTGACTAGCTGTATGGCCCTGGGCAAGTCATTTAACTTCTGTCTGCCTCAGTTTCCTGAACTGTAAAATAGGGATAATAATAGCACTTGCCTCACAGGGCTGTTGTGAGGGGGTCAAATTTGCAAAGTACTTACAGTGCCTGGCACATTGTAGGAACTTGATAAATGTTTATTCCCCTCACCCCACCCCACCGACTCTTTCTTTCTTTTCTTTTTTTTGGAGGGGGGAAGGTAGGGCAATTTGGGCTTAAGTGACCTGCCTAAGGTTACACAGCTAGTTTTTTTTGTGTGTTAAGTATCTGAGGTTGGATTTGAACTCAGGTCCTCCTGACTCCAGGGCTGGCACTTTATTCACTGTGCCACCTAGCCACCCCCACCAGACTCTTTCTAAGGTAGAATTTTGCTCTGCCAAGTTGTTGTAGGCTTGTGGGTCAGCTAACTCAAAATATTGCAGTCATTTGCTAAGAGGTCCCTCTTCTCCTGTATTCTTCACCTCATCTCAGATTCCTTCCTCCACTACCTCCTTCTTCACCTTGCATCACAAGAGAAGCAGCCCTTCTCCTGGCCAAGGCAAACAAATCCCTCCATATGGATGAATCTCCCCTGCCTTGCTTTCTCCATCCTATGAAGCCTTCTGTCATGCCCACTCTCTCACTTATCTTCAATCTCTCCCCAACTCCCAGCTTCTTCCGTACTGCCTACCAACACAGCCATGTGTTCTCCATCCTCAGATCCATCCATCCATCCCTCTCTTCTCTCTTTTGGCTACACTCATCTACACTATGTACTGCCACTTCCTGTTTTATAAACCCTCTTCATGGTGGCTTCTGGCCTCATCATTCCACTAAAGTTACCAATGATCTCTTCATTGGCAAACCCAGTGGCCTTTTCCCAATCTTCATTCTTCTTGATCTCTCTGCATCTGCTCTGAAATCACCTTCTCTTGGATTCTCTTTCCTCTCTAGGTTTTTGGTTCTACTACCTGTCTAACTGCTTTTCTTCTGTCTCCTTTGATGGGCCTTCCTCCCCTTCTTAAAGAATGAATATGCACTGCCACTGAATAGGCATTGCCTCACTTCAAGTGAGAACCTGGAAAGACCTTAGTTTAAAGGGTCAAGGTCTCCCACTGCATCCTGGGCCATCTCCATTCGGCCTGATCTATGTCTGGCCACTGGCCTCCAGATGTCTCCAGAGGAGAAAGTGAGGCTGGTGACCTTGCACAGCCCTCCCTCACTTCAATCCAATCCACTTGCAAGACAGCACCTCCCTGATGTCATGGTCCTCTTTAAGAATGAGGGACAAGCAACAGGTGGTCTATAGCACAATCCAATAACCAAATGAGTTCTTTTCCCTGTCCTTTACCTCCACCAAACTACTCTCAGTCATGCTCCCCCCCTGTTGGTTGGCTTTTCTCACCAGTGTATCTTCAGAAATGCTACCCCATGTCCCTTTTACCTCTGTTGTTTCTTCTGAATAAAGCACACCCATCCAGAACCATGTGACAGTTATAGTCATGAGGGCGTGGAGTTTACTGACCCCTTTCTTGGATTTTGAAGTTAAGTGACATGCTCAGCACCACACAGTTAATAAGTTTCTAAGGCTAGCTTTGAACTCAGGTCTTCCTGACTCTGGGCCCAGCACTCTATCTATCCACTGGGAAAAGGTTAGCAATTAAAAAAAATAAAAGTAAGAAAGCAGGTCATTGAAGCATTTTTTTAACGCACAGAAGACAGCCAAAGAAAAGTTGGTGGAAGACATAGATGAACGGGATACTTTGTTGTATGCTCGGCAGGAGAAGCAATTTACAAGGCTTGCATTTGTGACTGTCCGCGTGACCCTCTTTTGTGGTTTATTTGCTGCTTGCTAAGTTCTGAATGACAAAATAGCTTTTAACATGGTTCTCTCTCAAAAATGTTGTATCCTTGGCCACCCTCTCCAGCAACGATTGCTATTTTTTTTATCCCCTTCAACCAGGAGTGTGCTGGTAAATGTTTAACAATCAGCTGCTTTCCAAGAGAAAACACAATGTATGCAGGACCCACTTTTATGTTGAATCTGCATTGTTAACATTTTCTCCATCACTTTCTTAAGCCTTCACAATCAAGAAAACAATCAATTGAGTCCTGCTTTGTAGTGTTTGCTTAATTCTGAGGGCCAAATGCTCATGCTGCAAATGGCACATTCGAGCTGCCTAGCCTAGCAGGTCGGGAAGGGGAGTCCATTTCGATGCCGGTTCCTTTGCAGCTTTCCCTTCCACATCTGGGAAGTTTCCAGTGATCTGGAAAATCCAGATCAAAATTTTTGGCCCTCCCTTCGCACCGAAGAAGTCCGAATTTTTTCTTTTCCTTTCATAGGGAGTTTATGGTACCTTATTGTAAAATTGGGGTTAATTATTTGGTCAAAGGTTCTGTGTTATCTGCTGGCCTTCATGTATCTTCTGTAGTTTCTGCAAAACTTTCCCCAAATTCCCATTTAATTTTTTATTGCTGACCTTTGATAAAGCAAAACTGTGATGGGGAAAGTCGCAATGTGAAAAGGATAACTGTACCAGTTTCAGGCCATTCTCTCTCTTCTCTCAAAAAGTGACTGACTGATAGTCTCCCTCTCCACTCCATATCTGGAGGACTTTAGCCTTCTTACTGTTGTCCATTTGGACACTCCACCTTCCCGATTCAATAAACTTCCCAGTTCCCATGAGCCGTGGCACCTACCTACCTTAAGTATCACCATCACCATCACTCAAAACCTTCATGATATTAACCTTTTAGGATTCCCTTCTCTGGCCATAATCTGTTATTCCTTGGGTTTTTCTTCCTAAACCTATTTTCACCCTCACACTCCCTATAGACCCCTTTCCCTTTACTCCCATCATCTTTGCTCTAGCTTCACCTTCTGTTTGACCAGTCAAATCAGGCAGTGTATTCTACATTTGAATTCATTGTCCCCTTTTCCTTTTGTAATTCATAGTCTACAGAATCCTTGCCCTGTGAAAGCCTCACTATCTGCTTTCTCTGGTCCTATTCCTAAATACTGCTGGAGAAAGTCGCACAATTGTGCTGAGTGGGTCCACAACGAATTCATATCATCTAGAAATCCTGTTTCTTTCCTGATTTGCTTTCCGTCACAAGGGTCCTTAGCAGCTGTTCCAAACCTTTCCCTGTCTCATCAAGCCCCAAACACAATTCTCACAGCCTTCTCTCTCCCAATATGGCTTCAACTACTTCATTTACTTAGAAAATCAAAGCCACCTGACTAGATCTCCTTCTTCTCCCTCTGTGTTGTCCCCCATTCTCTCTTTCTTCCTTCCAGTCTTTGAAGAAGAGGTTATCCTTCTTGCCAAGGCCAATCCCTTCACTTACGCCCTTAACATACCACCCTTCCCCCACCTCCTCCAGGAACTTGCCCAATCATTTCCTCTCTCTCTCTCTCTCTCTCTCTCTCTCCCTCTTTCACTCGCATTCTCTCTTTTTGTTTTTCTGTCTGTATTTTTCTCCTTTTTTCCCTTCCCTCTCATGGATACTGAGCTATTTCTGCTTCTCCTTCCTCCTACACTTACTCACCTAATTCAAGGCAGCTGCCTCGCCTTTT
>NW_027187236.1:1039261-1042390 GCF_028583685.1 Petaurus breviceps papuanus
CTCTCTCTCTCTCTCTCTCTCTCTCTCTCTCTCTCTCTCTCTCTCCAGCAGTCGGCATGAGGGCTCTCAATGTCAGTTACTGAACTTTTCAAGTGCAGAGACTTGATTAGTTTTCCCCCACCTATTTCCATTCCTACATTTCATGGCAAAGACCTCTCCAAATGAGTGATTATGTGATAACTCAGTATCCATGCCAGGGAAGGGAAAAAAGGAGAAAATTCCACACTCAAGACCTACATGTCTAAATGCGATTTAATAAAGGGTATTATTCTGTACAGTCGACCGAGACTCTCTCCAGAGAGCTGGAGATGGGCTATTGTGGGGGGAGGGTGTGCTGCAGCTTTCCAAATCTACATTCAGATTGAGGTGGTGACATGGCAATTCCCCAAATGGCTTCCCAACTTTCCTTTTTTGTACAATTAAACTCCCATCCAACATATGCTAGGGATGCTCTCTTTATTTGTGAAAGTTTCAAGGTGGTAACTGGTAGGGAGGGGGCAAGGTTTTATCTGTTATCTCCATTTCCATTTCCATGGTTTGGGATTTTGGAACATTAAAATTAGTTGAAAGGGAAGTTAGAACAGAAACTGACTCATCCCAGGGCTAACTTTGAGCCTATTCTCAAAGTGAAAGGGGCCTGTTCTTCATGGCCTCAGTTGGACACTGAGAAACTCCCCCCTGTGCAGGTGGTCATAAGCTCATACAAAGAACAAAGGTTCCAAAGTTTATTCATGGTCTGAATTTTGGGTTGAGGTCAACTCCCCCATGCCAGTGTCGGGACAGCAAAGCATGTTCTAGGTGCAGTGATCAAGTTAACCCAGGGACTTTTGTACTGTTCTTCATGTATTTCAGTCTCGCATCTATGACATGGGCCAAGAGGCAATTCATTACCCAGGGTTGGGATAGGCCCTATCACTTTGGTCTTTCTGTGTCTACTGTCACCAACCCTGATGCCTACTAACACATTCAGGTCTCCCTCATTCCATGCTTTAGAAAGCTTCACTTGACCCTGCCATCCCTTCAAGCTATTTGATCATATCTCTGCTTCCATTCACAGCCAAATTCCTAGAAAAGCCCATCTACATTCACTGCCTCTACTTCCTTTCCTCCAGCTTTCTTCTTAAATCCCTGTAGTCTGGCTTCCAACCTCACTCATTGTTCAACTGAAACTGCCCAATGATTTACCAATGATCTCTTAATGGCTAGATTGAATGGCCTTTTCTCAGTCCTCCACCTTTGTAGCTTTTGATATTGTGGGCCACCCTCTCTTCCTGGACATTCTCTTCTCCCTTGGCTTCCATCACACTGCCCTCTCTTGGTTCTCTTCCTACATGCTCAGTGTCTTGTGTTGAATTATCATCCATATCCTGCCCCCAATCATGGATTCTGTCCTGGTTCCTCTTCTCCATCACTTGGAGATTTTGTTATAGCTCTCATGGATTTGGTGATCATTTCTCCACAGATGACTCCCACATCTGTATATTCAGTCCTAGATGAACTGCAATCCCATGTTACCAACTGCTGGACATCTCCTCCTACATGCATAAGCATTTCAAAACAACATGTTCAAAACAGAACTACTCCTTAGAATTCCCTCAAAAATCAGCTCTTCCTCCAAATTTCCCTGTTCTTACTGAGGGCACCACTATCCTTCCAATTTGCCCAGGTTTTTTAGCCTTGCAGTCATTCCTGCCTCTTCCCCCTCTCTCCCCATATGCAATCAACTGTCAAGTCCTGCCTCTTCTGCTCTAATGTCTTTTGAGTCTGTCCCCTTCTCTCTACTGACAGTCCCATCACGCTAGTTCAATGCTTCATCAGCTCTTGTCCGGACTATTGAAACAGCTTCCTCATTGGTTTCTCTACCTCGTCTCTCTTCAAGTCTTCAACCTGTCCTCCACATAGCTGTCTGAACACTCTCTTTAACACAGAGATGTGAGAGTATGCTTAGGACTCCATTCCACAGTCAGGGTTAGGGCTCAGTCTGAATCTGGAAACAGAACCAAGTTAGTTGGTCCATGTTCATACCAAACTTCCAATCCTTACCTCGTTACAACTATGCTATAATCATTAAGCTTACCTTCCTCATCTAGGGTGTGGACTGGTTACTGGTGACAGCAGTATTGGCAAAGTATTGGGCACCTTCTGCTCAGTAATCATCAATGACAACGGTACTCCCATAATCTTCAACATGAGCTTCAGCCACCTCTGTCCACACTATTCACATCTTTAGTTACCGTTAAACATGTGTGAATGGGGGGACCTTTAAGGGAGGGGAAAGAGGCTAGGAGGGCCCATCTCTATGCTAGATGAGACTACTAAACCTAGTAAGAACTCCTAGTTCAAACTTCCATCTTCTTTCTTCTCCCATGGGACTGAACAGCTCAGTTCTCATCATCCATCCACCCACCCACCCATCCATCTATCCATCCATCCATCCATCCATCCATCCATCCATCCATCCATCCATCCATCCATCCATCCACAAGCTTTTACTAAATGTCTACTACATTGTGCCAAGCACCATTCTAGACTCAAAAAATACAAATCCAAACACTAGTATAATTCCTGCTTTCAAAGAACTTACTAAATTTCTCCAAATGGGGGAGACAGGTACATATATAAGTGTGTACAGGATAAATATGAAGAGAATAAATACAAATCAAGTACAAGTACAATTGAGTTTGGTAGAGAGAACTAGCCGTTGGAGCGATTGAGAAGGGTTTCATGTAGAAGATGGTGCTTGAGCTTGGATTTGAAGGCAGACCAGGACTCTGTGAAGTAAATGGGGAAAGGGAGTAGATTCCAGGGACAGGGAGGCTAGTACAAAGACTGAGTGATGGAACATGGAGTGTCCTGTATGGGGAACAGAGATGAGTCTGTTTGGCTGGATGGCAGAGTCATATAAAACAAGACTGGAGAGAGAGACTGGGGCCAGATTATGAAGGGTTATAAAAGCTCAACAGAGAAGTCTATATTTTATCCCAGAGGAAATGGGGAGCAAATCGAGTTTATTGGGGAGCTGGAGTTTATTGAGAGACAATGGTGGTAACTGACAAGAGAGAGAAGGCAGAGCTACTTACTCGGGTTTTTTCCTCTGTTTTCTCTGCAAAGAAGAATAAGCCCCACACT
>NW_027187236.1:1122390-1150662 GCF_028583685.1 Petaurus breviceps papuanus
GGGGGAAGACTTTGGTCATGAGACAAGTTTCTGTTTGCTTTTTTAAAAACCATTTTTTTTTTGTTAATATGAATTTGAGAAGCACCAACAAGGGACAAACAGAAAAAAGTGGGTTGTATATGAAACCACAAATCTCTGTACACCTTACTTTTTAAGTATCATATAATAAAATCACCACCTTAGTTTCAAAGGGATCTTGTGTCTTTGCCTCCTGAACTGCCTTGTGTTCTCGTGCAGTTTTTAATAAAAATGATTTTTACATTTTTTTCTCTTCTCTACTTTTTTTTGGCAGATCCCCCTCTTCCATCCAGTGTAAAAAAAGAAAACAACAACCTTATCACAAAGATATAACAACTCTACACATTGGTTGGCTATGTCCAAAAGTGTTTGTGCCATGATTTCATCACCTCTCTATCAGGAAGTTTGTAGTCTGCTTTATCACCTGCCATCTGGAGTTAAGGTTGCTCATTCCTTCAGTTGGATTTCTTAAATTTTTCTAGGTTGTTTTTCTCTATGGCATTAGTTGTATGACTTGTTCTCCTTGTTTTGCTTACTTCACTCTCAACGGTTCATAGAAGTCTTCCTATGTTTTTCTGAATCTGCCACTTGAATAATTTCATTTGGTACAATAATATTCCATTATATTCATATCCCATGATTTGTTCAGCCATTCCCCAATTGCTACAATGCAAAGAGCTGCTATAAATATATTCTTACATTTATGTCTTTTCTCTCTTTGATCTCCTTTGGGTACAGGCTTTGTAGTCACATCACTGGATCCAAGGGTCTACACAGTTAATAACTTTTTGGACATAGTCCTAACTTGTTTTCCAAATTAGCCTCAAAGTCCACTCTTGAATCAACATGGCATTAAGGTACCCATTTTTCCACAGGCCTTCGAACAATTGTAATTTTCCTTTCCCATTGTCTTTGCCAGTCTGATAGATGTGATATGTGTTTAGCACCTCACTATTCCTGGAAGCTCTGTCTGTCCTAGTGCAGAACAAAATTGCATTAGCTTTTCTGGTTTCTATGTTGTACTGCTTATGCATATTGCAGTCCACTCAGCTCCTGACTCTTTCTAAACAACTGCTGCCTATCTGTGCCTCTCCCATCTTTATATTTGTGGTATGGTTTTGGTACCCAAGTACAATATTTATCTCCTTTTCTTTTTTTAAATTCAGTCTAATAATCTAGTCCTTCCAGATTCTTCAGGATCCTGATTGTCATCCAGTGTGTTAACTATCCCTTCCAGCTTTGATGTCACTTACAGATTTGAGGCAGCTAGGCTTTCCAGTAGAGAGAGCTCCAGGCTTGGAATCAGGAAGACCTGATACAAATGTCTTAACAGTACAGGGGCCAAGCCCAGAAACCCAAGATGTTCCACTAGAGACTTCTGCCATGTTCACACTGACCCCATTACCAGTCCCTCTTTGAGTACAGACATTCAGCCCATTCTGAATTGATCTGATTGTGTTACCATCTCGTCCCCATCTTGCCATGTTTTCCGCAAGACTAGATTGAGACACTATCAGAAGCTTTGCAAAAAAATCTAGGCAAACTGTATTCACAGCATTCCCATCATCTCCTACTTTATAAATCCCGTCAAAAAGGGAAATGAGGTTATTCTGGTATGAAACCATACTGACTCTTTGTAACCATCACTTCTCTTTCTTTTTTAAAATGAGTTTTTATTGATATTTTGCTTCTGAAATCACTGTATTTATTTCAGGTATCCCTTCCTCTCCCATGGGAATGCCATCCATATCATAAATAGCATTTTTATAGAGAGGCCCCACAGATATATGTATTTCATTTGAGCTAAGTGACTTGAATTCATCAAAGGAAGAAGCTGAGTGCTTTTTTACTTATGTCGGGTATCAACTCCCAGTTAGGAGCAGCTGTGGTAGTAGTAATATCCGAACCCCTCCCCTCCTACAAGTTAGGCTAATTTTTCCTTAAAAGGCCTCAGAGGAATAAAGGCTCAGACTGTTGATATGTCACCTGAGTCCAAAGCATCCAGGAGGAGCTCTTTGATACTTGGTCGATCATGATGGACAGCTCAGCTGAACCAATTCCAGATATCCTCATCATCTATCCTTGTTGAATATCTTCCTACAAAAGCTAGGGAAATCTCTTTTTTATTAACTTGCGTGGCCTATGAGTGTGTCATTTTGTTCCATTGTCAAACCTAAACTATCCCAAGTGATTAGTCCAGCCAGACAGTCACTTTTGTTCAGTCAAGTAATTTTACATTTCTTTATCTTGTATTGTTCTTCAACTCAATTTTATGGACCCTCAAAGAAAATAATGTATCTCCTCCTCCACTTCCACCAAGCCCAGGGCTTAATATATAACAGGTTTTCATAATTTAAACAAATTTAGGGTTAGGATCCTGCTTCCCCCCAGCCCCCACATGCTCAAGGTTGGCTAACTTAACAGGATGTGGAAGATCTTAGTTTCTCAGGTTACTAGGGTACTGTTTGGGAACCAGGGAGACACATGTTTATGAAGATGAAATTAGGCAGACCTTGGCCACTTCAAGGGGTGAAAGCAAAAGAGAATAACAGGCAATTAGAGCTATGTGAATAGTAGCCAGAATAGTAACCAATTAACATGAACGTCAGTCTTCTCTAACTCACGTGGCCATTGCCAAGAAGATGGCCTTGGGCTGCTCTCAGATGTCAGGATCAAAAAGGTCCTCTCTTAGAAGTAATTGTAGTCTTTCCCTCTTGGGATTCTTCTACATAGGAATGCTAACTCAGATTCTATAGAGCAGGGCTTCTTAAACTTCTTCCACTGTTACCTGTTTTCAAGTTTCCACCTCTTTCTGCCTTTCCAGTTGCCTGAAGTCATGCACAGAGCAAAGTGTGCATGCTATGTGTTCAGAACCAAGGCTGCAGTAAAGTTGTGTGATTCAACATGGGCAAGCACTGCCAGAAACACCTTGGATTCATTATGCTTTTGATTTTCAATTAATTTTTGGTCATTGCACATTCAGAAACCTTTTACTGTTGCCAAATTTTTCATGACCCCATTTGGAGTCAAGACCCACAGTTTTAAGAAGTGCTGCTATAAAGAAAGAGGAATAAACTTCTGGTACACAAAGATGGTGATGTGGGGGCTGTGGCCTCAGTTATGACTATATGAATGGGTGTCTGCAGGTGTTTTTTCTCAAGCATCCTGCAGAGGGAGGAGAGGGCACTTGCAGTTACAAAATTCTAAGAAGCAAACTTGCAATTTCTTGGATACATCCTGAGAAAAGTCATGGCAACCACAGGCGCTATGAGCTGGATAGCAACAGTCATAGTTTGAGTAGTCCTTCCCCCAAGTTAGTCCAGTTATCTGTACCCAGTGGACACTCAAATACTTGATTGATGGGTCAACATTACAGTTCCTGAATGAAATAAAAAATTCTGTGTATCTTATGAAGAGTTGGAAATGGTGCATGGAGAGTAGGCTTGCTTGTACAGGCGAAGTGGAAAACAGCAGCTACTCTTACCAGAGAGTAAGCTCCATTGATCCCTACTACTCCTCTCTGCCAAATCTCACACAAAGATGATTTGACCTAGTTTCAAATCCTGCCTTTGATTCTTGATCCAGTGTGTGAAGTTGCGCAAGTACTGAGCCTTAGGCAAGTCAAGACTTAAGGCTAAGGTGTAGACAGGTAAGGCTAAGGTGTAAATGGGTTGTGACATGCATGGATAGGAGGAGTTCCTCTAACATTAAAATCCCAGGTGCTTGGTATCTTGTATCTTGGTATCTTGAATCTCCTTGGGTATTCCCTGCACTGATTCACCCTGTAAGCCTTCTGTGCCTAAGTAGATAATTTCATGAATCAGTATTAGATAAAAATATTCACCACCTGGTGATAAGGCTCTCAAAAATGCTAGGCTGATGATGATCAGGTGGCAGGTCCTGTCTATTGCTGGGCCTGTTCTTGAAGTCTTTCCAGTCAGATAGGGCTTTCCAGAGCTGGGGCTCTTCCACCATAGTCTTCCAGGATCCAGGCTTGAATTGTGACTCCCACAAGGGGAGACAAAAAAAATCCCTCTTCCCCCTTTTGTGTGAGAAGTGGGGGACAGTTGGTGCGATATGTTATTCGTTGTCAAGCCGTAACTGTTTTGGGTGGTTTTGTTCTTATTTTTCCTTTCCAAGTGCCATTTCTTCATAAATATTGTTTCTGTGATGCTTCTCTGAAACCAGTTCTGCATTCACACTGACTGAGAGGTAGTTGAGTAATTGGATAGAGACCTGGTCTTGAACCAGTAAGTCCTGGTTCCAAGTCCTGCCTCTGACACATTTGAGCTGTGTGACTTTGTGAAGATCACTTAACCTCTTACTGGTCGAGGCCAGTGGTGTCAAACTCAAATAGAAATGGGGATCACTAACATAGTGTATAAGAATCCCTGCTGGCTGTTTTGACTTTATTTTAAATGTAATGTTATCTCTGATTTATTGTATTTTTAGTTATATACATCCCAATTACATTTTAGTCTGGTCCAGGCACACTCAGGAGTGTTGCTGGGTGTTTGACACCTGTGCTTTATGGCTCAACTCTCTAAGTGCAGAGAAGGTACCAATCTGCATTAGTAGAGAGAGTTTCTTCCCTTGGTGGGTCCCAATACCGATAAAATCAGTTTCGATCCCTAACATCGTTTATGCCCTTGTGTAGCAGATATCTTCATCATGGGCCATTTTTCTGCCTAAGGGAAGCTTTCTTTGGTCCTCTTAAGTTGTTAGTATCTTACCCTCCCCCAACCCTAAGGTTACCTTGTTTGTGTTTTAGATATGATTTTATAGATGCATGGAGATAGACATGGAACTATAGACACACACACACATAAAATGATATGGATATATCACTCAACTCTCACCTCTGGCTCCAAAAAGCTCTAGCATGCTCAGTGGCCACGCCCCACATAAGCCAGATGGGATAAACCAGGCTGAGGGTAAGTGACAGGCCTCAAATCCATTGATGAGTTGGGGGGGGGGGTGTCTACCCCAAGCATGTGAAGACTTCTCCTGGTGGAATGGATGGATAAAAACAGTTTGTTCCAATGGCCATGAAGGCAGCTGTGTGAAGCGCTTAGAGCTTGGTTAGACATTGAAGCCACCAAGGGCATCCACTGCATCCCAGGCCATTGGCAGTCATCCTGTTTTTTGTCTTGCCACTGGACTTTAGTGACTCTGGAATAGAGTGAGGCTGACAACTTTGTGCAACTCTGTCACACTTAAATCTAGTTCACACATGTCAGGACATCATCCCGTGATGTCATTGGTCCTCTTTGAAAACGAAAGACAACAGCAATCTCTGTCGGTATCTCTATCTACTGTCTTCCTCCACTTAAAATACAGGCTACTTGAAGGTAGGGGTTGTTTCAACTTTTTCTGCATCCCCAGGGCTTAGTACAGTGCTTGGCCCCTGGTAGATACTTAATAAATGCTTGTTGATTGATTGAGTGATTAACCAATAGGAAACCAAGTCTAGGAAGAAATTGGTTTTAAATCCATCCAGCAAAGAAGAAAAATAGATTAGATTTACCTAATGCCTTAGGGTAGACAATGTACTTGGTATATACTAATGTCCCCATTTTGCAGATGAGCAAACAAGCTCGGCCAAGATCAGGAAGCTAAATGGCAGGGCTCTGGGCTTCAGACCAGGATTTTGGGACTTCCCATGGTGCTACTCTGCAGTTCTGGCTGAGGTGTGACCCCAGTCACATACCTAGGCTCTCTACTGGAAACAGCTTCCTCCCGCTGTTCCCCGCCCCCGCTTTGATTTCAAAAGGGTAGCATTGTTGACTGAATTGCCTTTGTGATCTCCTTCTCAAGTCAAATAGAACATAGCCTTTTGTATTTTTTGAGCTTTCAGGGACCCTTAAAAACTTACCAATTCAAATGAGCATGCTGGAGGACATGCCCTCTCAGGATTGGCTGAAGGAACTGGGAATATTGAGCATGGAGAAAAGAAGACTCAGGGGGTCATGGGAAGGACCACCAAACATTGTGTAATTTGGGTTAAGCTTATTCTTCTTGGCCCCAAAAAGCAAAACTCAGAGCGACGAATAAAAGTCGTAAACAGGTGAAGAAAAAACATTCTAACAAGGAGAAATGGACAGCCTTAAAGAGGAGTGATTTGCTCATCTATCGAAGACTGGACAGTCATTGCCACGTAGAGGAGATTCCAAGCCCCATCTGGGTTGGACTCCATGCCCTCAAAAGCCTTTCATGACTCTGATATTCTCTGGTTCCTCCAATCTTTTCATTTGACAATTGATCAAACTCAGGCCCAGAGAGTAAAATGACTTTATGTAAGGTCACACAGCCACTCAGTGTCACACTTAGGCCTTCCTGATGAGGTCCTTTAATATTTTATCATTTTTAATATGTAAGGCCACACTTGGTTTTTCATCTGACAACATGGTACGTTCCTTTCCAGTCCATATTAGCATTACCAGCATATCCTGCCTGGGAGTTAGAGAGAGCTCATTTAAATAAAAACAAGGGGGTGGCAGAGCTGTCATTCCTGAAGCACTGGTATTCATAATGTCTTTGAAAGACTAAATTTCCCAAGAGATTCTGCTGGTGATGACACAGGGGGTGTGGCCAAGCAGCCAGTCGTTATAAGACTTCCCTGAACTTGTCCCTATAAACCAATTCAAAGAATTATTTTAGAAGGGCAGAAAGTCAGCAGAATATTCCTTCACTGGTAAGTCCTCTTCCCCTTCATCAAGCATGTGGGTGGCTAATTTACCTCTGTCTTCTTAGTTGTTAATTAGCTCCCAGGGTTTCAAATCTCTCCTTCAAGGGAAGATTTCAGAGAAGCCACTTTCTGTAAGCAGGAGTAGCCTTTCGTGAGAAATTGATGTTTTCTTCTTAATATTCCTTTAAAACAGGGATGTCATCAGATCTAGAACTGGAAGGGCTCTTGGAGGCCATCTAGGCCAACCTCTTCATTTTACAGGGGAAGAAACTGAGGCCCAGAGGGGGAGTTCATGTAGGTAGGAAGCAGCAGATCTGACTTTTGAATCCAGGGCCTCTGACTAGAGCTGGAGGGGTAATGGAAAGAACACAGGATTTGCACCCAGGAGACCTGGGTTTGATTCCCAGCTCTGCTACTTGTTACCTGTGTGGCCTTGGCTAAATCATTTCCTGTAGTTGAGCCTTGATTTCCTTTTTTTTTCTTTAACGTGTGGACTTTTATTTGAACTGGTTTTCAATCAGTGTACAGGTAAAGTTCCTCCCCTCCCCCAAATACTGGCACCAATCTCAAAACTCACAGGGAGACTATAAAGCGCTTTTATTTCCTTACATGTCAAATGAGGAGGAGGTTGGACTCAGTGACATGAATTTCCTTCTCCCAAATTCAGTGATCCTGTGATTTCAGATCCAGGGTTTTATTAGCTGGCTTTGTTCTAATCCAGGGGTGGGAAACCTGCAGCCTTGAGACCACCTCTAGGTCCTCAAGTATGGTCCTTTGAATCCAAACTTCAGAGACAAATCCCCTTAAGAAAAGGATTTGTTCTGTAAAACTTGGCCTCAGTCAAAAGGCTGCATCTGAGGACCTAGAAGGGCACATGTGGCCTTGAGGCCACACGTTCCCCACCCCTGTTGTGGTGGTGTGTGGTACCGTTGTAGGTAAGTGGTATCTTGGGTGCAAAATGTTTGTGGACACATGAAGGCAAAAACTATTATTTCTACTTCCCTCAAACCTACCTTCTTAGGGAAGTGAAGTCTGCAATGTCCCTTTTCCAAGCGGTTTTCAGTTCATCTCCTTGCCCATGTCAATATTTGGGATGGATTTAATTTATTGTCAGTATGAATCAACAGGTAACATATAGGTATAAAATGAAAGAAAATATTTCTTAGACATTTGACATTTGAGGGCTTTTACTTTGAGACCCTGGGTAAGTCAATTCCTTTTTTTTCTGTGCCTCAACTTTCTTTCCTGTAAAATGAGGGGTTTGGATTAGATATGGGGTTGCTAAAGTCCCTGTCAGGACTATGATGTTGTGAGGAGCTGTCACTCAGATCTTCCAATCATATTGAGGGATTGGACCGGATGACCAATAAGGTCCCTCCCTTCCAGCTCTGTGATTCGTTAACTCTTGAGTAGCACTGAAAGTATCTTAAATATCAAAACTGATCTGGAAATCCCAAATGGCCCTTTTTCTGGTGGCATGTCTTGAGTCTCTTTTTCCTCCTGCCTTTTGATTATGTGCATTTTCAGAAAATCAAGTTTATCTGTATTTTCAGCTATCCCAATTCAGCTACCATAGGGACTTAACCCAGAGGAAGCATTTGGGTTGAGAAATTCCAATTTTTCTAATAGGCACTCACACAACTTCTGCTTGATGGTGAGCCCACTGACTGGCTTAGGGACCCTTTTTACCACTTGCCTTTCATCTCTAGAGCCATACCCTTTGTGGGTGAAACTTGGCCACATTCCCAGGTGGGCAAACCAGTTTATTGCCTAGGGCAGTACAGTGAGTCAGCAATAGAATCTGAAATGAACTCTTGAGACAGCCCTTTACATATTAGGCCCCATTTTCAGGCTTGGCTCCTGGGAATGCCTGTTCTACCTTCAATGAGATGAGTAGGCCCACTGCAGGGTATTGCAGTCTTTCAACCCGAGGGACACAGATGGTCAAGTGCATTGTAGGAGAACCAGGAGGTTCATACGCTTTCATTGTCTCTTTGGTGATGAATCATATACTTGGTGGTTGCTTTTTTCTTTTGAAGTCTTGGTGGTTTATAAGGAAGTGAGGTGGGAACAGGGAGTAGAGAATTGAAGCCCAAAGCAGTTTAATCTTTCCATTTTGTTGGAAATTGAAATTAGTCCTTGCAGTTGGGGTGATAAAATATGTAATGAATTCGTGGTAGTAATAGAGCCAAGTGAAGAGATGTGCATCCTTCTTGAGCCAGTTTCCATCTCTATCCCCTACCTTCTTTGTGCCAGACTTGGTAGTAGCTCTCTTGGTCACTGGCAGGATAGAAGACAGAAGACCATAGGTTATGAGTACTTGGAATCTATCTGCTAAAGAAGCTTCCAGAGGTCAGTTATAGGCTTCCCCAAACCAGCTGAGTCATGGAAAAGACTGATCCATTCCCACCTAGCCCAGGTGGAGTGTCCCACATTTACCACCCACTCAGGAGCCAGAGTAAACTCTATGGTCAATTCAGACCGGGTGGAGCAAGTTCTGAAGGTATTCAGTCTCTATTTCTCAAGGCCCAAGCAAAGCCCCTTGCACAGTGATAAAGGATTAAGTAGTGGTTCTCACAGTGTGATCCAGGCACCACAATGGTGTGTGAATGTGTTCTGTGTGGTCTATGTAGCATGCAAGTGTATGATGCAAAAGTACCTCTTTCCTTGATTGCTGACATGGAAACGTTTTGCTGAGGAAGGTTCTACCATACTGTGTTATGTTGGGGTATCCCAGAAGCATGTGCAACAGATGTTTCTTCAGCAATCTCAGACAGGTTAAGGAAATAAGGACCCCTGGAAAGAGAAGATGAGTCTATACAGGGTTCTTCCCATGACCAATCAAGGCTGTGCCACTCCTTAGTTATGGGGCAAGTTACCTCCTCTCTGTGTCCCAATTTTTTTCATGTCATTGGCCATCTTCACAATTAAAGTTGCTAGTCCTCCCCCTCTCTCCCCACCATGTTTTAGCATTTATTTGTTTTGTCTACATCCCGTATTTATTTATCTGTGGAAGTATTGTATTCCCAAGCCTCAGTAGAACCACTGCTTGAGGGCAAGAACTATCTCCCTTGTACATATATTTCAGCATACACAGTAGGTGTTTAATAAATGCTTCTTTGGTCATTGAATAAATTACCATTTTTAAATTCTTAAGTATATACTATAGCTGATCCATAGGTATGCCACGTGGCTATTGCAAAATTCAAGGAAGTAAGCAATGTCTCCTGTGTGCCCAGCACTGTCCAAGATGCTGGCAACACAAAAACCAAAATGAACTAGTCCTTGCCCTCAAGGAGCTTCTAATTGGGCCAGAGAGAGCCAACTGCTACATAGGAAGCAATTTGAGAACTAGCTAATGATACACTGTATGATTCTGCCTGTAGGGCAGAGGAGGTGGAAATGCATGAAGACCCAAGTAGCTGCTTAAGACCTCTAGGTGAGGGTGGGACTTGAGCTTAGCCTTGAAGAATAAATAGGATTCTGAGAATTTCAACAAGAAGAGGGGGAGAATGAGAGCAAAAGGGCAAAGATGAACACTGAAAATTTTTACTTTTTGCAACTTGAAGAAATTGCCTAACCCAACCTCCTCATTTTACCAAGGGGACTACTGAGGTCTAGACAAAGGAAGGGACTTACCCAATATTGCACAATAAGCACAGGTATCAGAACCTGGACTAGAACCCAGGTCTCTTCATTCTGAGTTTTAAAAAGCTCTTTTTAAATTTTTTTTACAAGATTGAATATACCATTAAAAATTATTTTTACATGCTCTAGTTTTGCTGGATTCCTCCCAATGGCTGAATCATCAAGGTGTGAGACCTTCGTCTTCCTGGACTTGGAGGCCACCGGCCTTCCCAATGCCTATCCTGAAATTGCAGAGATCTCTCTGTTTGCCATCCATCGATTTTCTCTAGAGCACCCCGAGAGGGATGAGTCAGGTGCCCTACAGCTGCCCCGGGTCCTAGATAAGCTGACCCTGTGCATGTGCCCTGAGCGGGACTTCACCCCAAAGGCTTCAGAGATCACAGGACTGAGTAATCAAAACCTGACCAACAACCACAAGCCAGGTTTTGATGACACTGTGGTCAGAGCCCTTCAGGAGTTCCTGAATCGACAGGAATCTCCAGTCTGCCTAGTTGCCCACAATGGTTTCGACTATGACTTTCCCCTCCTTCGGACTGAGCTGCAGTGTCTGGGTGCAGACATGCCTGAAGGTACCATCTGTTTTGACACGCTCCCTGCACTGAGGGGCTTGGATAAAGCCCACCACCACAGCACCAGGGCAAGCCATGGAAAGAAGAGCTACAGCCTCGGCAACCTGTACCGCCAATATTTTAATGATGAACCCAAAGCTGCCCATTCAGCTGAGGGAGATGTTTACACGCTCGTCATGGTCTTTCTTCACAGGGCTCCAGAACTCCTTCAGTGTTTTGATGACGAAGCCAAGAGTTGGGATGAGATCCAACCCATGTATACTCCTACTACCAGAAGATTCAATAGTCGAGGCCACAATGCCTGAGATACCCTATATCCACCCTTACTTCTGAGGTTTTATAGTCAAAGGCTGTGTTTTAGGTATCTAGGTGAGAAGAGGACCAGCATTACCCTGGACACTACTAAGCTGATAACTCTGAAAGAGAGGGAAGAGAGGCTTTTGGAATCTGAATTGGAAGAGACTTCAGGGGTCACTAAAAGCAACAAAAGTCCATACATGACCAAGAATGTCTTCTATAACATCTTTAACAAGCAGCCATCCAGCCTTTGCTTGACGACGTCTAGTGAGGCAGACCAGTTCAGTTTTGGAAAGCCCAACTGCTCGAAATTGGGCTGAAACCTGCTTCTTAGCAACTTTTCCACTGATCCTGGTTCTGCCTCCGAGGTCAAGCAGAAGCAATCTAAGTCATTATTCTTCCCTGTGATACGTCCCTCCGGAGGCTTCTCTTCAACTTGCTGCACATTCTAAGAACTGAGAAAAAAAGACTCCAAATGTCTCGCCAGGACTCAGTAGGACTCAGGAGGGTTATCACCATCCTCATTCTGGCATTATGCCTCTCAATGGCGCCTTTCACAATGAGATTTTTGGGGTTACCATGCCACCCTATTGACTCATATTGAGTTTGTAATCCACTGAGACCCTCACATCTTCCTCAGATATATTGCTGGCTACCCTTCCCTCCCCCTTCCAGCTTGTGCTTGTGATGCTGACTTTTAACCCAAATAAATATAACTTATTAAATTTGGCCCAACATTTGTTTTTTTTTTTTTTTCTTGCTTTCTCAATGGGAGCATGGGATAGAGTCAGGAGGGGCAGAAGACTGATCTTAGTTTGAAAATAAGATAAAATTTAATAAGAAAAAGAAACAATGAATTTATATGTATACAAATATTTTTGTTGTTCAATCGTTTCTGACGCTTCATGACCTCATTTGAGGTTTTCTTGGCAAAGACACTATAGTGGTTTGTCATTTCTTTCTCTAGCTTGTTATACAGATGAAGAAACTGAGTCACGGGGTTAAGTGACTTGCCCAGGGTCACACAGCTAGTAAGTATCTGAGGCCAGATTTGAACTTATATTTTCCTGACTCCAGGCCAGCTGCTCTATCCCCTGTGCCACCTAGCTGCCCATAAAAAATATTCACCACAGCTCTTTTTGTGGTGACAAAGAACTGGAAACTAAAGAGGTACAATCAATTGGAGAATGATTGAATAAATTATGGTAGATGGATGCAGTGTAATACTATGGTGTCATAAGAAATGGCAAAAGGTATGGTTTCAGAGAAACCTGGGAAGACTTGTATGTACTGATTCACAGTGAGATGAGCAGAACCAGGAGTACAATTTATATAATAACAACACTGTACAAATTAAAAAGAAATCTTTGAAGAACAATAATTCTCATCAATTCCATGACCAACTGAGATTCCAGAGGACCGATGATGAACTATACTACCCATCTTCTGAAAGAGAGTTGATGACTTCAAGACTCATAATGAAACATATATTTCTGAACATGGACAATGTAGGATTTTGTTTTGCTTGGCTATGCATCTTTTTACAAGGATTTTTCTTTAATATGAGACAGGGAGAAAATAAATGTTTCTTAAATGAAAAATGAAATAAAATTAAGAAACAAAAATAATACAAGAGAGTGGGATGGAGAAAAATCTGAAATTAAAAAAAACAAGAAAATAGATATCTCATATTAAAAAACTATTGACTTCGAAAATAGGCTAAAGCGAGATAATATGAGACAAAAAGGGGAATAAACATTTATATAGCACCTACTATGTATCAGGCACTGTGCTAAGCACTTTACAAATAATATCTAATTTGTTACTTACAACAATCCTAGGAAGTAGGTGTTAATAGCATCCCCATGTACAGTTGAGGAAACTGAGGCAACAAAGTTTAAGTAACTTGCCCAGGGTCACATATCTAGTAAGTGTCTGAGGCTGGATTTGAACTCAGGTCTTTGTAACTCCGGTTCTAGCATAAGCACACTATGCCACCTAGCTGCCTCTATCATTGCACTCCCTGAAAACTATGATAAAAAGCCTAGATATTCTCTTTCAAGAAATTATAAATAAGACTTGAATAAATCTATCAGAAACAGAGGGCAAAGTGAAGATAGAAAGAAATCATTAGTCACCCCCTCAAAAGGAAAAGTCTCAAGGAACCACAGACAGATTACATAAGACCAAACACCTCCTAAAAAGAGATATATTCCAATATGTAAAAGATATAGACTTGCAACCTAAGGTACCGAATCCTGAAAAGTTGAATATAATGCTACAGGGGAAAAAAGGATTTTTAATGAAATAGAGGACTTTCAAGTATTTCTGATGAAAAGAGCAAAGCTGAGTAGCAACTCTGAAATGACACAAGTGTTAAGAGAAATCTAAAAAGGTAAATGGGTCCAAGCAATTAAAAGGGGCTGTATGATGATGTAGTGCTAACATTATAACAGGGAGAGAAGAAACAAGGAGTTCCTTCAGAAACTTAATTGCCTTAAAAGAGTATCGAAGGAGTAAAATAAGAAGAAAGAGGTCGAGGGAGTGGATTGATTCTGTTATCAGAGTTTGAAGAGGGAGAAGAAGAAAGAAGGGTAAAAGGAAGAAGAAAAAATGCAGAAAAGATAAAGAAGGTTGTGGGGCTTGCTACTCTTCATAATTGTGGCACATGAGAAGAAGAAATAAAATACACACACATATACACAGAAGAAGAGGTAAGAATGAATCTCACTCTAATCTGAGACATACAAAAGAAGGATGAATATACACACCCCTACAGTTTGGTGTAGAAATACAACAAACTCAACAGGGGGAAATGAGCAGGGATAGTCATAGTGCTGGAAATACAAAAAAGGCAAGAGACAGTCCCTGGTCTCAAGGAGCTCCCAGTCTAATGGGGGAGACAACATGACAGCAGTTATGTAGAAGATACATACAGGATAAACAGTAAATAATCAACAGAGGGGAGGTACTATAATGGGGATCAGGAAAGACTTCTTGGAGAAAGTGGGATTTTAGTTGGAAAATGAAGGAATCCAGAGAAGCAGTAGGTAGATATGACAAAGAATAAAATTCTAGGCATGAGGGAGAGCCAGTGAAAATGCCCGGAGTTGAGATGTAGTACCTTGTTTGAGGAACATTGAGGTCAGTTATCACTGGATCATGGAGTATGTGTGTGTGTGTGTGTGTGTGTGTGATACACACACACACACACATATATATGTACACACATATGTGTGTATATGTGTATGTATATACCTTCTCAGAAAAAAAAGATAATTGGGTAGGGAGAACACCAAGAGTTGGGCGTATCAGGGAATGAAAGGCTTCATGTAGAATGTGGTTTGAGTTGAGTCTGGAGTTAAGTAAAGAGAGATGGGATGGGGTATGGAGTGCAAAAGTGTGGAGATGGGGAGTGTGTGTGTGTGTGTGTGTGTGTGGAGAGGAGGCAGTGTAAAAAGACTGGAAAGGTAAGAAAGGGCTGGGTTATGAAGATGAATTTTATATTTGACCTTGGAGATAATAGAAGGCAATGGAGTTTATTGAGTAGGACATCATTGTTGTTGTTGAATTGTTTCAGTCGTGTCTGACTCTCCATGACCCCATTTGGGATTTTCTTGGCAAAGATACTGAAGTGGTTTGCCATTTCCTTCTCCAGCTTATTTTATGGAGCAGGAAACTGAGACAAACAGGGTGAGGTGACTTGCCCAGGGTAACTCAGCTATTAAGTGTCTGAGACCAGATCAGAACTCAAGAAAATTAGTCTTATTGACCTGCACTTTAGGAAGATCACTCTGACAGCTGAGTTGAGGAAGGACTGGAGTGGGGAAAAAAGCCTTGAGGCAAGGAAACCAACTAACAAGCTAGTACAATAATCCAGGCATTAAGTGATGAGAAGGGCATTAGGATGATGATGGTGTCAGAGAAGGGGGCTTATTGGATCGATGTTACAAAGGTAAGATCAACAGAGTGTGAGAGGGAGAGAGGATTGAGGATAATGCCTATGTTGGGAGCTTGGGTGACTGGGAGGAGGGTAGTATCCTTGACAGTAATGGGGCAGTTAGGAAGAGGGGAAGGTTTTGGGCAAAGTTAATGAGTTCTGTTTGGGGCATGTTGAATCTAAGGTGGTTATGAAACATCCAGTTTTGCCAGCTGAAGGCATAAGATTGGAGGCCAGTAGAGCAGTTAGGGCTGGATAAGTAAATTTCAGAATCATTAGCATAGAGATGCTAATTGAATCCGTGGGTGCTGATCACTAAATGAAATAGAATAGGAGAAGAGAAAAAGGCTCAGGAGAGTCTTGTGGTACGCCTGCAAGAAAAACCCAATAATAACCAGCATTTATATAGTGCCAATTATGTGCTAGGTACTGTGCTAAGTACTCTACAAATATTGCATTTGTTCCTTATGACAACCCTAGGAGGTAGGTGCTATTGAGGAAACTGAGGCAAACAAAGGTTAAGTGACTTGCTTAGGGTCACACAGCTAGTAAGTAAATATCTGAGGCTGGATTTGAACTCAAGTCTTCATAACTCCAAACCTAGCACCCTATTCACTTTGCCACCTAGCTGCCTCTGCCCATGGTTAGTAGGCATGATCTGGATAAAGATTCATCAAAGGAGACTGAGGAAAGAGTAGTGTCAAGAAAGCCTAGAGAAAATATTCAAGTTGAAGAGCATGACTGACAGTGTCAAAGACTGCAGAGAAGTCAAGAAAGATGAGAATAGAGGAAAGACCATTAGATTCAGTAAGTAAAGAGAGAAGTTTTGGTGGAATGATTAAGTCAGGAGCCAGAGAGACTGTAGGGAATTAGGAGAGTGAGTGGAAAGGAAGCTGAGGCACCTACTGTAGATGGTCTCTTCAAAGAATTTGACCACAAAAAGAAGGAGAACAATGAGGAGAAGGGAAGTGATTCGAATATGTAAGGGAGAAGAGCAATATTCGTGGTAGCTGAAACACTGCATCAAAGTCACTGGCTTTGTCTAGCAATTTGTCTTGCCCCACCTTCATTTATATGTCAATCAAAGAGGATCTAAGGGAAGCTTTATTGGCCTCTACACTGGCCTCTGTAGGATTTTCTTCAGTGGAGTCCTGGAAATGGCTTTTGGGGGACATAGATTGACAATCAGGGATTTAACAAAAGATAAAAGGAAGGTTCTAACACTACATTAGATGGTTGGCTGGGGAAAAGTTTCTCTAGTCCACACCAGGAATAAAGGAGTCAAAAGAATAGATTTAATCCAAACTTTGGACAATCTTCTGTTTGTGGTGGTTTCTTGACAAAGTATGCTAGTGCATAGGTTATATATGCAGAATGACATCTGTTTTTGGACATGGCCAATTTGGGAATTAGTTTTTCTTGAGTAATACTCATTTATTATAAGCATTTTGTTTTTCTAATGGGAGTTGTGTGGGAGAGAAAATAAATGCTTATTAATTGAAAAAATAAAAGCCAATTCTCCTCCCCCCCCATATTTTATGCACTCAAGAGCTATTGGTCTTCTTGTCTGCAAGAGGAGTCCTAGTCTTGGCATCTCAGCAGGGGGGAGATGCACACACACACACACACACACACAGAAACAGAGAGAGAGAGACAGAGAGGAGAGGCAGAGAGAGAGACAGAGAGGAGAGAGAGACAGAGAGAGACAGAGAGACAGAGAGGGAAAGAAAGACAGATACAGACAGAGATAGAGAGAGGGAGAGAGAGACACACAGAGAGACAGAGACTGAGAGAAATAGAGAGAGGGGAAGGAGGAGGAGGAAGAACTTTTTGGGGGGTCCATGGTTGTTACATTTATGTCCTTATACCACGAGCTGTCTATATTCATAAATACCTTCATCTGTAGAGTGAACATAGCATCTATCTGCCTCACAGGATTATTATGAGGAAAGAGATCAAAGTACCATAGAAATGGGGGCAATGAATACATTTAGGCATTTTCCCATTTTTCCAAGCACGGTTCTGAAATGGTGACCTTGCAACAATGCTGCCATCTAGTGGTCTCTCTCTTCCCTGCTTAGTTCTTAAATTTTCAATTCTCCTCATCAATAGGGATGGCTCAGAGACGTGGAAATCAGCTCTTTTTCACATTCTTCTCTAGTATTAATTTGTTTTTCTACGTCCACTAGTCCTTTCTCTTTTTTCCATCTGCTAACATCTTTATGCCCTGTAGACATCTTAAACTCTTTTTGTCCCAAACTGAACTTATCTTTTCTCTCAAGGTCTCTCCTCTCCTGAACTTGCCATTACTGTCAAGGACAACTCTTCTGATCACCCAGGCTGGTAACCTAGGTGTTATCTTTAACCCCTCATACTCAGCACCTCCTACATATCCAATCTCTCATAGATACCCCTATCTCTCCTCTGATGCTGGCATCCACCCTGGTACAGGCCATCTTCACCTATTAAAATAGCCTACTGGTTGGTTTGGTTGATTTCCCTGCCTCAGGATTCACCCCACTTTAATCCATGTCACTCCCCCCCAACCCACATCTTGTCCTTTCAATAAATGCACTTGTGGACCTAGAGGGCCACATGTGGCCTTGAGTCTCCAGATTCCCCACTCAAGGGACTCTAAGCTTATCTCTTAAGGACCCTTCCACCTCCAGTTCTGCCATTTCAGAACAACAGCAAGAAGGCCAGTGGTCACTGAATCACAGAGAGTATGTACAGGGAAGTAAGGTGTAAGAAAACTAGAAAGGTAGGAAAGTGCCAGTTTATGGAGGTCCTTAAAAGCCAGCTGTTGTTGTTCACATGCAATACTCCATCTCCTAACTTTGGCACTGGCTGAGCCCTCTGCCTGGAATGCTCTTCCTCCTTACTTTCCTGATTTCCTTCAAATCCCAAATCAAATCCCCCCTTCTATGTGATGCCTTTCCTGATCCCCCTTAAAGCTAGAGCCTATCCTCTGTTGGTATATTTATCCTGCATATATCTTGTTTGTACAGTTGTTTTCATGTGGTCTCTCCCATCATACAGTAAGCTCTTTGAAAACAGGGACATTTTTTTGTCTTCGTATTCCTAGAACTTTAGCACAGTGCCTGATACATAGTAGGCACTTAATAAATGCTTGTTGACTAACAAGGAACAAAGCAAATCAGTGTTCCTCCCTTGTTAATGCAATGAGGATTACATACTTATGTGGTAATGGTAAAGTGAAGTGTGCTGGAGTTAACTTATACTGGTTCAGAGACAATTATCAAAATTTCAGTGTGAAACTTGGAAATCAGAGCTTGATTTATTTTGTTTATTGTCTATACTTAAAGTGTTGGAGAAAGTGTTGATAATACAGATCAAGAAACTGATCAATAAATCAAAGAAGTCTGAAAATATGTTCAGTGGTCCATACTCTTGTACCTCCCACATTTACAGAAGATAGTGGTAAAAGTGTCTCCTCATATCTCTCCTTTAGGTATGTCTAAGTTTGTTCTTTATAATTTTACAACATTGATTTTTTTTATCATTTTGTAGTTCTTTCTATTTACATTGTTATAGTTGTGTATATTATTTTCTTCGCTCTGCTTAGTTTGCTCTGCATCATTTAATATAAATCTTTACATGCTTTTTTGTATTTATTATATTTATTTCTTATAGCACAGTAATATTCCATTGCATTTCTGTGCTATACTTTGTTTAGGTTTCTCCCAATTGGTGGGCATCTACTTTGTTTCCAGTCCATTACTACTACAAAGAGTAGTAGTAATAGTAGTAGCTTTAATGCTTTGTACAGATGGCAACTTTCTTCTTATCAATGACCTCCTTTATCTACTTCTAACAGTGTAAACTCTGGGCCAAAGGGTATAAACATTTTACTTACTTCATCCATATACTTCCAAATTACTTTCCAAAATTCTTGTGCTGATTCACAGCTACAACAATACACTAGTTTGCCTATCTTTCCATGTTCCCTTCAACAATTATTCCCATCTTTTGTCATCTTCATCAATTTGTTGCGTGTGAGGTGAAACCTCAGGGATGTTTTGATTTTCATTTCTCCTATTATTAAGAATTTGGATCATTCAAATGGCTGTTAATGGTCTTCATTCCTTCTTTTTGAGAACACTTTTGACCATTTATCTACTGTATAATGGCTTTTGTTTATGCACATACACTTATGAATTGGTGAGTGTACGTGTATATCAATACCTATCTGTAGATAAAGGTATCTTTTGTTCTTACTTCTAGCTCTTGTTTGGTTAAGAAGATTTTTAGAAAACATTTTGTACTTATTCTGAGTGGGATTTTCCCTTGAAATCCTTCTCCTTAAGTTATTACATCAAGATTTTTGCTGATTCCCTATGCTTTTCTAAGTAAAACATTATGTCATCCACAAATAGGGATAGTTTTATTTCCTCTTTGCCAATCTTTATGCTTTACTTTCTCTTGTTTTATTGCTGGCACTTCTGGAACTATATCAAACAAGAATGGACAAGTGGAGTTTCTAGCATAGCTCAATTGTATATGATGCTTGCTCTTGATTTTAGATAAATTCCATATTGTAAAATGATCCTTTTTGCTTATACTTTGTGTGGTTGTTGGGTCGTTTGTTTTTCTTAGCATGAGTGTTGCACTTTGTCAGACGCATTTTTACTTATGTTGAGATCATTACACAGTTTTAGATATTTTAGTTTTTTTTTCTTTTTGGAGGGGGTAAGGTAGGGCAATTGGGGTTAAGTGACTTGCCCAAGGTCTCACAGCTAGTTTTTTTGTGTTCCATGTCTGAGTCCGGATTTGAACTCAGGTTCTCCTGACTCCAGGGCTGGTGCTCTATTCACTTCACCACCTAGTCACCCCGATATTTTTGTTTTAAATGTGATTATGTTGATTGTTTTCCTAATGTACCATTTTTATCTTCCTACTATAAATCCAACTTGGCAATAATGAATGGTTTCTCGGATGAGTTAGTATAGTCTGACAGGATTTTATTTACATTTTTGAAAAGATATTCATTAATGATACTGCTTATACATCTTTGCTTTATCCTTGCCTGGTTTATATGTTAGGGCTATATATATATACATATATATATATACATATATATACATATATATATATATATATACATATATATATCTTATAAAAGGTATCCAATAGTTCTCTCTCAGTTTTCTGAGAATAATTTGTGTAGTATTTTTATGAATTGTTTTTAAAAATTTGTTAGAATTCTCGATAAGTTCTTATCAGGACCAGTCTCCCTCCACCCCACTTTGGTAGTTTTTTTTTTCATAGCCAGTTCCATTTTCTGAGATTGGAGCTTTTTTTGACTTTCTCTTACTTTGTGTATTTTATATTTTTGAAAGCATCCTATTTGTTTTTTGTCATCAGTTTTGTTAACACAGAACTGTGTGTAGCAGGTTTTGAGCAATCTTTTTATTTCTTCTAGTTTTCCTGTGAGTCCACCTTGTTCATTTGCTATGTTTTTTATTTGATTTTCTGCCCTCTTCTTTTTAATCAGGCTAGCTAAAATTTTGTTAGTCTTTTCTTATTTTATTTCTTTTTGGAGGGGGGAAGTCAGGGCAATTGGGGTTAAGTGACTTGCCCAAAGTCACACAGCTAGTATGTGTGTCAAGTGTCTGAGACAGGATTTGAACTCAGGTCTTCCTGACTCCAGGGCCGGTGCTCTACCCACTGTTCCACCTAGATGCCCCCGATCTTTTAAAAAAAATTATTATATTTTATTTTAAACTTAAATACAAAAATTTAAATATACAATAAGAAAAGAAGAAGAAGTATATTATAAACTTATATATTAAAACTTATATACAAAATAAGAAAAAATCATTGCCATGTGCACAGCAGAACTTAAGAAAGGATTCAAAATAAACAGCAATAAGTTTCCATTTCAAGAAAGCCTATATAAAATACATACTACTTGCTGTGTTCAGAGCTGGTCATCTTTGTTTCCTTGTAAATTTTTTTTTGCTCTCTGCTGTGCACTTTTTACTTTGTTCTTTTTTTCCCCTTCTTCCCCAACCCCAGATCATGATTATTATCCCTGCTTTTTTCCCTAATAAATTCTACTCCTCATCTTCATTTTGTTTGTGTGTATCTTTTATTTCCTGTCTCTCCTGACTTCTTTACTTTACTTTTACCAGCTACCTTGTCCTTCTATTACTTAAACTACTCCCCTCCTCCAAGGATCCCTCCCTTATCCTCCCATTCCCGTTAATCTAAACATTCTTCTATTACCCCCACTTATCCTAGTCCTTCACCCTTCCCTCTAGAAATCCCTCCCTTATCATCTACCCCCTCCCTATCACTTTAGCATTTTATTTCTTTCTGAATTTAGAAGACTTTTATACCCTTCAACCCTCTTAAACCCATTCCCGATGAAAGTAGGTGCCAGAACTTCCTCCCCCATTTATATCCTGTGTCTGTTCTTCCTCTTGGGCCCCATTTTTATACAATAATTACTCTTTTTACCTGTTACTAAACAGGTTTACTTTTAAAAATCATATCATACCATAACAGAGCTAAGATGAGACAGCATAGATTCAGGAAGACCTAGATCCAAGTCCTGATTCTGACATGACTTTGGTCAAATCACATAGCCCCTCAATGTCCAAGGCAGTGACAGCTGTTAAGTGTTAGACATAACACTAAAAGTTGGAGAAAGATTGCTAATCTGCCTCACTGGAGAGTTTCTATGGTGAGAGTACACTACACAGATGAAATCAGAGGTCAGCTCTCTAAGATAAGATTTGAGGGAATGGAATAGGGTAAAGGAGCTAGGAAGTAATCTGTGTGAACAAGCCCTAGAGTGGACTATATGCTCAATTTGGATCAGCAGATAAGGAAATTAAGGCTCAGGAAGATTAAGGTTTTTTTTGTTTGTTTGTTTTAAAATTCACAGTCCTATATGCAGTTATCAGAAAAACAGATAAAACTCCTGGATCCCAGTCCAGCACTCTTTCTGGCTTCAGCTTATCAATTCACAAATTGACACACTGGTTATTGTATAAAATGATATAGTTACTTTGAAGAAATTTTGTGTAATAAAATTCATATTAATTTGTATAAAAAATCATATCATACTCAGGTCAGCCCAGTCTTTCTTATGAACTACCCAATTACTAATAAGAACCTTAGACATACATTTTTTACATTTCTTCGTATAAAAGGTAAGCAGTCTGTCCTTATTGAATCCCTTGTAATTAGTTTTTGGTATGTACCTTATATTTCTCTTGGATCTCATATCAAATCTTCTATTAAGGTCATGTTTTTTTTAAACAAAATCCTGAAAGTCTGACAATTCATTAAATGTCCATTTTTTTTCATTCAGTATTATGTTTAACTTTGCTGGGTATGGTATTTTCAGCTGCAATCCCAGTTATATTGTTCTTCAATATATAGTGTTCTGAGACCTGTGCTCTTTTAGTGTTGCTGCTGCTAGGTCTCGTGTGATTCTAATTGTGGCAGCACCATGTTTAAATATTTTTTCTCGTATTATCTTATTGTATTTTATCCTTGAGCTGGGGGTTTCAGAATTTGACTATTATATTCCTGTAGGTTTTCCTCATAGAATCTCTTTTAGGTAATGATTGGTGGATTTTTTCTATTTCTACTTCCCCTCTTGTTCTAACACTTCAGAACATTTTTCTTTAATTATTTCTTGTATTATGATTCTTTTTTTGATTGTAGCTTTCAGGTAGTCTGACTATTCTTATATTTTCTCTTCTTACCCTGTTTTCCAGATCAGTTGTTTTTCTTATGAGGTATTTCACATTCTCTTGTATTTTTTTGTTCTTTATATTTTGTTTTATTATTTCTTGGTCTCTTATAACTTCTCTGGCTTCCCCTTGCTCAATTACAGTTTTCAAGGAGTTGCTTTCTTTCTTAAGATTCTGGATCTCCTTTTCTAGTTGGTTAACTTTTTTTTCATAATCTCCTTGTTTTTCTTGAATTCTTCTTGTTTCTAAAATTTTTTCCTCAATATCTCTCATTTGATTTTAAAAGTCTTTTTAAAGTTCCGCTGTGAATTCTTTTTCAGCAGGTGACCATTTGATGTTACTCTTTGAGGTAGGAAAGGCCTTTTTTGCTTTGGTATCCTCTCCTGAAGACAAACCCCTGTTTTCTGTATTCCCATAGTAACTTTCTATAGTTGAATTCTTTCTCCTTTGCCTGCTTTTTTTTTTAATTTGTAGAAACTTATTTTTTAAAATCACATCTAGTCTTGGGGTGTGAGGGAAAGGTGCCTCTGGACTCAGATCCTCCTTTAGTTCTCGTTTAGCTTAGAACTGAAACCAAGAATTCTGCCCTCCTGTAAGTGCCCACAGCCAGCAGCGTTCCTGCCCCCACTGTTTCTGAACTCACTTCGAAGGTGTGTGCTAGCTCCTTCTCCTCCAGGGACATGTCTCCACAGTACAGCTGGGACTAGCATCCCTTACCAGCAGAGGCTCCCTCAATTTTCCCCAGCTCAGATGCCTGACTCCCCACACTGTCCAGGAGGTGAAAGTTCCTGTGGCTGGGGCTGAGGCTACCTTCCAACCCAGATAGTCTAAGGGCTTACTGCTTATTGTTTCAATGGAACTAGCCTGGAAGTATTTACTCTTCACAGGGACCAAACCTTAGTCCTGGGGTTTTTCTTCTGATCTGTGATTGTCCCAGGAGGACCACTATTCTGCCCCAAATATTGTTTATTTGTAGTTCTCTACATTTGCTCAGAGGCACTACTTTGTCTTGTTTGTGGGGGAAATCTGGAGAGCTTGGAATTTTCTGACCTACTCCTCCATCTTCCCAGAATCCTCTCCTGTTAGTCTTTCCAAAGAATATAGTTTATAGTTGTTGTTGTTGTTGTTTTTAAAATCACTATAGACTCTTTGGCTTCCAGTTTATCTATTTTTTCTCTCATTTTCAAAATCTTATCTTTTGTGTTTATTTATTGGCTTCTAAAATTTAAAAATGCATATACAGTTCAATAAGCCTCTTACTTTTAATTTTGTTAATATTTCTTTTAGTGAGAGATTTTTCCCTTTGAGGACTTCTTTAGCAGCATCCAAGAAATTTTGGCATGTTGTTTTCTCATTATAATTTTCTTTCACACAATGATTAATTATATTTATGATTTGTTCTTTTAGGATTTTAATTAATTAATTAAGTTCCCATTTGGGTCAATGTCTTTTGCTTGTGCTCCAGTGAACTGATTACTATTTTTTTTTATTACATTAAGCTCTGAAAAGGGTGTATTAATTATTCCTTATTTTACATTTATTTGCAATTTCTGTGCCCTAATACATGGTCAATTTTTGTAAACGTTCTGTGGGTTTAAAGCACTGACCCTGGAGTAAGGAGGACCTGAGTTCAAATCTGGCCTCAGACACTTAACACAAAAACTAGCCGTGTGATCTTGGGCAAGTCACTTAACCCCAATTGTCCTCCAAAAAGCAAAAAAAAAGTTCTGTGGGTATTCTCTAGCATTCCCATTTAGAAGATGCCATAACTCTTTCAGTTCTAATTTCTCCAGGAATTTATTCAATTCTCTATATTGTTTGTCTTTCCATTAGATTTATCCAGAATTGAGAGAGCATTAAAATCACCTGCTATTATTATATTACTGTCTATATATTCTTGTAATTCAGTTATTTTTTGCTTAGCCAATTTAGATACAAAGGCATTTGAAGCATATTTATTTACTATTGACATTGGTTTGTTGACTATGGTTTCTTTTACCACATCACTTTTTTATTTGTCTCTTTCTATAATGAGAATTTTTGTTTTTGCTTTGTCTGATAGCATGATTGCAACTTCTACTTCTTTTCTTCTTTGTTAATTTCAGCATTTTTCCTTCTTATATGCCCCTATCACTCACTTTCTGACTCCTTCTCCCTTGACAGCAGATCTCCTAAGGGATGGACCTCAGAGGTGTAAGTCCTGTCTCATGCTGGGGAATGAAAACCAGCCTTAGTCTCTGTCCCCAGTGACTTCTGAGGCCAGGGGGCAGGGGGCAGAACTGACTTCACCTGAATTCCAGTCTTTTTTTTCTTTCAGCCTAGTTAGGCCACCCCCACACACTGGTGCCCTGCTTTACTTTCTTTTTTTTATTATTATTTTCTGGCTCAGTGATGCAATAGTGAAGTGATACGGCCCCAGGTAAAATGAACTTCTATCTCCACCTCCTCCAAACAGAGGTTTATGGGCAGAGTTGAGTTCTGCCACTTGTTGCCATAGATAATGGGGTGAAGGCAGGGGCAGTTTGCTGATAGATGACAGCATCAGCAAAGAAACTGCTGAGTGGATCCCTGAGCACAGGCCTGTGGGTTACGTTGTATAACCTACCCAGAGTCTGTGGGTTGGTTGGGGAGAGGATGCTCAATGTTTTGGGGATCAGCCTTCTCTGCTATTTTTTCACCAGGCTGTGTTACTTCTTTAGGCATATTGGTATCTAGGTCTCTGGAGATAGTCACAATTACTTGTGCATAATTGTGGGGAACCAAAGAGGCCTGGTTCAGGACTCAGATATTAAATCTTAATGGTGGACTTTAAAACAAGACCTCTTTGAGATGCGACTTTTTTGTTAAGTTAGCTCCTGAGTTCTTTGTTCTGGGTTACACTTATAAGGATGTTACTTGAGTTCTGAGATCAAGAGGCTATACCCCAAGATTTTAGTTATTGAGAACCAAAGTATCTGACTCTGCACTCAGGTATCTTTATGTGGTCAGCTCTAAACGTGATGACTTTTGAGGATTGCAGCTTTGGCTTTGAAATTTGCTCTCAATTGTATCTGTTTACGACTGCAGCTGCATTAGCAGGTACCTGAGGCCTAGATCAAAGGTCTTACCCTAAGACTTTAGTCTCCTAGATAACAAATCCTTATCAAATTATCTATTCTGTGCTACTTCCAGGATACAACAGACTAGGTAATGATTAGAAAACTTGAGTCCCCTTCCTTTGTCTCTTTTGCTCTATAAAAACCTTGTCCTGAGAGTCAATAAATGGAGTTCATCATTTTTCCTTGAACTACCCACATGGCCTGATCATTTCTTATTCACATCTCTGGTCATGCTTAAGTGCCAGACACTGAGAAGCCCACAACACATAATTCTTATTTTGGAGAGTTTTGAGAGTTCATAACAATTGAAGTAAATATCTACTTCATTTTTTGATCATGTAAAATGATGCTAACTGAACAATTACTGCAAACAAGATTTACTTACTGTTATCTTCAGGGTAAACTTCCTAAAACCCTAGGGCACATTCCTATTTGTTTCTAGTTGCTGACCAGCTACATATGGTTTCCTCATTAATCCACCAAGGTGACAACGCAATCTCTCAGTGAGTTTTAGAACCAGAAGCAGCACCAGAGGCATGAAGGACACTCAGGGTCCCCCTTTCTCTGCACTGCTCATCATTCCTTCAAGGGGTCTCATACACTTCCATCCTGTATAACTGTTGCCAGCTGGGTTCTTGTTCAGTACTAGAAAGAAGTGAAACACTTGTAGAAGACCTGAAACACAATGAAATTTACTTATCCCTAATAGGGGGAGGAAATTCCACTAGGATATACAGTGAGAAAGGGAAGTGCTGGGGGGAAATAGGCACATGAATGCACTGGCAATGGAGCTGTGAATTGGTCCAGCCATTATAGAAAGCGATTTGAAACTATGTCCCCAAAGTCACTAAATGGAAAATACCCTTTAATTTAGCTATTCTATATCCCAGAGATCAAAGCAAGAGGAAAAGGGCCCATATATAGAAAAATATTAATAGTAGCTGTTTTTATGGTAACAAAGGACTAGATAAAGGGTGGGGAGCCTGGGGCCTTGAGGCTGCATGTGGCCTTCTAGGTCCTCAAGGGCAGCCCTTTGGCTGAATCCCAACTTCACAGAACAAATCCCCTCTAGGTCCTCAAGGGTGGCCCTGTGACTAAATCCAAACATCACAGAACAAATCCCCTCTAGGTCCTCAAGGGCAGCCCTGTGACTAAATCCAAACATCACAGAACAAATCCTCTTAATAAAAGGATTTGTTTTATAACACTTGGACTGAGTCAAAAGGCTCTTGAGAAATGTGCTCACTCTAGAAAGAATAATACTTGTTGTTGAAGCCAGGGAAGCTCTTATTTTATTTTACATTCTTGTGAATGGGCAACTGCTTAAAGGAGCATGCTCGCTAAGGCTAACACAA
Organism: Petaurus breviceps papuanus; assembly: GCF_028583685.1. Classification (NCBI taxonomy): domain Eukaryota; kingdom Metazoa; phylum Chordata; class Mammalia; order Diprotodontia; family Petauridae; genus Petaurus; species Petaurus breviceps. Next base: position 1,149,734 of record NW_027187236.1, read on the forward strand.
GGATATTTATTTCCTGTTCCTGATTCAAATTTCCCACCAGTTCCCCATTGGCTGGATGCAACTTCCTGAGCCGCCTATTCCTTGTTTTTCTCCTAGATGTGTTCCCCCTCCCTTGTCATGTTGGTTTAAATTAGCTTGCTGCACCCTGGGAGTGTGTTAGCTAATATTAAACAGCCCTTTAAGTATGCATACAAGCTTCTCATCTTTTACTTGATCAGAAGCCTGGTTCTGTCATGTCATAGCTTTGGTTGGAACCAGTCACCTCTCACTTACATCCTGTTATCACTCTTGTGGAAACGGAACTACTCCTTCTGTTTCTCACAGGCAGCACCCAAGGACCTAGAAGACCACAGGTGGCCTCGAGGTCACAGGTTTTCCACCTGCACTAGAAACATTTATTGGGGGATGGATACAAATTACAGAATGTGAATGGAATAGAATAGAATATTATTGTGCTAGGATGACATTTCTGCACTCATGCAGAGTGAAATGGCCAGAACTAGGGGAACAATTTACACAATAAAACAAAACAAAACAAAACTTCAGAAGATTTGAGGACTCTGAGTAGTGCAATAACCACCCACAATTCCAGAGGACTCACGATGAAGCACTTTTTGACAGGGAGGTGACAGACTTAAAATGCAGAATAAGACAGATTTTTTTGAACACAGCCAATGAGAGAGTGCTATATATATTCAGTTACAAAGGTTACAAGAGCTCATGTATGATCTGGCAGATCCAGTGATGCTTTGTTTATATTTTTGCTGGCCTAGAAGGAGTTTAAATTGGAATTTTTTTCTACAAACATCTGGGTTTACAATTTCAATTTGTAAGGTTGCTGTTTTTTTGAGTCGTTTTGAAGGATTTTTAAAAATCTTTTTCCTTTCTTTCTTTCTTTCTTTCTTTCTTTCTTTCTTTCTTTCTTTCTT
>NW_027187236.1:1150672-1153434 GCF_028583685.1 Petaurus breviceps papuanus
TCTTTCTTTCTTTCTTTCTTTCTTTCTTTCTTTCTTTCTTTCTTTCTGCTTTTTGAAGGGGAGAAGGTAGGGCAAATTAGGGTTAAGTGACTTGCCCAAGGTCATAAGCTAGTTGTGTGTGTGTGTGTGAAGTTTCTGATTCTACATTTGAATTCAGGTCCTTCTGACTCCAGGGCTGGTGCTCTATTCACTGCACCACCCTAGCCACCCCATTGAAGGATTTTTTAGATTGAATTTTTTTTTTGTGAATCTGAGTGCATCTCCTTTGCCTCCATTCCTTACCTAGCCTTTTGCGTTCAAATGAGCCTTACCACAGGCTTGAAATCTGAGTGGCAGGAAACTTCTTTGACTTCCAAAATTCTGACTTTTTTTCTGTTGTCAATTTTGTCTCAGAAAGGAATTTAGTCCTTTCATTCTGGAAAACACAATTTGTTTGCATTTTTTTCTTTTTTCTTCTTAGTTTGGGTATAGGAGGAGAAAGATCCATCAGTGACAAGAGAACTAGACCTGAAGCCAGGCACAAGGCTAAGTTATGATGATGATGGGGATGGAACCCCGGACCCCTAAAAGCCCCTGAAATTTTGCCACACAACCCAGCTGCTGAACCCAGATCACTAGTGTTCACCTGATGCATCACCCATCCCAGTAATCTTTTCTTTACTTTTTTTTGTCTTTTTGGAAGGGGGAAGGCAGGGCAAAAGTGACTTGCCCACAGCCACACAGCTAGTTAAGTGTCAAGTGTCTGAGGTTGGATTTGAACTCACGTCCTCCTGACTCCAGGGCCACCTAGCTGCCCCTAGCCAGGAATCCTTTCAACTGTCCTTTCACTGTAGCCCCATGCTCAACCCTTCATTCTCTGTTTCCTCTGACCCACTCCAACCTTCATTGTCTGTTACCTCCAGACCATCCCTGCTTATTTTCCACCCTTAATCCCATCTAGACCCCTTCTCTTTTACCTCCCAGTCACCCCAAGCTATTGACCATTCCTTGATCACATCAAAATCTTCCCACAGTCTTTCTGTCTATGTGTTCATCTTTCTCCCATGAAATCATTCAGATTCTTCAAATCTGGCCAATAGGGCAGATTCTTAAAATCTTGCCCACCCCAACTGGTGTTTTAATAGACCTGGTCTCTGGCTTAAAGAAGGCTTGAGTAGAATTCCCTAGAGGCAAACCTGCACCTTTTGCCCTTGAATTTCAGGGTTCCCAATACACCTAGACTGCAACAATGGGACATGTAAAGTGGAAGATATAGTTGTGACAATACTGAGATTGCCCATGGGAAATGTGCTATGTATACAGTTCCATCTGTTTATTTCTGCACATGTGAATTATTTTGTGTTAGAGTGGGCCTATTTTGAATTTTGCTATTAAGTTCATTTGGCTGTTCTGTTATGTTCATGCTATAGCAAGGGCTGTAGGTTGTGGCTCCACTGCCTCTCCTCTAAATTCACTGCTGTCTGGTTTCCACTGAAACTGTTCTCTCCAAAGTCACCAGTGATCTCTTATTTGCCAAATCTAATGGCTCTTCTCAGGCCTCATCCTTTACCTCTGAAGTTGTGGACACTTAGTCACTGACTTCTCCTTGCTACCCACTTTCCTTCAGGTTTTCCAGACACCCCTGTTTCTCTTCCTCAGTATCATCTGCTGGATCTTCATCCAGGTCATGCCTAATAATAACAGTGCACATCCCAAAGGACTCTGTTCTGAGTTTTCTCTTCTCCATCTATATTATTGACCTAATCAGCTTCCATGGTTTCAATTATCATCTCTATGTAGTGCTCAGTTCTATTTGTCTAGCCCAGGTGTGAGGAATCTTCAGTCTCCGGGCCACCTGTGACTCTCTAGGTCCTCAAGTGTGGCCCTTTGACTGAATCCCAATTTCATAGAACAAATCCCCTTAATAAGAGGATTTGTTCTATAAATATATAAATAATATAAAGTATATTTCTGTTTTATAGAAATATATTTTTGTACAATTTTAATTATTTTAATGTAAAATTATATATAAAATATATATGATATAATACATAAAAATCTCTATATAATTTTAATTAATTAATAATATATTTATAAATATATATTTGTTCTATAAAACTCAGCAAAAGGACCATACTTGAGGACCTAGAAGGCCACATGTGGCCTCCAGGCCTCAGGTTCCCCATCCCTGGTCTAGCCCTAACCTCTCTTCTGACCTTCAGTCCTGCATCTCCAACTAGCTATTGGATATTTCAAACTGGACGCCCCATAGACACCTTAAACTCAACATGGCCAAAACTGAACTTGTTTTTTTGCCCCCAAACCTCTCCTCTTCCCAAACTATTACTGTTGAAAGTTACCACCATGCTCCTAGCCACTGAGACTCAAAACCTACATGTCAACTTCAATTCTTCACACTTTATAGACCCCTAGCCAACCTGTTGCCTAGGCCTGGCATTTTTACCTTTATGTCTCATATATGAGAAAACAGGAGCACGATTTGGACAATAACTAATACTGTAAAGAAAATGCCTTAGAAAGACTTAAGAATTACAACCAATGCGTTGAGCAAACACAGCTCTAGAGGACAGGGACCTGGCATGCGGCCCACCCCCTGACACACAGGTGATGGCTTCATAATACAGGAGGTTGACATTTTTGTACATGGCAAATGTATAGATTTCTTTTGCTTGGTTGTGATTATTTGTCATAAGGTCTTTCTTTCTCTCTCTCTCTTTTCTTTCTTTCTTTCTTTCTTTCTTTCTTTCTTTCTTTCTTTCTTT
>NW_027187236.1:1153444-1153990 GCF_028583685.1 Petaurus breviceps papuanus
TTCTTTCTTTCTTTCTTTCTTTCTTTCTTTCTTTCTTTCTTTCTTTCATCCTTCCTTCCTTCCTCCCTCCCTCCCTCCTTCCTTCCTTCCTTTTACCAGAGCTTTGGCAAAAAAAAGCAAGAACGAAAAAAGATTAATTCAAGGAACATTTTCAGAAATGCATAGAAGAGGGCAAACAGCAGTTCGGAAGGAGACAAAGACACAAGATCCCTTTGAAACTAAGGTGGTGATTTTATTATATGATACTTAAAAATTAAGGTGTACAGAGATTTGTGGTTTCATGTACAATCCTCCTTTTTCTGTTTGTCCCTTGTTGGTGCTTATCAAATTCATATTAACAAAAAAAATTTTTATAAATTTTATTTATGTATTTCTAGTTTTAAATTCATTTCTATAAGCTTTCCCTCCCCCACCCCAACATTGCATGCAATCTGATAAATGCTCTACATATACATTCCTATTAAACATTTTTTAACATTAGTCATGAACAAAAAACATCTTTAAAAAAGCAAACAGAAACTTGTCTCATGACCAAAGTCTTCCCCC
>NW_027187236.1:1183990-1246100 GCF_028583685.1 Petaurus breviceps papuanus
AAGATGATATTGTACCTTCCACTGCCATCCCCAAGTCTCTGGTCTTTTCCCCAGCACCAACTGGTTCCTCTTTGTTGGTCAGAATCAGGTTTGGAGTAACTGTTCACCTCCTGACTCCTCTGCCTCCTGAGAAATCTAAGTTCTCAGTGGCATGGCCCTAGGTTCAGATCATCCAAGTCCCCCACCACTCCTGTGCCCTGCTCCAGGGCTAACTTTGTCATTTACATTAGTAAAGCATAATCCGTTTCCTCCATTTGTCCCCAGCTGTAGCTGCTCCCCATCTTTCTTCACCCCGATGCTCTCCACCGTGATTTCCCCTCACGTGGGTTCCCACACTTGTGTGCCCACTCTTGGCACACACTTCTTTGCTTGCAACCCCATCAGAATTATTTCTGTTGATCAGGGACTACCTTTCTAGTTCCCAATTAGAGTCCCCTCCCACTGATACCTGACGTTAAATTTTGTTTTTTGCTTTTTCGAGGGGGGAGGTAAGGGCAATTGGGGTTAAGTGAGTTGCCCAAGGTCACACAGCTAGTAAGTGTAAAGTGTCTGGGGCTGGATTTGAACTCAGGTCCCCCTGACTCCAGGGCCAGTGTTCTATTCACTGAGCCGCCTAGCTGCCCCTGACCTGAGGTTAAATTACATCATTGTGTCCTGAATGCTAAAGGAGAGTCAAGAGGGCAGAGAGGGATATCAGCATCTCTGCTTCAGTTCCACCAAAACCTCTTCCACAACCGAAAAAACACATTAAACCTAAATGAGCAGCAAGTGTACCCAAGTGAGGGCAAAGCCAAGAAAAAATCAGTGAGTTATTTTTCTAGCACAGAGCAGATTAGGAAAATATTACCAAGTAATTTTTTTCAGTCATGTTCAACTCTCTGTGACCCCATTTGGAGCTTTCTTGGCAAACATACTGGAATATTTTGCCATTTCTTCTCCAGCTCATTTTACAGATGGGGAAACTGAAGCAAACACAGTGAAGTGACTTGGTGACTTGTCCAGGGTCACACAATAATGTCTGAGTAAATGTCTGAGGCCAGATTGGAACTCACAAAAATGAATCTTTCTGACTTCAGACCGAACTCTCTATCCACTGTGCCACCTCACTGCCCCATCTATCTTAGGAAGATAGAGAAGTCCTTGGACACTGGTGTAGAGGCTGGCCAAGAGTACAGTACTGAGCTACGCCAGTGGTAGCTATGACCAGGAACCAGGGAGGGTAAGGGGCATGAACATCTGGTCAGCAAGAAATCCCAGGAGCCCCCTGGACTAGCAGGCTGGAGTGCCATTTTTCAGCTCCATCACCTGTTCCCCAGTTCTGGTTCACAATTCCAGGGCAGAGTGGGGTGGGTGAGGTGACTGGGGAGTATGGACCCTTCACTCTGTAATGAGCAGAGCACAGACCAGAAGGGGGAAAACGGATATTTAATGAAATCAAGGCCTTTCAAGCATTCTTGATAAAAGACTAGAGCTGAATAAAAAATCTGATATTCACGGGCAGCTAGGCGGCACAGTGAATAGAGCACCTGCCCTGGAGTCAGGAGGACCTGAGTTCAAATCCTACCTCAGATACTTAACACTACCCATGTGACCTTGGGCAAGTCACTTAACCCCAATTGCCCCTCCAAAAAAACAAAAAAAAATCTGACATTGAAACACAAGACTCAAGAAAAGTATAACAATGTAAACAATAAGAAATCATGAGGGACTGAAAAAGCTTAAACTGTATTCCTGTATGGGAAGATGATCCCTGTAATCCTAAGAATTTTGTCATCACTAGGGAAGTTCAAGGCAATCTCTTAGACTGAGGGAAACAAAGGGATTGGAGTAGCAAGGGGTAGTGGGAATTGCATCTTGTGACTCAATTCTGGAGTTAGGTCAGTTCCCTTTCTATTCAGTTAGAGGGTTAGTCCAATTTCTGTCCAGTGAGAAAACTTGATTCAGTCGCAGGAATTGGGAGAAAACCTTCTAACATTATTTGAACCTGGGCCTGCCTGATTGGGAAATTGAGCCACTTCTACCTGCTGCTTAGAGATCCTTAACCAATGACCTTGATAATGCTGACCAGAAACTCAGTCAGATCCAAAGACTGATGCAAGAAGTTTTCTCAAAATTATACATCTCAAGCAACCCAGCAGAAAACTGGCCCAGCACTGGGAGATCAGTTACTAATTCTGGGTTCCTTTCATTGTTTCCAGACTCTTACAGGGAGTGAAATACATCCTCTTCTGATTTCAGGTAATTGTACCTCTTCACTCTCCCTCTCTCAACTAGGAAAGTCGCTAATAGAGTGGTGGGCAACCTGTGGACTCAAGGTCACCTGTGGCCCTCTAGATCCTCAAGGGCAGCCCTTGGAGTGAATCCGAACCTCATAGAACAAATCCCTTCTAGGTCCTCAAGGGCACCTCTTGGACTGAATCCAAACCTCACAGAACAAATCCCCTTAATGAAAGGATTTGTTCTGTAAATCTTGGAATCAGTCAAAAGGCTGCACCCAAGGAACTAGAAGGCCACATGTGGCCTGGAAGCCACAGGTCCCCCACCCCTGCTAATCTTTCCTCCAATTACAGCAGCCTGTTCAAGTTGAAACTGTGCTCTCTTGGCATCAGGGAAACCCAGGCTGACCCTCTGGCTCCTATCCTTACTATTTACAAGACCATGGGCAAATCAGTTTTCCCTTCTAATCCTCAGTATTCTCATCTAGAAAATGGATGTAATTCGGGCACATAGGTGGAGCAGTGAATAGAGCATGGGCCCTGGAGTCAGGAGGACCTGAGTTCAAATCCAGCCTCAGACACTTAACACAAAACTATCCATGTGACCTTGGGCAAGTCGTTTAACCCCAATTACCCTACCTTACCCCCTCAAAAAAAGCAAAGAAAATGGACATAATCATAGTATTTACCCCAATAAAGTTAAAATGGGATAATGTTTGTCAAGTGGCTTTGCAAACCTTGAGGAGTTACAACAAACACCAGCTATTATTATTAGAGATAACATTCCCCATTTCTTCTGATAGTATATCATTCCCTCTCCTGTGCCCGGGGCCTCCATCTTAACATCTAGTTCTTTACTTCTCAAATCTTTCTCTCTCCAAAATCCCAACTGTCATTTAGAAGAAGTAAAATATCACAGGCACCCCAAATTCTTTTAGTTTCCTGACAAGGAAGTTCCTAGAAATCATTATTAGAAATCCTTTCCAGGTTTCTTCTCCTGGTGTGAAGTCGTTTATTTCTAGATTAATCATGAGAAGTGGGGGGGGAGAGGAGGAGGAGACTGGCAGTGATGATAGAGTAGGGGGGAGCAATTGAAAACACAACTTCACCCACAAAGTTTGAAAAGTACCCGACTGATTTGTGATCAGGAAATCTAAGAAGAATCCTCAATGGGCCACTTTTTTGGCCATATTATCATAAGCAGAAAATCAGAAATCTCAGGTTCTCCAGACTCCAGGGCTGGTGTTCTATTCACTGTACCACCTAGTCGTCCCCACCCCTAAGATTCTTGAAGAACACTGAAGTAAATATCAAGAGAAAATGGGGAACAGGATCCCAGAAAATATCAGTGAGTACCCAACACCTTAACTTTCCCTCTAGAAGTTGGCAGAGGCTGGCTCTAACACAAAGTCCCAATTTGGGAAAGATAATTGGGAAAATGATTAAGAGAATAATAGAAAGGGTACCTATGTGGACAGAACACTGGCCCTGGAGTCAGGAGGACCTGAGTTCAAATCCAGCCTCAGACACTTAACACTTACTAGTTGCGTGACCTTGGGCAAGTCATTTAACCTCAGCTGCTGAGAGAGAGGGAGAGAGAGATAGAGAGACACAGACAGAGAGAGACAGAGAGATGCAGAGAGATATACACACACAGAGAATAATAAGAAATGAGAGAAACTCAACTTAAAGAGCTCTTCCCCAACCATAAATACCTAAAGATCCCCAACTCAAAAAATAGAATAACTCCACAAAATATCTATAAGCAAAGCCACAAAAGAAAAACACAGGCTGACCATACTGTCAACTAAAATTCTTGGAAGAAATTATGCCTGAATTAAAATAATTATTAATAATAATAACAATATAGATAAAATGAGATATTCTAGAGGAAAGAATTGAAAAGTAGTAGAAAGACTTGGAAGGAGAATTAATGATAATACATGAGATACAAAACTTTAAGTAAAAAACTCTCTGAAAGGTAGAATAAACCAAACAGAAGTTAATAGCTTCAATATGATGACAAAAAACTTAAAAACAAAGTCAAAATGCTGAAAAAAAATAGAAGTAAATATAAAGTATTCCATATTAAAAACTGACATGGAATACAGGCTATAGAGGGGGAAAATATCCAAAAATCAGTGGGCTATCAGAAACAAAAAATCAAGAATCTCAAGGGAAGTAATTTTTTTCCAATTTATTTTTTTTAATTAATTTGTTTGTTTCCTTTCAGTTTACAGGATTCAATTCCACAATTCCTTGAGTTTCACATTTTGTCCCCCTCCTCCCCTCCCCCCCATGGTGGCATATAGTCAAGTATAGGATCTGTAAATACTTTCACATTATACATTAGTCAGGTTATAAAGACGGATTGTATCAGCTGGAATGAAAAATGGTAAAGAGGACATAAGACCAAATGAAAGAAGGAAAAAGATCAGGTATTTTGCTTCCACCTGGATATAGACTCAGTTCTTTCTAGTTCTTTCTCTGGATGCACACATTTCTCTCCATCATGAGTCTTTTGGGATTGACTTATATCACTGCATTGCTGAGAAGAGTCCAGTCTATCAAAGCTGGTCATCACACATACGTTGTGTCTGTAATTGTTTACAAATTTCTCCTGGTTCTACTCTTCTCACTCAGTATCAGTTTGTGTAAGACTCTCCAGGTAAATATGAAGACCATCTGCTCCTCGTTTATTATAGCACAATAGTATTCCATAACATGCATATAGCACAACTTGTTCAGCCATTCCCCAATTGATGGGCACCCTCTTAATTTCCAATTCTTTGCCACCACAAAAAGAGCTGCTATAAACATTTTTGTACATATGGGTCTTCCTCCCACTTCTATGATCTCTTTGGGATATAACCCTAGGAGTGGTATTACTGGGTCAAAGGATATGAAAGTATTTATAGCCCTTTGGGCATAATTCCAGATTGCTCTCCAGAAAGGCTGGATCAGTTCACAACTCCACCAGCAATGCATTAGTGTTTCAATTTGCCCACATCCTCTCCAGCATTTGTCATTTTCCTGTTTTGTCATCTTAGCCAGTCTGACTGGTGAGATGTGGTACCTCAGAGTTGTTTTGATTTGCATTTCTCTAATCAATAGTGATTTAGAGCATTTCTTCATGTGCTTATGATATCTTTAATTTCTTTCTCTGAAAATCGCCTGTTCATATCCTTTGACCATTTATCAATTGGGGAATGACTTGTATTCTTATAAATTTGACTCAATTCTCTGTATATTTTAGAAATGAGTCCTTTGTCAGAGACATAGGTTGTAGAGATTCTTTCCCAGTTTCCCACCTCCGTCTTAATCTTGGTTACATTGGCTTTGTTTGTACAGAAGCTTTTCAATTTCATGTAGTCAAAATTATCCATTTTACATTTTATAATACTCTCTAATTCTTGTTTTGTCATAAAGTCTTTCCCTCTCCACAAGTCTGATAGGTAAACTACTCCTTGTTTTAGGAGACTGCTTACAGTATCAATCTTTATACCTAGATCATGTACCCATTTAGACTTGATTTTGGTATATGGTGTTAGATAATGGTCTATGCCCAGTTTATGCCATACTATTTTCCAGTTTTCCCAGCAGTTTTTGTCAAATAGTGAGTTCTTATCCCCAAAACTGGGGTCTTGGGGTTTATCAAGCAATAGATTACTATAGTTGTTGACTTCTGAATCTCATGTGCCTAATCTATTCCACTGATCCACTGCTCTATTCCTCAGCCAGTACCAAGTAGTTTTGATGACTGCTGCTTTATAATACAGGTTGAAATCTGGTATAGCTAGTCCACCTTCCCTAGCATTTCTTTTCATGAATTCCCTTGATATTCTGGACCGTTTATTCTTCCAAATGAATTTTGTTACTATTTTTTCTGTCTCCATAAAGTAGTTTTTTTTGGTAAATTGATTGGTATGGCACTAAATATATAATTTAATTTAGGTAAAATTGTCATTTTTTATTATATTAGCTCGACCCAGCCATGAGCAATTGATATTTTCCCAATTAGTTAGATCTGACTTTATTTGTGTGAAAAGTGTTTTGTAGTTGTGGTCACATAGGTCCTGGGTTTGTTTTGGCAGGTAGATTCCCAAATACTTTATAATGTCTACAGTAACTTTAAATAAAGGAAGTAATTTTTAAAAGTGGAAAGGAAGGGAGCCTAGTACTTCAAGATCTTAAATTATGCTACAGAGCAGTAATCATCAAAGCTATTTGGTACTGGTTAAAGAGTAGAGAAGTTGGAGAGTGCAGTCAAGATGTCAGAGTAAAAGCAGGGACTTGCTTGAGTTTCCCTCCAAACACCTGTAAAAACAACTCTTGGGGCAGCTAGGTGGTACAGTGAGTAAAGCACGGGCTTTGGAGTCAGGAGGATCTGAGTTCAAATCCGACCTCAGACACTTAACACTTACTAGCTGTGTGACCTTGGGCAAGTCCCTTAACCCCAATTGCCCTGTCTTCCCCCTCCAAAAAGACAAAAAAAAGATATTCACAAACCATCTCTTTAATGATCCATTTTAGAATTTCCCCAGGAAATGGAGTCAAAGTCTGTGGTTTATAGCTTATGTTCTCTTCTCTCTCCAGAGCAGCACTTATCCTCTTCTGATTCTGAGGTCCTTTTGCCACTTTCCATGATCATGCTTGAAGTCATTTTTGACCCCTCCTTTTCACCCTGCAATGGCTAGTGCCTTCCCTCCTTAACTACCTCATATTTCACTACTTTGCATGTATTCTATATTTACTTAGATACGTATTCATGTCTGCCATCACAAAGTTATCTCCTTGAAAACAAGAAATAGAATTCTTTGCCCACAGTCTAGCACAATGCCTGTAGCATAGTAATCACTAAATACATACTTATTGGATGACTATTGGATTACAGATGAATAGATAAACAGTGAGAAAAACTAAATTTCACATTCTGAGGCAGAGGAAGGGAGCTGACAATTCCTAGCACTGAGAAGGGTACTCATAGCCTCTCTCCCTCTCCCCATTCTCATCTTGCAATGAAATTCTATTATTCCATAGATTGTTATAATCCTAATCCAAAGAGTTCATTTGGGTTTAGATTTTGGGGAGTCATGCTAGCTGTGAGAAGTTCCACTGGATTATTGGCCTTGGAGAGATTATACAATCAATAATCAAACAAGAATTTATTAAGGACTTACTATGTGCCAATGGCTCTACAGGAATACTCTGGAAATGTTGTGAGTTCATTTCCAGACCACTACAATAAAGAAAATGTTGCCATAAAGTGAGTCACACGTGAAGTTTTTGGTTTTTCCAGTGCATATAAAAGTAATATTTATACTATACTGTGGTCTATTAAGCTTGTAATGGGATTATATCTAAAAAAAATGTACATACCTTAATTAAAAATACTTTACTGCTTTTTGTTTGGAGGGGCAATTGAGGATGACTTGCCCAAGGTCACATGGCTAGTAAGTGTAAAGTGTCTGATGCTAGATCTGAACTCAGGTCCTCCTGACTCCAGGGCCAGTACTCTATTCACTGCACCAACTAGCCACCCCTAAAATATTTTATTGCTAAAAAATGCTAAGCATCATCAGAACCTTCAACAAGTTGTAATCTTTTTGCTGGTGGAGGGACTTGCTCATCATCGGTACTGATGACTGATCAGGGTGGTGGTGTCTGAAGGTTGAGGTGGTTGTGGCGACTTCTTCAAATGAGACAATAATGTGAAGTTTCCTTGCATCTTCCTTTCACTTGAATACTTAGAGGACATTAGAGGGTTATTAATTGACCTAATTTCAACATTGTTGAGTCTCAAGGAATAAGGAAGCCTGAGGAGATGGAGAGATGAGGAATGGCTGGTAGGTGGAGTCAGAACACACACAACATTTATCAACTAAGCTCTCCATCTTATATGAGCACAGTTTGTGGAACCCCAAAACGATGACCATAATAACATCACTGTGATCACTGCTCACATAAAATAATGATGATGATGATGATGATGATGATGATGATGATGATGATGATGATGACAAAGTTTGAAATATAATGAGAATTGGGGGAGGATTCTGGGAAGATGGTGGAGTAGGTCAAGAAACACCAGGATCTCCAGATACAATATTACAAGAAATTATTGAGGAAAATTGCCCTGAATTTCTAAAAAAAGTAGAAATAGATAAAACTCACCTATCACTACCTGAAGGAGATTCCAGGATGAAAACTTGCATAGTCAAGTCTCAAAACTCCCACTTAAAGGAGAAAATATTACAAGCGATAAGAAAAAAAGCAGTTTAAATACTTTGGAGCAACGATTATGTAAGACCTAGTAACTACCACACTAGAAACTGGAGGTCTTGGAACATTAAAAAAATAGCTGGGTTTGCAACCAAAAATAACTTACCCAGCAAAGTTGAGTATAACCCTGAATGAAAAAAATAGGTATTTAACGAACTGAAAGACTTTCAGGTATTTGTGACAAAATGGAAAATTTGACATATAAGATACAGGAGAAATATAGGGTAAACATTAAAGACCAATTACAATAGACTCAATAAGGTCAAACTGTTTACTTCTTATATGTGAAAATGCTATTAGTATTCTTGAGACTGTCGTTATTACTTGGATAGCTTGAAGGAAAGGTTGGGGCTGAGCTGAGTGTGATGGGGGTGATTCAGAATGGATTAAAAATTGGAATCAGAAACAATTAATAATTTTAGCAAAGTAGCAAAATATAAAGTAAACCTGCATAAATCATTAGCATTACTATATATCACCAACAAAACCCTGCAAGAAGAGATAATAAGAGATACTCTATTTAAAATAATTTTAGACAGTACAAAATATCTGGGAATATACCTGCCAAAACAAACTCAGGAACTATATGAAGAAAATTATTAAAAAATACTTATTCAAATAAAATCAGATTTAAATAATTGGAGAAATATTAATTGTTCATGGATAGATGGGGCCAGACAATTTTATCTTAATCTGTATATTTAATGCCATCTCAATTAAATTACCAAAAATATTTTACTGAATTAGAAAAAAGTAATAACACAATTCATTTGGAAGAATAAAAGGTCAAGAGTATCAAAGAAACTAATGAAAAAAATGTAAAGGAAGGAAGTTTAGCAGTACCGGATCTTAAACTATATTATAAGGCAGAAATTATCCAAACCATCTGGTACTGGCTAAGAAATACAAAGGTATAACAGTGGTACAAAGTAGACAAACATTTTACAGAAGCAAATGACTGTAGTAACTTTGTGTTTGACAAGTATTGGGGACAAGAATTCATTATTTGCTAAAAAAATTGTTGGGAAAGTCAAAAAGCAATCTGGTAGAAATTGGGCATAGATCAGTATATTACACCATTTACCCAGATAAGGTCAAAATGGAAATATGACCTAGATATAAAGAGAGATATTCCACAAAAATTTGAAGAACATGGAGCATATTACTTATCAGACTTATGGATAGGCGAACAATGTATGAATAAACAAGAGATTGAGAGCAAAGTTAGGTGTAAAATGGATAATTTTGATTACATTAAATTAGAAAGGTTTTCTACAAATAAAACCAATGTAGCCAAGATCAGAAAGAAAGCAGAAAATTGGGAAAATATTTTTATAGACAGTTTATCAGATAAAGATCTCATTTCTCAAATATATAAAAAAACTTCGTAAAATCCTTAAGAATGTGAGTCATTCCCCAATTGATAAATGGTCAAAAGATATGATTAATAATATAATAAATATAATCATCAATGTTATATTAATAGGAAGTTTTCTGATAAAAAATCAAAATAATTTATAGTCATATAAAAATGCTTTAAATCATTATTGATTAGAAAAATGCAAATTAAATAACCTTGAGATATCATCTCACACCTATCAGATTGGCTAAAATGATAGAACAGGAAAGTGGCAAATATTGGAGGGTGTATGAAAAATTGGGATGTAATTTACTGTTGGTGGAACTGTGAACTAATCCAACCATTTGAGAGAGCAATCTGGAATTGTGCTCAAAGAGTTATTAAGCTGTCTTTGACCCAGCAATACCATTATTAGGCCTATTTCCCAAAATGTTTAGGGAAAAAGGAAAAGAACCTATATATTCTAAAGTATGTACAGCAGCTCTATTTGTAGTGGCAAAGAACTAAAAATTAAGGAGATGCCCATCAACTGGGGAATGGCAAAACAAGTTATGGTATATAATTGTGAATACTCCTGTGTTATAAAAAATTGTGAGCCTGATGACTTGAGAAAAACATGGAAAAAACGTGCATAAAATAATGAATAGTAAAATGAGTGGAACCAAGGTATAGAAGTATTGTTTTAAGATCAACTTTGAGCCATCAAGTCATTCTGACTATAATAAATATCCAAATTAAGTAAAAGGACCTATGAAGATACTATCTGCATACAGCAGAAGAACTGATAATAGAAGTATGCACTGTATAGTGTATATATGTGTATATATACATACATATATATGTATATATGTGTGTGTGTGTATGTAAAATATTGTAGCAGCCAAGCACCCCAGCATCCCCAAGGTGGCTGCCAACATAGATTCTTTAGATCTGCTTTTCTAAAGGAAAGCAACTCAAAATGAGTTAACAATCTTGCTTTAATCAATCAAACATATCATTTACCTAGTTCAGGGGGAAAAGGTCAGCACCCCAAACTTCAGAGTATACAGACAGAAACATTTCAAGCAGACAGGCCTCCAACTGTCCAACCATTACATCCACACCAAATCACAGTTACCAGAGAGGAAAGCATCAACATCTGGGTTTTTCAAAGCCGGGGGGCTCTCAATGGCTGCCCAGAGTCTCGTCTGGTCAAATCACACAACACTTCTCAAAATGAGCCCCAAAACAAAGTCTCACATCAGGGATTATATAGCCTTCTCCTGGGTCAGAGAATGTAACAACCCTCTTGACCCATTGCCCAATCACAAAGCACCAAGGTTTCCTGAAAAACAAGCCTCCCACCAAAGGCTCCAGGTGCACTTAACCTAGGGGCAGGGAAGATCTTAAAAATTTACATTTCTATAATATATATAACACATATTTGTCATCTATAGGGTGGGAGGGAGGAAGGGGGGGGAAATTACATGATAATTTTACTATATATTTAAAAGGAATAGCAAGTTATACATAATAGATTTGCAATTGTATGTGCAAATTTTTTAAAATTCTACTTTATATATATTATAGATATATGTTATAGATATGCTTGTTTTATTTCTTAAGTTCAGAATACATACACACACATAGACATATGTATGTGTGTGTACATAGACACACAGACACACACACACAGACACACACACATATACGTAGTCAAACAAAACAAGTACCCCTGTATCAGCTGTCTGAAAATTTAAAAAAAAATCTTCATTTTCTTTTTTTTTTTAAGAAAAGAAATATTGGGGCAGCTAGGTGATGCAGTGAATAGAGCACCGGCCCTGGAGTCAGGAGGACCTGAGTTCAAATCCGGTCTCTGACACTTAACACTTATTAGCTGTGTGACCTTGGACAAGTCACTTAACCCCAATTGCTCTGCCTTCCCCTCTCCAAAAAGCAAAAAAGAAAAGAAATATCCCAAGAATTACTAAAATGTGACAGACACTCTGAGCACATGCTGTTTGAAAAATGATTCTGACAGACTTGCTTGATGCAAGGTTGCCACAAATCTTCAATTTGTAAGAATAATGCACTATCTGTAAAATACAGTAAAGCAAAATGCAATAAAATCAGCTCTGCCTGTACTAAGAGCTGGAGATACAAAAAAAGGGCAAAAACAGGATGATTGGCTCTGCCTTCAAAGGGCTTACATTCTAATAGGAGAGACAACAAGTACCTTGTGTTGTTTACATTTGTATATTGTGTGGGGTTTTTTGTTTGTTTTTTCCAATTTACTTATTTATTTTTGGTTTTCAACATTCATTTCCACAAGATTTTGACTTACAAATTTTTCTCCCAGTCTTTCCCCTTATTGTATGTTTTTATAGAGGTACTGTATATGTTAATTACTCATATAACATTAATGATTCTATTTATTATATTATGAATATTCTATTAATGTATTTCATATTTGATATATTTTTTCCTAGGCACATAACTGCCTGATGTGGACTACAAGGATTATCCCATTGAAGGTGAAAGCTTAAGTGTCAGGTGGCTTCTGGAGGGCCTCCTGCAGCAGGTGAGATCTGAGCTGAGCTGCCAGGAAGCAGAGGTGAGGAGAATGCTCAGGTCATGGGGACAGAGAGCAGAAATTTCATGTGATAAAGAATAGCTCATAGGCCAGTTCTGATGGGTGTGTGGAAATGAGTAAAGTGTGAAATAATTAGAAAAATAGGAAAGTACCAGGTTGGGATGAGTCTAAAAGACCCAAACAGAAGTCTTTATGTTTAATCTTGGACTATTATGGGAGAGAGGGGGGTGGAGTGACATGGTCTGCCTTGAGTTTGGACACTAAACCAGTTATGAATTCACCAGATTGTACTATTGCTTGGTCTATATCTCTCAAATGCCCAAGCTTTGACAGCTTGGTGGAAGATGGATTGGAGTGAGGGCAGACTGAGGGCAAGGAGACCGATTAGAATGTTGCTGCAATAGTCTAGGAGTGAGGTGAGTAGTGCCTGAATTAGGGTGGTAACTGTATGAGTAGAGAGGAAAAAGATGAGAGATATTGTGAGGGTTTAAATGACCAGGTTTAGCATCTGACTGGATGTATGGAGTGAGTTAGAGTGAGGGGGTGAAGAGGACACCAAGGTTGTAATACTGAGATGCTGTTGTACCCTTGGTAGTAACAGGGAAGTTGGGAAGAGGGAATGGATCAGGGAGAAGAATAGTGACTTCTGTTTTGGACATGAAGGCAATGACTTGCCCAAGATCACACAGCTAGTAAGTGTTAAGTGTGAATTTTCTATAGCTACCAGAAATTCACTTCAAAATATACAGCAGGCAGTTGATCATGTGGTCCTGGAGCAAGACAAAATCTTTCTCTATAGATCTGGAATTATTTGAATACAGGTGATAATTGAGCCTGTGGGAGCTAATGACAGACCTGCACAACTTGGCAGGAGGCAGGGGCCAAAATTAAAATAGGCTAAAATTCTTTGGGCCACAGATCGGTTTTTAGCAGCTCTTTCTGAGTAAAGGTACAATTAATGATTAAACTATGTTGCAAATAAACCATATTGAAAAAGGAAAATTTCAGGTGTGGCTAGGTGGCACAGTGAATAGAGCACCAGCCCTGTAGTCAGAAGGACCTGAGTTCAAATCCAGCCTCAGATACTTAACACTTATTAGCTGTGTGACCTTGGGGCAAGTCACTTAACCCATTGCCCTGCCTTCCCCCCTCCAAAAAGCAAAAAAAGGAATTTCATTTGATATCAATTAATTACCCTTATTACTTTATTTTTTAAAGATTTTTATTTGTCATGAAATCACTCCTCTCAGACCACAGACAGACTAGTGATGGTTGGCTGCCATGGGTCATGTGACAAACAGGAGAGAGTATGCAGAGGTAACACACCCAT
This sequence comes from Petaurus breviceps papuanus, assembly GCF_028583685.1. Classification (NCBI taxonomy): domain Eukaryota; kingdom Metazoa; phylum Chordata; class Mammalia; order Diprotodontia; family Petauridae; genus Petaurus; species Petaurus breviceps. The sequence goes on from NW_027187236.1 coordinate 1,197,751, forward strand.
CAAGTTACCAGTGGAAGGCAGGACAAGCAGGGCATGCACAAAGCACTTGCTACATCTCTACTTTCTTCTACATCCTTTACATTTTTCATGGGGTGCCCAAAATTCTTTGGTGGGCCTCAAGTGGACTGTGGACCATATATTGTACAAGCCTAGATAATGACATCATCAAGTAACAAAGTGTTGAGATAGATGTGAGAAGCTCCCTGGGGGTACATCCACAGGTAAAGATCCATCAAAGGAGACTAAAGAGCCCTTAGGTAGGTATAAGAGACTCAAGAAAAAGCAGGGTTATGAAAATCTAGAGACGAACAAGTATCCAGGAAGAGAGGATATTCAACAATGACAAAGCCTGCAGAGAGGTCAGGAAGGATGGGGATGGAGACAAGGTCATAGAGGGGATTTGGCAACAAAGAGATCATCGGTAACCTTTGGAGACAGCGGTTTCTTTTAAGAGATGAGGTTGGAAACCATACAGCAGAAGGCCTTAGAGAAGAGTGAAAAGAAAGAGAGGAGTACAGGCACCAAGGATAGATAACTTCTTTCTTCCTTTCTTCCTTTCTTCTTCCTTCCTTTCTTCCTTCCTTCCTTCCTTCCTTCCTTCCTTCCTTCCTTCCTTCCTTCCTTCCTTCCTTCCTTTCTTTCTTTCTTTCTTTCTTTCTTTCTTTCTTTCTTTCTTTCTTTCTTTCTTTCTTTCGGAGGGTAATTGGGGTTAAGTGACTTGCCCAAAGTCACACGGCTAGTAAGTGTGTCAAATGTCTGAAGCCGGATTTGAACTCAGGTCCTTCTGACTCCAGGGCCAGTGCTCTATTCACTGCACCACCTAGTTGTCCCTGGTTCCAAAGTTTGAAAGGTTCAATTGTCCACAGAGTCTGGCAGCAACCAGGCTGGAATTTAAATTGTTGCTGGGGCTTGGTGGATATAGTGGATTATATAACACATTCGCTAATCAAAAGAATGTGGACCCCAGGGTGAGAAAGTTGTCATTTTCTGCATAGCTTTCCAATCTAAATAAATTCAAAAGAAAGAAATGGGTGCCAAATTTATAGCAACTAAAGCTGAATCCACAAGATGAGATGGAAACATGATATTAGGTAAAAGCCTCATAAAGTAACAATGGACAAGGGCAATCACTTTCCCCAACCTCCCCTTCTCTCTTGGCCTAGTTGCAGCCAGAAAAAGCAACTTTGAAGGCCTGTGTCTCAGGGTCTGGCGGTGGAAGGAGGGAGGCAGAGCTGAATCAATATTCCATGGAGTTAATTGCACATTCTTCTATAAGCAAATCGATATCTTAAGGGTAGGGATGAGTAAGAAATAACACAATGGGAAGTCATCTGAATTGGGAGAGGAGAGAGAGGGAGAGAGAGCAAGAGGGGAGGTGAACATGTACCTTTATCCTGTCTAAAGGGAGCCAGAGAAAGGACATGGGAGGGGAAGTAGGGAGACTGTGGAAGAAACAGATGAAAGCAATGAAGGGAAGGGACAAGGAAGAGGGTTTTGTTCTAGAAGGGAAATGAAAAGAGGCATGGTGGTGGTTGGCAGGGAGAGGGTGGGGACAGGTGTATGAAGAGGTGGGGAATATAATAATGGATCTCCTCTGGGGAGAATGAGCACAATAGAAGGCCATCTTCTCAGAGCTAGGGCTGTGCTTCCTAGGACAATGTCTCACCCAAGGAGAGGGGATATATGAGTTCCAGGGGACAGCTAAAATGAAGGGATGTTGGGGGTGGGGAGGCAAATGTAGATTTGGAGATGGAATAACCTGGCCTTAAGCACAATGAGTGATCATGGTAAGGCTAGGGGCTGGGATCTCATGCTTTAAGTTGAGAATGAATCACACCACCTCTTTTGTGAATAAATATTCTTTTTTTCCCTATTTTTGGAGGGGGGAAGGCTGGGCAATTCGGGTTAAGTGACTTGCCCAAGGTCACATGGCTAGTAAGTGTTAAGTGGCTGAAGCTGGATTTGAACTCAGGTCCTCCTGACTCCAGGGTGGGTGCTCTATTCACTGAGCCACCTAGCTACCCCATAAATAAATATTCTGTGACTGAGAACCAACAGAAGACTCCTCCAAAATCAAGCAGAAGAAGATAAGTAAAGAAATACATAAGGGGTAGAGAAAATGAGGTGAAATCTATTAATGCAGCAACAATAAAAATAAGAGAGAAGAAAGATGTCAAGTTGGCTCTCCTGAATTTTCTCTCTCATGTCGGAAGGATGAAGTAAGAGTATATTTATGTGCAAATGGGAGAATTAACAGGAAGAGAAGAGAAGGTCAATTAACATTTTTTTTTGTAAAAAGGAGTCACAAAAGGATATTATTTAAGTAAAAAGTTATAGAGATCCAGGGGAAGGGAAGATTTTGAAGGACATAGTTCTGGAAAGCGGAGGGGAAGAGGTCGAAAGAGGCTGGCAGAGAAAAAAAAATAGAAAGAAAAAGCCACAATTTAACTAAAGTCAAGGAAAGAGGAGGATGAGCGGAACAGGGAAGAGAGGCAATTGGAATAAGCTTATCAAAGTAGTGTAAGCAAAATGAATTGTAGAAACAAAGCATTCGCTTAAATGGGGGAAACACAAAAATCCCAGCCATAACATTGAATGTGAGATCAAACAATCAAATAAAATGAAAGAACATGGCAGAATGGATGAGACAACAAAACACAACAATTTCCTGCATATGTAAATATATCTAATATATAAAAAACAAGAGGCTGCACCAAAATGTACAACGATGCATTGGATGATTTCAGAAATCAGACGTGGTGGTAATACTACTGTAGGAAGCAAAAATAAAAATTCATAAAGTCAAGAGAGTCGTGGAAATTACATTATGCTTGAAGGATTAATAGACAATGAACTAACATCAATGCTAAATGTATGCACAAATAGTATAGTTACAATATTTATAAAGGAAAAGTGAATTGAATTGCAAAAAGATAGAGATAACACAGTGATAATAGGAAACTCTAATGTTCCTCTTCTAGATGGATAAATCTAACAGAAAGATAAACAAAAGGAAAGTACAAAACTGAACAGAATATTGGAAGTTGGATGGGAAAAGCATCTGAAACTTCCTTGTAGGAATATTTCAGCATATACATAATTCTCAGCATCATACAGCAGCTTTGTAAAAAAGGAGCATATGCCATGACACAGAAAAATGATAAAGAAGTGTATATAAAGGAGAACTATTAAGCATCCTTTACAGACAACATCCTTTATACAATAAAATAATAATTCATGCATATGGGAACCTAAGTAGAAGATAGAGATCTAAAAGGGGACTTAATAATTGCATCCTGAATAATGAGTGGCTCAAAGAATAAATCATAGAAGCAGTAGCTTGGGTGAATGACTTTTTTTTTTATTTTTGGAGGGCAATTGGGTTTAAGTGACTTGCCCAAGGTCACACAGCTAGTAAGTGTTAAGTGTCTGAGGTTGGATTTGAACTCAGGTCCTCCTGACTCCAGGGCTGATGCTCTATTAAGTGAATGACTTCTTGAAGAAACAGGTGAGCTCTAACTCTTACCGTTTGGTAACGGTACTTGGCAAAGGCCTTACTCAATCAGCCTACCATGGTCTTTGCTTTTAAGGCCCTTCACAATTTTACAAAGTCTTGTTCAATGGTTCTCTAAGTCCTCCCTCACCCTGACCTTCACGTAGGAGCTCATTTTCCCATTATTATCTCTCTCTACCTCAGCCATGACTCTTGAATGCATAGAGGTCATAGCTTTTCAGCTTTATCATGAACTCCTGAATGAAGAGGGTCTCTCCCTATAGCACATTGAGGGCTGACTGTGGGTCAGAAGGAGGGCCATTTTCTCCTATCCATTTCAGTGCCTATGTTTAGTAGCAAAGGCTTTCTCCGAATGCATGACTTGTGGTAAGTCAGCATCCACACTAGGACAAGGGAAAAGGAGAAAACATGCACAAGACTGGTGTCCAAAGGATATTTATTAAAGTATATTCTGGACAGCTGAACAATTCCTCATGAGGACTGGAAACAGGAGCAGGGTGCTTCAGTCTTCCAAATCTGGATCCAGTTTGGAATGATCCTGAGTGCTAGAATTGGTTGGGAGAGATAGGCATAAAAATAAAATTTTCTTCTCCCCTCTTCCCATATCATCTAGTCAAATCAAAAAGCCAACAAACACTTATTAAGCTGGGTCAAGTAGGCTGTTCCTCAAGGCCTTACTGATGCCACATGTGGTTCAGGTGCTAGCAGACTTTGGTGTGAATTCCAGTTTCTATCCAAGAGAGAGAGAAGATTTTGTATCCCAGGTACTAGGGTGCTGTTTGGGCCCAGGGGAACACTTGCCTATGACATTATAATTAGGCAGATGTCGGCTACTTCTAGGGGTGAAAGTAAAAGAAAGCAGGATTAGGGATAGCCAGGCATGCCTGTCCACCAACGTTCCTTGGCCAAATGGCTTGACTATAAATGTGTCTTCCCTACGTGTTCTCTGGGCCTCTATTTTCTCTGTGCATGTACCCTTGTGTCATCAGGAGGGTGGCAGGTGTCAGGGAGTACAACGCACTGTGGGTGGAGCCAATGGGAAAATAACTGAACAGATTATGGTATGTGAATATAATGGAATACTATTGTGTTGTAAGAAATAAAAAAAAGACTTTCAGAGAAATCTGCGAAGACTTGTATGAAATTATGCAGTTAAGTGAGAAAGAAGAAAACTATTTATACTATAACAACAGTGTAAAAATAAATAATTTTGAAAGACTTAAGGACTCTGATCAAAGTAATGATTCCAGAGGACCTAGAATGAGGAATGTTACCCACCTTTGAGGCAGCTAGGTGGCCCAGTGGATAAAGTGCTGGGCCTGAAGTCAGGACTTGAGTTCAAATCCCCTCTCAGGCACTTACTAGCTGTGCGACCCTGGACAAGTCACTTAACCCTATTTGCCTCAGCTTCCTTGTCTGAAAAATGAGCTGGAGAAGGAAATGGCAAACCACTCTACTATCTCTGCCAAGAAAGAGTTGGACATGACTGAAAAACAATTCAACACAACACTGAGTATACCTGTGATGATGGAGAGATTGTTTTTCACACAGCCCCCCCCCCCCATGCCTTTCTTGCTCTCTGCAAATTATGATTTGGCTCAGATGGAGAAGACTGGAAAAGAGTTGGTGACCTTTCTCCCAATTCTTCCATTGACAAAATCCTTACGTTTTGTCAATTTCCCAGAAGTTTGGTTATGTTGTCTCATTGTTATACCCTAGAACATGGGTTCTTAACATGGTGTCCCTTGACTCCCAACTACAGAAAAATTGAAAATTAAGGTTATGAAATTACAAAGAAAGATAATTGTCCCTAAAAAGCAATATGAGAAGATACTTTCTGCTACTTTGCAGAGGTGGGAAGTTCAGGAGTGTGAATCATTGTGTATTTTTTCAGACTTTTTTGATTTAACAGCTTCACTGATTATGTTGTCAGTGATCACCATGTCTTGCAAAAGAAACTGAAGACTATAAGACCACAAGTTATATTTTCATCTTTGTTGCCAATTAAAGGCGAGGGATGCAGAAGAAAAGAAACATAATTTAGGAAATTACTATCTGGCTAAAAATGTTATATCAGAGGAAGATATTTGGATTTCTAAACCACAGCTTCAATATAGGTTTCACAGATTTCTGGCCAGAGGTGGGACACACCTTTAAAAAGACTAGTAAGAAAATAAGAGGAGCCAGAACTTCCTCTGACTGATAGCCTTCTATCTCCTGCTGACCCTGGCCCTTGAGGGAAGTGGAATAGGACAGTGGGGAGCAGGACTTTCTTCTTTTGCTCCTATACACTTTCCTGCCCAATCCCCAGTCCTCAGAAGGAAGAAGAATTGTTAAATTAGATCTTCCATCTGACCATCATAGCTTTTGCCTTTCATTTCCTGCTACATGTGTCTCCAGCCTGATCTCTTGCCTCCTTTAGGAAGAGTCAACTTAGGAGAGAGAGAGGCTATTAGAAAGAAGACAATGTTTGATCAGACTGTACTCCACAGAAGTGAAATTTCAAATGGTGAATTAGCAGTCAGAATAAAGGATTTGCCCTCTAACTGGTTCATGTTTGCACAGTGGATACCTTCTTACTGATTCCCTTTTTTGAGGAGAAACCCTAGACTAGAACCAAAAGTGGAATTGTCCCCAGCATAACCAGGATGGTGATGAGGAACCCAGTGCATTTTAGAACTGGGAAACCTATGGCCCCATTGAGAAGAAGGCAAACCACAATAACTTGCTAAGAGCCAGATTCCCAGCCCTGGAGCCTCAGTGGAGTAATTGACTAGCCAGCCAGATAAACAAAGGGACTTTAAACTAGAAATGATGGGGAAGAGAGAAGATTGCCTGTGCATATCCTTCAAGATGGATACCACAGAGATAGCTATAATGATGCACTCAGGAATTCCCAGGAGACAGAATCTGAGAAAGTGGCCAGCAAGTAAAGTAATAACCTTGGATATCCATAAGCAATGGTCACACATTTAACAAGTGAGAGGAGCTAGATGTCTTTGACCACACAGTTTTCACTGAGAGTCAGTGGGATGAAAACTATGGGTCTGGATGGGTTAACTTTATTCAAAAGAATCAAGATAGGAAAAGGGTTGTGAAGTGGGATCAAATTGTATATTAAGAAGGTATAATTCTGTGAGGAAATCTAGGAACAGAGGCACAATGGAGGTCAAAGGAGGGAGAAACAGCAGGGATTTTGTCATCGAAAGATAATCCAGATCTTTGGGACAGAATGAGGAGACAGATGAGGAGTTTGGGACATAGACCCCAAGCTCAGAACAGAGGCAGGATATAGTACTGGCAGGGGTCTTCAATTATCCAGGTATCGGCTCGAACTCTCCCACTCTGCCTTCTCGACTTCCCTGAGTGAGAATTTCATCCTACTGTAATGGGCTCCTTTGAAACATCCCCAACTTGACTGACATGGAAGCATTTGCTGCTCTGTATGCCCCTACCTACCACACAGAGGGGAGTAAATTCTTTCAATTGGCTGTGAAGTCAGATAGGATGTGTTTTTAAAACCACCTGACTGGGACAGCCTCACTGTGAAGATCATACATGGTTCATTCACAGTGTGGGTTCTATGAAATGAACCAAGGAGTGGGCAGGACTTCTTTTGACCCTTCCCATTTTTAGGCCCTGTTGCCCTGAGGAATGGATCAGAGAGTGTTTGTTTCTGTTCTGTTTGTACTTAGTTTCTAGGGGTAGGCAGTAATCCCCATGGGACCTTGGAATTAGAGCCAGGATTCCAGGTGGAATGTTGCAGCCAGCAAACACCCTAAGGAAGGCCTGGAAAACCAGGATACCTGGCACTAGAGCCCAAGTGGGAGCTTGGAATTTAGGATTGTGTGCTATAGGAACTGAGTTATGCTAAGAACCTAATCCCCTTTTCCTCCCCAGAGACTGAGGCGGTATAGAGGAGGAATTAAGCCCCACGCATGGGGCAGCAAGTTTGTATATTTATAATTAGATTTTGAAATGAATATTCCTTTGTAAAAGCTAATCCGACTGTTAATGGCTAAATGGATGTCGAGTTCAGGGGACTCCACATCCCTAGATATCACCCCCCACCTACCCATAAATAAATAAATCAAGTTGTAAATGTATAGCAAGTGTTTTTAATGTGTGTTCGATCACAAGTCTATTTCATTGGTATAATTTTACAAACTTTTCAATGACTGATTGTTTGAATATTTAAATATGGGTGCTTTTTGCATTATTGAATCCTGTATAGTATTGCTATGTTGCTGCTATATGCTATATTACTGATTCCTGAAAGAGGCCCGATAATAAGTTTGAAGTAGGATCACTTGTGGCCCGTAGAAACGCTCGTGTTGTTTTTTTTTTCTGCATTTAAACTGATTGAGACTGCTTGCCTTTTGCAAAAGCAAAATACTATACAACTTCTTAGGGTGTGAAAGTCTGTGCCTAAAATCCCTAGATAGTTCACATTCTTTGCCATTTCTCTAACTGAACTACTTGTCTTCTTGTCCTGATGGGTGACTTCATTGCCATATGATTTACCCTGGCAGTGGCAAGGATCCATGCGTGAATTTCAAGTGCCCTTTGGAATAAGGACCAAGCAGAATTTACCTGGACCCCCATGGGGAACTCTAAGAATGTGGGTGCACCCTGTGTAGAAAGGGACACTTTTCTCCAGATTTCAGTTGAATGGCCTTATTCACTGAGAGAATCATGGAAGAGTTTCCACCTAGGACAATTTTCTCATCTGATAAAGGGGTGATGCCTAGCTGATCCCAAGTCCCAACTCTCAGGGCCCAGCTCCTTAAAGTTTGGAAAGTTCAGTGTGGACCAGGTTTCTATCCAAGACAGGGGGCCAATTTTCTTTGTCTTTGGTCTTTTCTTTTGCTTGTGGGTTGAGAAAAGTCCTCTGAGACTAGGACTAAGCAAGCAGAAATGTTTGGAAAACTTTGAAATGTTTCTTGTTTTGTTGAATCTGCAAAACTTTGTATTTCAGTATAATTGTGATCGACTATGAAGCTGGAATAGGATGGGATTTTAAAAACTGTTAGATTGGAACAGTCTCACTGTAGTTGCTGGGTACTCTTTCCTGTTGCATCCAGAGGGCAAAGATCACACACATTTGACACAGAGTATGGGCACTATGAGCTGAGTCAGTAAAAGGAAAGGAGGGCTTCTTTTCTCCTTCTCTAAAGATTAGAAAATTTAAGATTAAAAATTAGGCCTTGTGGCCATGAGAAATGGGTCTGAGGGGTTGTTTGTTTCTTTTCTGTTTTATCTGTCTTCAGTTTCTAAGTAGAGGCAATGATGCCCTCTGGTCCCTGGAGTTAAAGCAGTGGTGACCTTGGAGTCAGGATTCCAGGCAGTATGTTACAACCACCCAGCCTGATGAGCCAGGGGCTTGAGGCTCTAGCCCAAGAGGGGCTTTGGACTTGGAATTTAGGACCGTGTACTATAGGAACTGAACTAAGCTATGAGCTTAACCCCCTCCCCTCCCCAGAGACTGAGATGGCATCAAGGCAGGAATTAAGCCCCACTTCTTAGGCAATAAGTTTGTATATTTGCAACTTTACTCTGAAATAAATATTCCTTTGTAAAAGCTAATCGGACTGCTTATGTCTAAATAGAAGTAGAGTCTAGGAGACCCCGCACCCTGACAATCTAGGGAGGATTGGAGTCAATGACAGAAAGCCTAGATACCTCAAGCCCCCTTAACCTGAGAACCCCGAGGAAGGGAGGAAATGTTACATCCCTGGCCTTCTGGCAGTGGGAACCAGGGGAATCTGTGTTAAACTAAACGACAAGAGAAAATTCTATTTTGTCCCTGATTCTCACTAGCACAGAGGACCTGGTTGTTGGCATAGAAATGAAGGAAACTCGGGGGGGTGAGTACTCCCTCCTAGAGTTCATAATAGGGACAAAAAAATCTGTATACACATCCTGATTTTGGGAAAGTAGATTTCAAAGAATTCAGATGAAAGATAGGTAGAATCCCATGGGGGTAAAATGCACCTAGGAAAGATGGGAGATGTTCAAGAATGAAATCATTGTATTTTTTTTTATTAAGCATTATTTTGTCTTCTTTTCCCACTGCCCCACTGAGAAAGCAAAAAAAAATTCCTGTTACAAGCATATATAGACAAGTGAACCAAATTCCTGTATTAGGCGCGTCCAACAAAATATGGCTTAATCTCCACCTGAGTCTATCCCCTCTGTGTCCAGAGATGGGGAGTATGTATCATTTTGAGTCCTCAGGATTTGTGGCTGGCCACTATGCTGATCTTTTGAAATTATTTGTCAAGAATGATTTTTTTTCCTCCGAGGCCTTTAATATTTCACTTTTCAACAGCTTGAGGCACAAGCAACATTAAAAAATTCATCTCTGGGGGTGGCTAGGTGGTGCCGTGAATAGAGAACCAGACCTGGAGTCAGGAGGACCTGAGTTCAAATCTGGCCTCAGACACTTCACACAAAAACTAGCCATGTGACCTTGGGCAAGTCACTTAACCCCAATTGCCCCTCCAAAAAAAGCAAAAAAAAAATTCATCTTTTATAAGATTGAAAGTTCTGTATAGTTATGTAATAAATGAACATTCTTGAAATTTCTAGAACATTTTATATTCTCAGCAACACCCTTGTCCACAGTTGCATTAACAATGTAACAAAAGCAGGCATGATGATGGTAAAAAATATTGAAATACATTTGGGTAATTCTTAAAATCATATGATAGAATAACTCTGCTACCTTTAGGTCAACACATGTGTCCAAAATGGTCCTGATGCTTTACACCAAGTATGAAATTATGAAACAGATAAAAAACATCTGTCCACCTCTGAAAGCTCATGACTTTCCATTTCCAAAGGTTTTGTGCAAGTGTGCACATTCTACACAATTTGTTTATTTTCTTTTTTTTCCTGGTATTTTTTTTGGAGGGGGGAAGGAAGGGGAATTGGAGTTAAGTGACTTGCCCAAGGTCACACAGATAGTAAGTGTTAAATGTCTGAGGCCGGATTTGAACTCAGGTCCTCCTGACTTCTGGGCCAGTACTCTATTCACTTCACCACCTAGCTGCCCCCAAATCAGCCTTGGTCTCATCTTTTTTTTTGAGGGGGAAAGTTAAGGCAATTGGGGTTAAGTGACTTGCCCAAGGTCACACAGCTAGTAAGTGTGTCAAGTGTCTGAGATAGTATTTGAACTCAGGTCTTCCTGACTCCAGGGCCAGTGCTTTATTCACTGTAGCAGTGAATTTATTCCCATCTAGCTGCCCTAATTTGTTCTTTTCTCAAAGGGGGTTGGTGGGGGATAAAAAAGGGGCACATTTAATTCACTTGAATGTAATAGACTTTGACATTACCAAAATGGGCTGGGGTTTCATAAAAGATAAAATCCTTTAGGAAGAGAACATGTATCAGTCCTGCAGGTAGATATCTAAAAAAATTCAGAACACCATTCCTCACCTTCAAGATGAATTATGTTTTACAGCAAATATTTCACTTTCTGATACCACATGTAGCTAGCATTAAAACTTGTACTTGCCCCCCACCAAATGTAATTATAATTTGCTAAAAAAAATGCACTTTTCATTCTTCCAATGAGCAATAAACAAGAAATAAGGAAAATACTCCCATATCAGTTTACTAAAACATTTCTCAAATAGGGGCCCAATTTAAATGATCAACCTTTCAGCATCAGAAATAGCGAGTGCAAATGACTATTTTTACTGGACCTTGATGTCACAAGAATATGGCTAATCCTTTACTTTCCTGTATCCAAGTTTAACCCACTCTTGTCTTCCTCCTTTCACTTATAGGTGTTTGGATGTTTTGTATTATAGGGCTGATTTTTTGGTCCAGTTCTCTGATTTCATAAGTGCAGGGAACTCCTGCTACATAAACTCCACCACTATAGGTCAGCAATTTTTCTATAACTTAGAATTCCTCCAAGATTTTTCTTCTTTCCCTTTGGTGTTTAAGTGGTCTGCCTCACTCTATAGCATTTCTATGACACCTCATTTCTTCCAAAGAAGCTTTCACTTTGTTATTTCCTTGTCTTTGCTCTCAGTAGCAACCCTCTTCCCCTAATTATCTGAAGCCTATTTACAACACTTCTTTAACATACTCAGATCAGTTAGCTAAATGGGCAGCGCAAAATGGGCACCCTTGGCAGAATGGCCTCCCCTTCTCCCTTTCCCCTTCTTTAGTTACCAAATCATCATTTTAAGGCTCTTGTTTTTTAAGATTATAAAGCTAAAAAGAGATTATACAACAAGATTTCAATGCTACTGAAGAGAACATGTGACTTTTTCAAAGAAAACTTTTATAAATAGATCATAGCAAATTATTGGGGCCACTCTATAGTTCAGAAAGAACTATATTAGTTTTGAAATTGGTTTGCCTATAGACAAGGAACTTGATCAGCCCAATTCCTCTCTGAAAAAACCTTCATCCACGATGTCAAACACTGGTGTTTCAATGTTCAACAAAATAAATAAACCAAAGATTTGAAGGTGAAGAGGAGGAGAAATGAATGAAGACCATGGCAATAAGTGCAAGGAAGTAAGGGGTAAGTCAAGCTTACTCCAAAATGACATAGTATCAGGGTTGGAAGAGACTTCACCTTAGAAACAAACCATCTGATCCAACACATACTTGAAAAGGGATTCCAAAAGTTTATACAGTCTCCAACTTAAAGACCTCTAATGATGGGGAATTCACAGTATCCAGATGTAACCCACTACTCTAATTTTGGATAGCCAACTGTCAGAAAATTTTTCTTTACTACTGATTTTTAAACTAAAAAGAAAAACTCACCAGGGTAATAGTAATAGGCCAAGGAAATGATTTTGGAACATGTAATTAATATTTGTTACTGGTAAGACAAATGTATGAAAAATATACCATAACAGGTGGCTTTGACGGGGAGGAATATAATCATAGGCTGAGAAGAACTTTGCTTCCTTAATACAAAGCTCTCATTTTCCAGCAGTTCTTCGATAAAGGAGTCTGTCCCTTATCAGTCACAACAGATAGTGGCAGAACGGAAGTACAACGCGAATTTCTTGACTGTTACTTGTTCAAGGCTCTTTCCAATAACTCTGATTTGCAAGATAAATATCCAGGATGCTTAAGCTTGCTTTAAATAAAATGATTTTCAAGGCTTTTCCTGGTTGTTGATAGCTATTGTCCTATACGCCAAGAATATCTCCCGACTGTATCCATCATTATCTTTGTGAATAGAAAATACTTCACATCCAGCGCCTTTCACATTTTGTTAGCATTGGTAAATAATAATAATAAAAAAAGGTTATCAGTTTTCTATTGTACTACCGATTAACTCTCTAACATGGAGTGAAGAATTTTTATTGTCTTAACTTTTATTTTTCTGAAATGAGCACGGGGCGGGGGGGGAGCGGCGGCCAGGTAGCACAGCCAGTAAGAGCACCAGCTCCAGTGTCAGGATCACCTGGATCAAATCTGAGCTCAGATACTTAGCACCACACCCAGAAATAACTGGCTGTGCAACCTTGTGCGAGTTACTTAACCCTGATTGCTTAAAAAAAATGAGCACTGGGTATTTTTAATATGCAGTAATGTCATGTCATATGCATCTTACAACTGTATATTTTAGTAACAAATGGAATGAGTGATATTTAAATAATGCATAGTATGCTTATAAAATGAAAACACACTTCTCACTAAGATAAATAAATAAAATCCAAGCCAAGCTACCTATATGGTGTGGTTAGAGGGCAGCTGTTCTGAGAAAGATATGAGCTTTTTAAAATGAACTTTACATTCAAGTGCAGTATGGGGCAGCCAAAAAAGTGAATGGGATCTTGGGGTGCATTAAGGAGAGGCAGAGCTTCCAGGAACAGGGAGATACCAGTCTTCCTTTCAGATCTCCTATGGAATATTGTGGTCAGTTGTGGACACCACAGTTTAAAGATGTGGAGAAGCTGGAGAGGGTCTACCAGAGGTCAGCTGGGATAGGGAAGGGCCTTACATCCATGTCATATGAGGATGGGTTGAAAGAACTGGTGATGTTTAACCAGAAGAGAAGGCTTATATGGCATAGGATGGCTGTCTTAAAGACCTGTTAGGTGGAATACAGATTATGCTATTTCTGAATCTTGATATTAGAAACGACTTCCTAACAGAGCTGTTCAAAAGTACTGTCTCAAGTGCTGGGAATATAGTAGACACTTGTGACTTGTTGAGCTGACTCAAGTACTAATATGTTCCTTCCCTTTCCTTGGAGTTCTTCCCTTGCCAGGTATTCATTATACTAAATGGATGCCAAAGACCCTTCCTACCTACATTCACTCTAGGAGTTTTACCTAAGAGTTCTCAGCCCAAAGTATTCTTGTGTTTGTTTTGACCCTCCTTCTACCCTCCCTAGAACCTGGAATCTGGCAGGTGAACTTATTGTGGCCAGAGCCAGACTGTCCACCATACTACCTCCTGGCCATTTGCAAATCATGCCATCTGTATCCTGGCCCTCCTTCTTTTCCCACTGGAACTTGGACCCTTAACATCCATTTTCCAACTCTATCTTTCCTTTGGGTGTTATGCTTGTTTGACCTGAACTCTGGCAAGCCCAGTTAATGGTAGCTTCTGGCCCCAGATGGGGTGGGTACCAAGATCATGTCTAGCAAGCGCACAGTTCCAATAAGGCAGATGCCAAACCCGGTGAAAGTAGCTGCCACTCTTTTCCATTGGTACTTGTTGAGAGCATGATATTATAATTGGTGTGATCAGGAGACACACCTTCCAGCTCCCCATTGGCTCTGAATTCCCCTCACTCTCATGGAGAATGCCTGGAGCTTTTGGCCTTCCAGGTCCTTGGAACTGTCCTGTGTATTTATCTTGGTCCCTGTCTGTGGCTTTGAGTGAGCCTCATGTGTGGGCTTAGGGATGAAAGACTTGGTGATTTAGAATGGCAGAGCAATCCCTTGATCCCCATGATGTACCAGGGCAGAAAGAGCTGCCCACAAGTTGACCTTAAAGGAGTGACTCCAATCTGTCACTTTCTTTTCTTTGACTTTCCAGAATATATAGCATGTAACTATCTCTAACTTCCCCAGGGAACAAGGAGAAGGGCATCTTTCTTTTCCTTCCCCTCACCCCAAGTTATGGAAGCCTGTGATACATGTGTTGCCCTAATGATCCTGATCCTGGGCCTGGAATATCTTAGTGACCCTTCTGCATTTCCTTCTCTGAAGATAGGGACAGTTCTTGGGTCCCTCAGCCAATGCCAGCTGCACTTCACCTATAGGGATTTCAGTGTTCTTGGAGAAATAGGCCCACACTCAGCCCCAGACCTGCCTCACCAGAAGACTGGGACCTGGAGGGTGACCTTGGTGCAGGGATACTTTTTAAAATAAGAGCTTGCTTGAAGAATGTAATAGAATTTCTAAGTTCCCGCTTCATGTGGAAGTCTGTACATATTCTCACATCAGTTTGGGTTGCTTTAAGAATATCAGGACAGGAGAGGAGGAGGGAGGAGAAAATGGAGGGAAGCAAGCCTGGGACCTTCCTGAACTAGTGGACTGGGTGGAGCAGCCTTGAGTTAGAAGAGTCAGTCCAGAGTTCCAAAGGGTTAAACTCTCCACGGCATGGCTCCTGGTCCAGGTAGTAAGGTGATTGACAAGGCTGTTAATATGAAACTGTAGAGCATCATCTCCTCCTGGATCTCAGGGTCATTGGAAGAAACAGGGAGCAAAACTCTCCAGAAAGGGGTCAATGAATACAATGGACTTTCCCCTCTTTCCAAAGAGCTGAAGTAAATGGCCTGTTGTGTGGCAATGCTGCCATCTTGTGACCAAAAGAGGCAGCACAGAGGCCCTCTGTTTTCAGTTTTCCTTTTTAGTCTTTCAAATTCCCTACTCTCCCTACAAATCAAAATCCCAGGTCATTGTCACATACCTTTCCAGCATCAATTGATATTCCCATCTCCATTTGTCCTACATTTCTCTGATTTGCCAGCAAGAAATAGGCTGAGTCTCCATTGTGCCCTTTTTGATGCAATGAAGATTGGGTCTCCACGTGTAGGGTGGGGTACGTGGTGCCTTTATGGTAGGAGGGCTGCCTCAGTGGGGTAACCTCCTCCCCGCATAGAGAGTAAGGCAATTGTTTAGGTGACTTCTACGAGGAGAAACCTCCTTCACTATCCACGGGCAAAAGGCACTGACCAAAGCAGAGGATTTCAGGAATGTCCTAAAAGATAGAAAGAAGCCTTTCTTTATGCCCCCCCCCCCCATATATACATCTTGTCCCAGGTTCCCCTTGGCATTGTCTAGTCTTTAAAGTGCAAATCATCCTATACTACTCCATACATCTATCACAAATTTGACTCATTATTTTCCCACCTAGAATTCCTCAGGAAAAAAAATATATAGTTCTTGTTTCATTTACCACAAAAAGTCAAGCTTCCTCCCATACTTCATGGAACCAATAAGGAATAACTGCTCCCATCAGAGCTCAGGATATTTTTCTTGCAAGGAATAAGACTTTTAAAAACTACACCAATGAGTCTCCCTATGGGCAACAGCCCTGAGGTAAAGGGTCAGAGTCCCAAAAGCCGCCCCATTAATGCCCAGTTCACATCTAGACTTTTCTTCAGATTTCCTAGGTCCCAAAATATGAATCTTTTCTTATCTGAGGAGCAGAAAAGAGGCTTGTGTATGAAAATATGAGTGTTATGTACAGCTTACTGGTTTTCCTTTCAGATCTTCACTTCTTCCTTTCCTGCCCTGATTCCTGACTTTGGGAATTTCCAAGTCATGGCTCCTTGTCAGTTACCTTTCTCCCACCCCTATTTCCTCCCGCTCCTGCCTCTCTTCCCATCCTTCCTCTTTTCAACTTCCTTTGGACCATTGTCTTTCCCCATTAAGTAAGTTCCAGGGGACTTTTCATTTTACTTGTATTTTTATGTCTACTTACTATCCTGACACATAGTAAAAGCCTGATAAATGCTTCTTTCCTTCAGTATATACAGGGTGTCCCAAAAATCTTAGGGCAACTATAAATTTTAGTAGCTGAAAGCTAAGGGTTTTAGGACACCCTGTACTAAATCTTAGTTGTTAATGCCAATGCAGCCTACTTGTCAGCATCTCCTGGACTTCCTTCTGCATGTTTAAAAAATGCATCATTCAGTTCTTTTCTTTCTTTTTTTGGGGGAAAAGAGGTTATCACTCCCCCATATCCCTCTTCCCTCCTCCAAAAAAGAGCCTCCTTGGTAACAAGTTAGTATATTAGAACAAAACAAATGCCCATATTGGTCATGTCTACACACACACATATATACACATACATGTATATACGTATATGTGTACACACATATCTTTATATATGCATATACATATATCTTTATGTATATACACATATCTTTATATATGCATATACACACATCTTTATATATTCATACACACATACATATATGTATATATACATATCTTTATATATGTATGCACACACATGCATATATCTTTACACACACATACACATAACTTTATATAGGTATGCATACACATAGATTAATATATGTATGTATACATGCATATATGCATATCTATATATGCATGTATACACACATATACATATATATTTATTTATGTGTATGTACACACATATATCAAACTTGGTTCTTAGGCTTGCCATGCCATTGTACAGGTGCCCCTGAGGGATCAACGTCTTTTCTTGGGGCATGAAAAGGCAGAGTCACAAAAATCTTCTGTGAAGCCTTCCTTTTATAGGCCTAACATAACAGAATAGTTTCCCCAAATAATCTGACTTGCCTTCTACAGGAAGCTTTTCTGAGTTGCTCCAGACTCTCTCTGATTGTCCTCCCATACCTGGAATGCTCTCTTTCTCCCCTCATTGCTGCCACCTAGCTTCACTGGTTTCCTCCATGTACTAGCTAAGATCCCACTCTCTACAGGAAGACTTCTCCAATCCCTGTTCATTCTAGTACTTTCCCTCTGTTGATTACTTCCTATTTATTCTGGATATAGCTTGTTTGTCCATAGTTGTCTGTATGTTGTCTCCCCTATTAGATTGGGAGCTCCTTAAGGGCAGGGACTATCTTTGTATCTCTAGTGCCTAGCACAGCACACAGCACATAGTAGGTGCTGAGTGAATGCTTATTGACTGACTGATCCCGTCAAATCATCCCCTACCACCGAGACCCATCTGCCCTGAGACATTTCTAGGCATAGTCATACCTCTCATGGGAAGATAGAAAGAAAGGCTCAGATAAAAGCTTCGCTTCCTGTGACTTCGGCCAATTTGATCAAGGCACTTTCTCCATCAATCTTCTATGTTGAAAAAAGATATGGTTTTGTTTTTGTTTTTTGTGGAGTGAGTCAACATTTTCAATATGGCCACTGAAAAAATGAATGGGTAAGCTTAGGTAGTATAGTAGAGATAAAACTGGACCTAGATTCAAATCTGGCCTCAGACACTTGCTAGCTTTGTGACCCAGCCAAGTCACTTCATATCTTTCAGCCTCAGTTTTCTTATCTGTTAAATGGGAATAACAACCTCCCAGGGTTATTGGGAGGATCAGATAAGATACCATGTGTAAAGCTCCTTGCAGTCCTCAAAGTGCTATATAAATAAGCACTCTGATTATTAGCTTCCAGGAATAATGATCATTCCTAGGTTTCTTCTAGATTTCTATCAAATACCACCTTCTGGAATAAACCTTTCCTGATCTCCTCCCTCCCCAAACTACCTATCTCATATTTATTTTGAATATAGCTACATATCTCTGTGGAAACTCCTTCCTCTCCAGGAAATTCTAAGTTTCATTTTTATCTTTGTACTTCCAGCACACAACATTGTTGGTTGACTAATCAAAGAAGGAAATGATACCCCTCTGTACTCTATCCTAGATGGGTCATAACTGGAATATTGTATTCTGTCTCAGTTGCCACAGTTTAGGAAAGTCGCTGATTAGTTGGAGAGCACCCAAGAAGGGCAGTCAGAACAGGGAAGGGCCGTGACTTTGTACCATGTGAGGATCAGCTGAAGAGACTAAAGACACTAAGAGAAGACTCGACATGACATGACAGCTGTTTTCAAGGATCTGAAGGGCCATTACGTGCAAGAGGCATTAGACTTTACTTGTTTACCCCCAGAGGGAAGAACTGGAAGCCATGTGTGGAAAGAGCATATTAGATATGAGGACAAACTTGCTGATTTCTGCCTTGAGGTTGTTGGATGTGTGACCTTGACCAAGTCAGTCCTTCTCTCTGGACCTCAGTCTCCTCACCTGTTAAAAGTGAATTTGAACTACATGGCTATTGATCTCACTCTAATGTATTGTGTGTGAGACAGGGAATACGGAGTGGGGGAAGAGGAAGGAGTTTACCAGAAAATCCCTGATTAGGTGGCACAGTGAATAGAGCGCCGGCCCTGGAGTCAGGAAGACCTGAGTTCAGATCTGGCCTCAGACACTTAACACAAAAACTAGCTGTGTGACCTTGGGCAAGTCACTTAACCCCAGTTGCCCTTCAAAAAGCAAAAAAAAAAATAAACTTCACTTTCTTTATTTAAAAAAAAAAAAGAAAATCCCTGATTCATTGATTTCCCCCAGACTGGTTGATGTAATCACAAGTCAAGTCAACAAGCATTTATTAAACTATTCTTATGTGCCAGCTATAATGAAAAATGTTGGGGATATAAAAATGGTCCCTTGCTCCCAAGGAGCTCACAGTCTCATGGGGGAGAAAATATGCAAACAATTACGTACAAGATACTGTCTATATTCAAATATATATATATGTACATATAGCCTTCTAAAATGTATAAATATATATCTGAATGTCTTCCTGGATTTGTCCTAATTCTGACTGTGATCTGTCACTCCCTTTTACCAGTAAGTAAAATTTTTCTGGGTTAGTTTATATGTTCTGTGTCTATTTATCTGTTTTTAATGATGCAACTGTCTAATTTTTGCTCTCACTAGCATAGTGTCCTCTGAAATAGGCTTACAGGGACAGTGCAAGCAAATGAAAGTCTCTGCTGAAGAGGGCTGTGAAAAGAAGTCCTATTTTTAAATTGGAAGGAAAGAACATTGCCCAACTGGACCTGGCCAGTTGGATCTTCTAGTTGGGCAGCTACTACTACTAATAGATTGTTGTTTGTCCTTTGTTTTTGAAGAGGACCGATTTCATCAGGAGGGTGATATCTTGACTTGCAAGTGAATTGGATTTAAGTGAGGCAGGGCTGTGCAACATCAGCGGCCTCACTGTCTTTCAGAGTCACCTGAATCTAGCAGCAAGAAATAGGTCAGGATAACTGGAGATGACCCCAGATGCAGTGCGAGACCTTAGCTTTTTAAGTTAAAGTCTTTCTTAGGTCTCATTCAGTGATTTCCTCCCTCCTTCCTTCCCTCCTTTCTTCCCTCCTTCCTTCCTTCCTTCCTTCCTTCCTTCCTTCCTTCCTTCCTTCCTTCCTTCCTTCCTTCCTTCCTTCCTTCCTTCCCTCCCTCCTTTTCTCCACATGGGGAATCATACCCTTACATGTGGATGCTCTGCCCAAATCGCCTAAACCTCTCAAGATATCGTGGGGTTTGGGGGCTAGATTTTTTTCTCTTCCTTAATTATTAATTCTATCATCTAGAAAAAACTGGGACAATTAACTCTTTTCTCCCAAGTAGTTTCATTTATGATTTCTTGAAATAGAACTCTGAAAAAGAACAGGCTTTGATAAAACCTTTTGGGATTCAAATAGAGTTACTTGACCATGCCTTAAACACAAATCATTCTGGTTCTCAATGACTGGTCAATAATAGGTCCCTGTCCAAACCTCACTTAGTCATTGGGTTTTGAGGGCTCAAAGTGAGTGTAAATAGGAACTGTTTCTGAACTGGCCAGAGACCCTGAGGGTCTTCCCCTCCTAGCTTTTTTTTGGAGTGGGTAAACCAGGTCATCTTTTGTTTCTTTTCTTACCTAGCCTTTACCTCACTATCAGAAGATGGATAGCAAATTTCATAAGTTCTCTGAAATCCTGGTTGGCCATATAATGACTGATGAAAGTTCAGCACAATAGTATTCTATCATGTTTATAGATCATAATTTATTCACCCATTCCCTAATTTATGAGCATTCCCTCAGATTCTTTTGCTATTTCAAAAAAAGCTATAAATCTTTTTGTACATCTTTAACATTTATTTTGATCAGGACTAATTCCTCTCTTAAGCTACCCTCTTTCTTTCCTCCCCTTCTTCCTTTTCCCTCCATTTGCACTGTTGAATGAAATGTATTTCTGTGCCCAACTCTGTGTGTGTGTGTGTGTGTGTGTGTGTGTGTGTGTATTCTTCTTTCTTCTGACCAGATCTACTATGGTTAGGCTACCTTCCTTTGCATTTTTTTCATTAATTCCCTTGATATTTGTGACCTTTTGTTCTTATATATGAATTTTATTATTTTTTCTAGCTCTAGAAAATAGTTTTTTGGTAGTTTGGTTGGTGTGGCAGTGAATAATTTAATTTAAGTAGATATAGACAGTAATAATTTAAGTAGAATCATAATTTTTATTATATTGGTCCAGTCTACCCATGAACGACTGATATTTTTCCAGTTGTTTAGATTTGACTTTATTTGTGTGAAATGTGTTTTGTAATTGGGTTCATATAGTTCCTGGGTTTGTTCTGGGTAGGCTCCCAAGTATTTTATATTGTCTGTTATTTTAAATGGAACTTCTTTTTCTTTCTATTGCTGCTGGGCTTTGTTGGTAATATATAGAAATATAGATTTATGTGGGTTTATTTTATATCCTGCAAGTTTGCTAAATTGCTAAGTATTTCAAGTAGTTTTTTAGTTGATTATCTAAGATTCTGTAAGTATACCATCATATCATCTACAGAGAGTTATAGCTTTGCTTCTTTATTGCACATTCTAATTCCATCATTTTCTTTCTTTTCTCTTATTGCTATAGCTAACATTTCTAGCACAATATTGAATAATAGTGGTGATAATGGGCATCCTTGCTTCACCCCCAGATGAAGGCTTCTAGTTCATCCCCATTACAAATAATGTTCTCTGATGATTCAATATAGATATTGTTTATTTTAAGGAAAGGTCCATTTATTCCTATGCTCTCTAGTGTTTTTAATAGGAATGGGTGCTGTATTTTGTTGAAAACTTTTTCTGCATCTATTGAGGCAATTGTATGATTTCTGTTGGTTTTATTATTGCTATGGTCAATTATGCTGATAGTTTTCTTGATAAGAATCCCACCTGGTTATAGTGTATGATCCTGGTGATCTATTGCTGTAGTCTCCTTGCTAGTATTTTGTTTTAAATGTTTGCATCCACATTCATTAGGGAAATTGATGTATACTTTTCTTTCTCTATTTTGGCTCTTTCTGGTGTAGCAGCAAGCACCCCAGCGTACCCAGCGTGGCTGCCAACACAGGTTCTTAGATCTGCTTTTCTAAAGGAAAGCAACTCAAAATGGGTTAACAATCTTGCTTTAATCAATCAAACTTATCATTTACCTAGTTCAGGGGAAAAGGTCAGCACCAGGAACTTCAGAGTATACAGAGGTTACAAGCAGAAATTACAAGAAGACAGAGAAACAAACAGATCAAGCAGACAGGCCTCCAACTGTCCAACCATTACATCCATACCTAGTCAGTTACCAGAGAGGGAAACATCAACATCTGGGTTTTCAAAGCCAGGGGCTCTCAATGTCTGCCCAGAGTCTCATCTTGTCAAATCACACAACACTTCTCAAAATGAGCCCCAAAGCAAAGCCTCACATCAGAGCTTATATAGCCTTCTCCTGGCTCAGAGAATGTAACAATCCTCTTGACCCCAATCACAAAGCATCTCCTGGAAAACAAGGCTCCTTCCACAGGCTCCAGGTGCACTTAAGCTTATCAAATGGCCTTAGGGGCAGGGAAGATCTTACACAATACAATCTTAGAAAGATGGCAACAACATAAATTTACATTCCCATTAGACCTGGTTTAGGTATCAGCACCATATCTGTATCATAAAGGGACTCTGATTATTTTTCCAAATAGTTTATATAGTATTAGAATTAATTCTTCTTTAAATGTTTGGTAGAATTCCTCTGTGAATCCATCTGGCCTGGGGATTTTTCTTAGGGTTTCTTTTGTTAAAATGGGGTTAAGTATTCTATTTACTCTTTTGTTAATCTAGGCAATTTAATTTTGTAAATATTCATCCATTTCATTTAGATTGTCAGATTTATTGGCATACAGTTGGGCAAAATAGCTCCCAATTATTGCTTTAACTTCCTCTTCAATGGTGGTGAATTCATCTTTTTCATTTTTGATGCTGATAATTTGGTTTTTTTTTGTTTTTTTTTTGAAAAAATCAAATTATCAGTGGTTTATCTATGTTTTTTTCCATAAAGCCAGCTCTTAGTTTTATTTATTAGTTTAATGATTTTCTTACTTTCAATTTTATTAATCTCTCCTTTGATTTTCAGGATTTCCAACTTGGTATTTAATGGGGGGGGGTTAATTTGTTCTTTTCAACCTTCTTTAGTTATGACCCACTCATTGGTCTTTCTCTATTGTATTGATGTAAACATTTAGAGATATAAATTTTCCCCTTTGGGTATGTTGTCTTGTTGTCATTCTCTCTGATGAAATCATTGACTCTTTCTATGATTTGTTGCTTAACATTCTTTTTTTAATTAATTAATAAATTTATTTTTATTTTTCAACATTCACTTTCACAAGATTTTGAGTTCCAAATTTTCTCCCCATCTTTCCCCTTCCTCCACCCCAAGACAGCGTGCATTCTGATTACCCCTTCTCCCAATCTGTTCTCCTTTCTATCAGCCTTCCCCCCCTTTCTCTTATCCCCTTCCCTTCTATTTTCCTACAGGGCAAGATAGATTTCTAGACACCATTGCCTGTATATCTTATTTCCCAGTTGTATGTAAAAACAATTCTTGACATTTGTTTTTAAAACTTTGAGTTCCACATTCTTTCCCTTCCTCATTCCCCACCCACCCTCATTGAGAAGGCAAGTAATTTCATATATTATACATTGTAGTCATGCAAAAACACTTCCATAACAGTCATGCTGCGAAAGGCTAATTATACTTCCCTTCATCCTAACCCTCCCCCCATTCATTATATTCTCTTCTTTGACCTTGTCTCTCCTAAAAAGTGTTTCCTTCTGATTACCCTCTCCTCCCATTTGCCTTCCCTTCTATTATCCTCCCCCTCCTTATCCCCTTCCATCCTACTTTCTTTTAGGGTAAGATAGATTTCCATACCCAACTGAGTGTGTATGTTATTTCCTTCTTAAGCCAAGTCCAATGAGAGTAAGTTTCACTCATTTCCTCTCACCTCCCACTTCGTCCCCTTCATTGCAAAAGCTTTTTCTTGCCTCTTTTATGTGAGATAATGTACCCCATTCTACCTCTCCCTTTATACTTCCCCTAGTACATTCATCTCTCATCCCTTAATTTTATTTTTTAGATATCCCTTCATATTCAACTCAACCTGTGCCTTCTGTCCACACACACACACACACACACACACACACACACACACACACACACACATGGGTGTGAAATGGTAATTCTTTTAATTTGCATTTTTTTCTAATCATAAAAGATTTGGAGCATTTTAAATATATAGCTCTTATTAATTTGGATTTCTTCTTTTGAAAATTCCCTTCTTTCAGTTTTCAGAGGAAGAAATCAAAATTATCAATAGTCATTTGAAAAATATTCTAAATCACTAATAATTAGAGAAATGCAAATTAAAACACCTCACACCTATCAGGTTGACTAAAAAGACAGAAAAGGAAAATGGCAAATGTTGTAGAGAATGTGGGAAAATTGGGACACTAATGCACTGTTGGTGGAGTTGTGAACTGATACAACCATTCTGGAAAGCAATTTGGAACTATGGCCAAAGGGCTATAAAACTGTGCATACCCTTTGATCCAGCAATACCACTACTAATTTTATACCCTGAGAAGGTTAAAGAAAAAGGAAAAGGACCCATATGTACAAAAATATTTATTTTATTTTTTCCCACTTCATAGTATTTTATTTTTTACAATTACATATAAAGAGAGTTTTCAACATTCATTTTTATAAGATTTTGAGCTCCAAATATTTTTCTCCTTCCTTCCTCTCTGCCCTCCCCAAGATGGCATGCAGTCTGATATAGGCTATAAATGTACAATTACATAAAACATATTTCCACTTTAGTAATATTGTGAAAGAAGAATCAAAACAAAAGGAAAAACCACGAGGAAAAAAAACAAGAAGCAAAAAAAGGAGAAAATAGTATGCTTTGATCTGCATTTAGACTCCATGATTCTTTCTCTGGTTATGGATAGCATTTTCCATCAAGAGTCTTTTGGAATTGTCATAGATCATTGTATTGCTGAGAAGAGCTACATCTATCATAGTTGATCATTGCACAATGTTACTGTTACTATATACAGTATTCTCTTGGTTCTGCTCATTTCACTCAGCATCAATTCATGTAAGTCCAGGTTTTTCTGAAATTCACCTTGATCATCATTTCTTATAGCACAATAGTATTCCGTTACAATCATATGCCACAATTTGTTCAGCCATTCCCCAATTGATGGGTATTCTCTTAATTTCCAATTCTTGGCCTCCACAAAAAGAGCCACTATAAATATTTTCATACATGAGAGTCCTTTTCACTTTTTTCTGATCCCTTTCGATACAGACCTAGTAGTGGTATTGCTGGATCAAAGGGTATGCACAGTTTTATAGCCCTTTGGGCATAGTTCCAAATTGTTCTCCAGAATGGTTAGATAAGTTCACAATTCCACCAACAATGCATTAGTGCCCCAATTTTCCCACACCTTCTCCAACATTTGTCATTTCCCTTTTCTGTAATATTAGCCAATCTGATAAGAATGAGGTGGTTACCTCAGAGTTGTTTTTATTTGCATTTCTCTAATTAATAGAGATTTAGAGCATTTTTAATAAGGTAGCTTTAATTTCTTCCTCTGAAAACTGCCTGTTCATATCCTTCAACCATTTATCAACAGGAGAATGACTTCTTATAAATTTGACTCTATTCTCAATATATTTGAGAAATGAATTGTTTCCCAACTTTCTGCTTCCCTTCTGATCTTGGTTGCATTGGCTTTGTTTGTGCAAAAACTTTTGAATTTAATGTAATCAAAATTATCCATTTTGCATTTCATAATGTTCTCTATCTCTTGTTTGGTCATAAATTCTTCCCTTCTCCATAGATCTGATAGGTAAACTAATCCTTGCTCTCCTAATTGGCTTGTAATACCCCCTTTATGTCTAAATCATCCATGTACCAATTTCAACCTTATCTTGGTATAAGGTGTGAGAGGCTGATCTATGCCTAGTTTCTGCCATACTGTTTTCCAGTTTTCCCAGAAGTTTTGTCAAATAGTGAGTTCTTATCCCAGAAGCTAGAGTCTTTGGATTTATCAAATAGTAGATTACTATAATCATTGACCACTGTATCTTGTGTACCTAATCTATTCCACTGATGCCCTGCTTGATTTCTTAGACAGTACCAAATAGCTGTTTGTTTGGTTTTTTTTTTGCTTTTTGAGGGGCAATTGGAGTTAAGCGACTTGCCCAACATCATACAGCTAGTAATTATGTCAAGTGTCTGAATCTGGATTTGAATTCAGGTCCTCCTTACTCCAGGGCTGGTGCACCACCTAGCTGCCTCAGTACCAAATAGTTTTGATGATTCCTGCTCTATAGTATAGTTTTAGATCTGGTACAGCTAGGCTACCTTTCCTTGCATTTTCTTCCATTGACTCATTTCATATTCTTGACCATTTGTTCTTCCAGATGAATTTTGTTATTATTTTTTTCTAGATCTATAAAATAACTTTTTTAGTAGTTTGATTGGTATGGCACTGAATAAGTGAATTAACTCAGGTAGAATTGTTATTTTTATTTTATTAGCTTGGCCTACCCATGAGCAACTGATATTTTTCCAGCTATTTAGATCTGACTTTGTACATGTGAAAAGTATTTTGTAATTTTGGTAATATAGTTCTGGGGTTTATCTCGGCAGGTAGACTCCCAAGTATTGTATATTGTCTATGGTTATTTTAAATGGAATTTCTATTTCTTTCTTGCTGCTGGATTTTGTTAATAAAAATGCCAATGACTTATGTGGATTTATTTTATATCCTGAAACTTTGCTAAAGTTGTTTATCATTTCAAGTGTTTTTTTTTAATTGATTCTCTAAGTATTCCATCATATCGTCTGTAAAGAGTGATAGCTTTGTTTCTTCTTTGCCTATTCGAATTCCTTCAATTTCTTTTTATTCTCTTGTTGCTAAAGCTAATGTTTCTAGTACAATATTAACTAATAGTGGTGATAATGAGCATCCTTGTTTCACCCCTAATCTTATTGGTAAAGCTTCTAACTCATCCTCATTACATATAACACTTGCTGGTGGTTTTAGATAGATACTACCTATTATTTTAAGAAAGACTCCATTTTTCCTATGCTTTCTAGTTTTTTAAAAATAGGAATGGGTATTGTATTTTGTTAAAAGCTTTTTTATGCATCTATTGAGATAGTCATATGATTTCTATTAGTTTTGTTGTTGATATGGTCAATTATGTTGATAGTTTTCCTAATACTGAAGTAGCCCTGCATTCCTGGTAAAAATCCCACCTGGTCATAGTGTATTATCTTGTTGATAAATTGCTGTAATCTCTTTGCTAATATTTTATTTAAAATTTTTGCATCAATATTAATCAGGGAAATTGGCCTATAATTTTCCTTCTCTGGTTTGGCTCTTCCCAGTTTAGGTATCAGCACCATATTAGTATCACAAAACGAATTTGGTAGGACTCCTTCTCCACCTATTTTCCCAAAGACTTTATATCATATTGAAATTAATTGTTCTTTCAATGTTTGGTAAAATTCACTGGTAAAATCATCTGGCCCTGGAGATTTTTTTCTTATGGTGTTCATTGATGGCTTGTTCAATTTCTTTTTCTAAAATAGGGTTATTTAATTATTTATTTCCTCTTCTATTTATCTGGGCAGTTTATATATTTGTAAGTATAAATTCATTTCACTTATATGGTCAGATTTACTGCCATACAGTTGGGTAAAACTAGTTCCTAATTATTGTTTTAATTTCCTTTTCGTTGGTGGTGAATTCACCTTTTTCATTTTTTATACTGGTAATTTGGTTTCATTATTTCTTTTTTAGAAATTTATTTATTTACTTTTAGTTTACAACATTGTCCCACATTCCCTTGAGTTCCAAATTTTCTCCCCCTTCCCCTCCTCTTCCTCCCCTCCATGGCAACATGCAATCTGATAGGTTCTGCAAATATCTTCGAATCAGACATTAGTCAAGTTGTAAAGAGTGAAGGGAGTGAACAACAAGGAAGAAGGGATGAAACAAAACAAAACATAAAAGAGAGAGAGCAAACAGTTTGCTTCAGTCTGCATCCAGACTCTCTAGTTCCTTTCTCTGGATGTGCATAGCCATTTTCATCATGAGGCTTTGGAGTTGTCACATAACTACACTGCTGAGAGGAGTCCAGTCCATCAAAGTTAGTCATCACACACATGATGTGTCTGTAATTGTGTACAAAGTTCTCCTGGTTCTGCTCTCCTCACTCAACATTAGTTTATATAAGTCTCTCCAGGTTGTTATGAAGTCCATCTGCTCCTCATTTCTTATAGCACAATATTATTCCATTACATTCATATACCACAACTTGTTCAGCCATTCCCCAGTTGATGGGCATCCTCTTGATTTCTGATTCTTTGCCACCATAAAAAGAGCTGCTATCGATATTTTTGTACATACAGATCCTCCTCCCACTTATATGATCTCTTTGGGATACAGCCCTAGAAGTGGTATTGCTGGGTCAAAGGGTATGCGCATTTTTATAGCCCCACTCTTTCTTTCTTTTTTAATGCTTTATTAACTTCTGATTTACATCATTTGTTTCCGCCAGATTTTGAGTTACAAATTTCCTCCTCGTTTTCCCCCTACCCACCGCCCCAGAATAGCAGTCCCACAGGATATCCCCTCCTCCAATCTGCTCTCTCCTATATTTTCTCCCATACCCCTTTCGACTTTTCCAGTGGATCTCTATGTCTCAGTGCCTGTATATCTTATTTCCCAATTACATATAAGATGGTATTAATAATAGTATACACACACACACACACACACACACACACATATATATATATATATATATATTTGAATATTTGATTTTAAAATTTTCAATTCCAGATTCATTACCTTCCTCCCTTGTCAGCTACCCTTACTGGGAAGATAAGCAGTTCAGGATAGGTAGTACATGTGTGGCTAATGCAAAGCCACACATTAGTACACACATAGTAGATATATTGTGAAAGACTGACTATATTTCCCTCCCTCCTATCCTACCTCCCACTTGTTCTATTCTCTACTTTAATCCCATCCCTTTTCAAAAGTGGGTGCTTCCAACTTCCCTCCCCCCAGCCTGCCCTCCCTTCCATCATCCCCCCTCCCATCCCCTCCCCCCCCTATTCTCCTGGAGGGTGAGATACCCTATTTAGTGTGTATTTCACTCCCTCCTCAAGCCAGATTCAATGGGAATAAGGTAGACCCATTCCCTTTTGCCTTCCTATTCTTCCCTTCCATTGTAACCATTTTCCCTTGCTTCTTCTGTATGAGATAGTTTACCCCAATCTGTCTCTCCCCATCTCCTCTCATTATATTCCTCTCTCACCTCTTAATTTCACCTTTAAGTATCATCCCTTCTTGTTAAATTGGTCCTGTGCCCTCTATCTATGTATACCTGTAAACATATATACACACATTCACATATGTATTCATATGCCCATATACCCTCATATATATTTCTAATCCCTTCAACTACAGAGAAAAGTTTCATAAATTACAATTATTGTTTTTCCATGTAGGAATGTTAATAGTTCAACTTTGATAAGTTCCTTATGATTTCTTTTCCCTGTTTGCCTTCTCATGCTTCTCTTGCTTCTTGTATCTGAATGTCAAATTTTCTGTTCAACTCTGGTTTTTTCAGCAAGAATGCTTGAAAGTCCTCTATTCCACTTGAATGACCATATTTTCCCCTGAAACATGATACTCAGTTTTCCAGGGTAGGTGACTCTTGTTTTTAATCCCAGCTCCCTTGACCTCTGGAATATCACATTCCAAGCCCTTCGATCCCTCAGTGTAGAAGCTGCCAGATCCTGGGTTATTCTCATTGTGTTTCCACAATATTCAAATTGTTTCTCCCTGGCTGCTTGTAATATTCTCTCCTTAATCTGGGAATTCTGGAACCTGGCTATAATATTCCTAGGAGTTTTCTTTTTGGGATCTTTTTCAGGAGGTGATTGGTGGATTCTTTCAACCTCTCTTTTGCCCTCTGGTACTAAAACATCAGGGCAGTTTTCTTTGAGAACTTCCTGGAGGATGCTTTCTAGGTTATTACTTTGGTCACAGCTTTCAGGTATTCCAATAATTTTTAAATGACCTCTCCTGGATCTATTTTCCGGATCAGTGTTTTTCCCATGAGATATTTCACATTGCCTTCTATTCTTTCATTTGTTTGGATCTGTTTAACAGCATCTTGATTTCTCATAAAGTCATTAGCTTCCATTTGCTCCAATCTAATTCTGAAGCAGTGATTCTCCTCAGTGAGCTTTTGAGATTCTTTTTCCATCTGGCAAATTCTACTTTTTAAGGCATTCTTCTCCTCATTGCCCTTTTGAGCCTCCTTTGCCATTTGAGTCAGTCTGTTTTTTAGGTATTATTTTCCTCAGTCAGGCTGTTGACTCTCATTCCATAATTTTCTTGCATTGTTCTCATTTCTCTTCCCAGTTTTTCCTCCCCTTCTCTTATCTGCTTCTTAAGGTTCTCTATGGCCTGTAACCAGCTTGTATTTTCCTTTGAAGCTTTTGGTGCAGGAGTTCTGACTTCACTGTTTTCCTCCTGTTCCATGCCTTGCTCCTTCTTGTCCCCCAAATAAGAGTGTAACATTGGTATCTTCTGTGTGCTTTGTTTCCTTTGCCTGCTCATTTTGCCACTCAATTACTTGACTTTTGGGCTTTTTGCCACAGTAGGACTCTGCCACCAGACAGGGGAGCTTTCATCTGAAACGCTGGGGTTCTCTCAGCTGCTGGAGGTATTAGATGGGTGCCCTCTCTGAGGTCTCCACACGCTCTGGCAAGCTGGACACACACCCCAGGACCTCCACCCTAGCCTGCAATCCAGATCCAAGCAGGTTAAAGCAAGAACGATTACCCCTCAGACTGGTGCTTGGTCCCCCTCCACTCTGCAGGCCAGGACCTGAAGCCGCCTCGTGGTGCTGGCTGGCTATGCCAGGGTCTCAGTGGCTTCTCGCCCCAGGGGCAAAAGCCATGCACTCCCACTTACCGGTCCCAAAGTCCAGAGTGCATTGGCCTCTCACTGTGTCCTTCGCATCTATGTGTTTATAAATCTGGAAACTCCAGGCTCCTTTTTTTTGATCATGGCTTTCAGGTAGTCCAATATTCTTAAATTATCTCTCCTGGATATATTTTCAGGTCAGCTGCTGGAATGTAAATTTTTAAAATCTTCCCTGCCCCTAGGCTTAAGTGCACCTGGAGCCTGTGGTGGGAGGCTTGTTTCTCAGGAGATACTTTTTGATTGGGCAGTGGGTCAAGAAGGTTGTTACATTCTCTGAG
The DNA here is from genome assembly GCF_028583685.1 of Petaurus breviceps papuanus. Taxonomy (NCBI): domain Eukaryota; kingdom Metazoa; phylum Chordata; class Mammalia; order Diprotodontia; family Petauridae; genus Petaurus; species Petaurus breviceps. Next base: position 1,228,950 of record NW_027187236.1, read on the forward strand.
CCAGGAGAAGGCTATATAATCCCTTATGTGAGGCTTTGTTTTGGGGCTTACTTTGAGAAGTGTTATGTGATTTGACCAGATGAGACTCTGGGTAGCCATTGTTGAGAGCCCCCCAGCTTTGAAAACCCAGATGTTGATGCTTCCCTCTCCGGTAACTGGGATTAGATATGGATGTATGTAATGGTTGGACAGTTTGGAAGCCTGTCTGTTCAATGTTCTTGTAACTTGTGCTTGTAACCTTTGTATATTCTGAAGTTCGGGGTGCTGACCTTTCCCCCTGAACTAGGTAAATGATATATGTTTGATTGATTAAAGTAAGCTTGTTACCCCATTTTGAGTTGCTTTCCTTTAGCAAAGCAGATCCAAGAACTTGTGTTGGCAGCCACCCTGGGGATGCTGGGGTGCTTGCTGCTACAGTATCTTACATTTTCTTCTACTTTTTCATTCTTTTGATTTTGTTTGACTGATTTTTGATGACTTACAGAGTCATTAGGTTCCTTTTTCCAATTCTAATTTTTAAGGAATTATTTTCTTCATCTACCTTTTGTATCTCCTTTTCTATTTGGCCAATTCTACTTTTTAAGGAATTGTTTTCTTCAGTCAATTTTTGTCCTTCCTTTCCCAAGCTGTTGATTCTCTCTTGCATACCTTTCATTTCTATTTCTGATTTTTCTCCTACCTCTTATTTGATTTTTAAAATCATTTTTGAGCTCTTACAAAAAAGCTTTTTGTGCTTGGGACCAGTTCATATTCCCCTCTGCTATTTTGTATGTAGGCATTATGGCATGGTTGTCCTCTTCTGGGTTTGTGTTTTGAGCTTCCCTGTCACCATAGACGCTATCTGTGGTTAAGGTTCTTTTTTGCTTCTTGCTCATGTTTTTGTTTATTTTGTGACTTCTAAAGTTGACCTATGCTCCTGGGGCACATGGTCCCCAGGCCTCAAGCTTCTTGTGCTGGCGGCAAGGGGGCATGGTCACTATATTTGTGCACTGGGGCCTCAGGTGCTGGCAGCTTGCTCACTGTTCTGGGGTGGCCCAGCCTAGCCTGTTATTGCCTGGTTTCTGTGACTGCCAAATTGCCTTCTGTGCTAGGGCTGGAGGCTTCACAGCTGGCCTGCTGTGCCACTGACCTGTTGAACCAGGAACAAGGGGTCTCAGCTGCTGATCTGTGCTGTGGCTAAGAGCCTTCCACTGGCTTTCTTGGACACTGTCTGTGCTGGACTTCACTCACCGTTGACTCAAGTGACACAGACCTTTCCTGAAATCCTTCTAAATTATACTTTTTTTGCCTTTTGGAGGGCAATTGGGGTTAAGTAATTTGCCCAAGGTTACATGGCTAGTATTTTTGTGTGGCTGTTAAGTGTCTCAGGCTGGAACCGAACTCGGGTCCTCCTGACTCCAGGGCCAGCACTTTACTCACTGCGCCACCTAGCCGCCCAAGATCACACGGTCAGTTATTTCTGGGTGGGTGCTAAGTGTCTGAGCCCAAATTCGATCCCAAGTTATCCCAACTCTGGGGCTGGTGCTCTTACTCACTGTGCTACCTGGCCACCCCCCCCCCCAAATTATTCTTAAACTCAAGAATAATTTCACTTCATCTTTTTGTAGATTCTATCACTCCACAATCTATTTAAAGGCTCAATTTAACATTATTTCTGAGGGAAAATGGGGAGAGCTCAGACAACTTCTTGGCTTCTCTATGCCATCTTAGTTTTGTACTCCCCAAATTGGTTTTTCTTTAAAATTTTGCTCGTTGATGTTTTGGGGTCATTCTTTTCTTCTATTCTGTCTTGAGTGTCGCTGTAACTGTAAGAGCACTTTATGGTAGGATTATTTTTTGTTTGCTCATTTTTCCTTACTTTGGGCTCAATGTCATATCTGGACTCATTGCACTTCTGGGAGGAAAGTCAGGGCTGAGTTTGTGTTCTCTCAGGTTTGGCTGCACTTTCTTGAGGTTCTGAGTATTTAGTTATTCCAGGATGTCAAAGATAGCTTGGACTTTGGGATTTTCAAGCTTTCAGTGCTCTCAAAGTGATATGATCAAGGGTAAAATTTGATTGTTGCCATCCTCATCTGACATCTGCAAGTTCTTGACCTGGGCTTGGTTCTGTGTAAGACTCCTGTGAGCTTGCCCCTGTTTGGAGTTCCTGTAGATAGCTGCTGGTCTTAGCCACTATCAGCCAGTTGGAAAGCTCTGCAGATTCATAGTTTCAGAACTACTGGCTCCCATTTAGTCTGGGATTTCTGCCCTTGGTATTCCACTGTAGGCTTCAGACTAGGTTAGAGGTTGGAACTGAGACTTCACTCAGCTCCTGGGATTAGAGTCACACTACTGCTCCTTTATTCTGAACTTATTCCTTGATCAAGGGTCCATTACCACTCCTCACCCTGGACACCACCCTTAAGTGCAAGGATTCTCAGGTTGCCTTGGATTTGTGACCTGGAACTGGGTAGTGAGTAACAGAGCTGCCAAATGGCACTTGTTTCAATACACTGTACAAGGTCACACCCTTCCATGTGGATCTGGGCTCTTCTTTTCTTATTGCACGGTTTCAGTCCTCTTTCAGTTCCTATTCTGGAATTCTCCACATTCCTGGCTGGACCCCACCCCCATCCCCAGTGTCTGTACATCTCTGTTTGCCCCTATGCAAACTTAGGCCAGAAAATGAATCCCTGTGATTTTTTTCTTGGATTTATCAGTCAGAACATGGTCTGGTGCATTTTCAAAACCTTTATGGAGAAGTTGTTGGGGAGAGCTTGGCTATACTTTTTCCTACTTCTCTGTCATCTTGGCTCCACCTCAGTCATTGCTCCCCAACTTGTATTTATGCAGTTGACTTTTGGTGGCCAAGTGTAAGACTTTTCATTTATTCCTGTTGATCTCCTGATTAGATTCAGACTAATGCTCTAGCCTATGGACTAGCTATCTTGACCAACTTTGTGTTCTTTGTAAATTCAATGAATATCCAAGCTAATGCTAAAAATGTGAAACAACCAAGACCCAACCACAGATCCCTGGGGCACTCTACTTGAGACTTCCTGTCATGCCATTTTGACATTGAACTATTTTTTCTTGTTGTTCAGTTGTTTCAGTCATGTCTAACTGTTAAATAACTCCATTTGGGGTTTTCTTGGCAAAGATCCTGGAGTAGTTTGCCATTTCTTTTCCTAGCTAATTTTACAGATAAGGAAATCGAGATAAAGAGGGTTAAGTGACTTGACTATTGTCACACAGCTAGTGTCTGAGATTTGAACTCATGAAGAGGAGTCTTCCTGACTCTAGGCCTGGCACTCTATCCACTGCACAACCAACTACTCTTTGAGTCTGGCCATCTGACCAGTTTTTAGTCCATTGGATTGTGTTGTCTTCTAGTCTACATCTCTCCATCTGCTCAACAAGAATAATATGGGATAGTTGATCAAAGACTTTTCTGAAAACTAGGTAAATTATGTCTGCAAGCATTGTCCTCATTTACCAGTTTAGAATTCTATCAAAATAGAAAATGAGATGGTCAAGCTCGCTCTTCAGGATTACTGCTTCCATTTCTGACTCTTTACTGTCACAGCCAAGAATTGAAGTCAATATTACCGGCCTGTAGTTTGCAGACTTTGTTCTTTTCTCTTTTGGAAATTGGGACGACACACATTCTATGCATATCCAATGCACTTCTCTCCTTTTCTGAGATGTTTGACACATCACTGACAATTTTTCAGTAATCATGCTTGCCAGTTCTTTCAAGACCCAACGATGGAGTGCATAGGGTCAAGTGACTTGAATACAATAGCAACTCTTACTGTCTCTTTGTTTATCTTGGGTATTATCTCCCCATTAGTCCTTTCCTTCTGTTTTTTCCCCAGTACAATGACCATTCTGCTCTGTAGAGAATATAGAAACAAACCAGGAATTGACTAAATTGGCCATTTCCCTCTTGCAGCTACAGTTATCCTATGTGTCCCAAGGACGGGTCTCCTTATAATCCTCTTTCCCTCAATATAGCTCAACCTCCTCCCTTTTTGTTGTCCTTAGCTTGCCTTCCCAGCCTCAGATAATTCTGAACCTTAGCATTCCTGACACTTTCTTTTTTCAGGACTGTGACATACTCCTATGGTCATATACTGTGGTAGGTTATGACCAGGCAAACACAGAATCTAAAGGAGGAAACAGGGCAAAGGGAGCAGCCTAATGTTCAAGGCAAGGGGGAAGATCCCAGGCTTTAGAGAAGCTAGAATAGATACTGAGAATTAAGGGATGCTGTTGGATAATACATATGCACACACATATATACATACACACATATACACACACATGCACACAGTACACACAAATATGCACGCACACAATATACACATGCACACACACATACAGGTGTACACATATGCCCTTGCAGGCAGCTAAAACATGAAAATTGCTTTGTTTCATGCATGAATTATGGCTTTTAACTGGTGGCATTGTAGCTGTTAGCCTCTGCAACATAGAAAATCACCCAGAGCATGAAGCTTGGTGCCATGTCAGGCCTCCCACACCATTGCAAGCTTTATCTCCATTGGGGGAAAACAGACGTGGAGAAGTTTGGGCATTTAACCGAACCAGCACCAGCATCAGGGCTACTGACTTAGATGGATTTTACATCTGTATCCATATAAGCTGAGCAAACTTAGTCTTGAATAAGGCATGACATGAAGCACTAAGTCTGGAGTCAGAAAGACTTGAGTTCAAATCTGGCCTCAGATACTTACTTATCCTGAGCAAGTCACCTAAACTCTGTCTCAGTTTCCCCAATGGGGATAACAGCACCTGCCTCCAAGGGTTGTTGTGAGGAACAAATGAAATAATATTTGTAAAGTGCTTAGTATAGTGACTGGTACATAGTAGGTGCTTAATAAATACTTATTTTCTTCCTTCCTTCCTTCCTTCCTTCCTTCCTTCCTTCCTTCCTTCCTTCCTTCCTTCCTTCCTTCCTTCCTTCCTTCCTTCCTTCCTTCCTTCCTTCCTTTCCCTCATTGCTTGTGTGGAGTCAGTAATTAATGCATGCTTGCATGTAGGAAGTATTCTTAATCTTCCAAGCACTTTTAGAACTGCTGCTGTGATTTCTGGGTTCAAGAAATGGAAGAAATAGAGTAAGCATTTGATGCCTTGCCTATAAGTCTATGAATTTTTTTTGGGGGGGGTTGTTGGTACAGAACCTCATGGCAAAGAGTTGTGGGTAGTTTTGGAGAAGTACCAGTAGTGGGATAACCCTCAGGGAGTGTTATGATGGGTATGGAAGGAGAAATGATAGCAAAGGGAAAAACCTGCCAGTCTCCTGCCATAGGAGTTTAACACCTTTGGACATAGGGGAAACTCAAATGGCTGCCCTGCTTCTCTGGGAAGAGAGAGAAGCGTGTGTGCGTGTGTGTATGATGCTGTAAGTATATTGTCAGTGCTGTTTGTGTATGTTCTGTGTCCTGGTCACATGGACAGCCATTTTTTTCTCCCTATGGCCTGATCAGCCAAAAGAAAATGAGTGGAAACAGGAAGGGCTGAGAACATGTGACAGTTTCAAAGTTTTTACAGAGTTCTGGCCAATCAAGAAGGGAGAAAGAAGAAAGAAGGAAAAATTCTCTTCCCCCAATCTGCATAAATTCATGGCATTGGAAAATGAAGAAATTTTATTTTTTTGACTCGGGTATAATTTTTTTTTTTTTAAGCAATTGGGGTTAAGTAACTTGCTCAAGGTTACATGGCCAGTTATTTCTGGGTGTGGTGCTGAGTGTCTGAGCCCGGGATTCGATCTCCAGGTCGTCCCAACACTGGAGCCGGTGCTCTTACTCGCTGTGCTACCTGGCCGCCCCTTATAATTTTTTTTTTTTAAACATGGATTTTCAAATTATCGGGAGAGTGAAGTTTAGCTCTTTTTATATGCAGAAATAGCCTCGAGAGGATTTTTAGGGTGCACCTCACTAGGCCACTAGGTGGCACTGTGCGTACAGCATTGGGTTTGGAGCCTGCACAGGCGTGAGATCATAATCCTGTCTCAGGACACTAGTTAGCTATGTGAATCTGAACAATTCTGTCTGCCTGAGTTTCCTCATCTGTAAAATGGGGATCATAATAACATCTACCTCACAGGGTTATTGTGAAGATCAAATGAGACAGTTTATGTAAAGTGATTTGCAACCTTTGCTACATAAGTGTTAGCTATTATTGTCAAAAAATAAAAATTTGAGGGTACAGTTAGGTGGCACTGTAGTGAATAGAGCACCAGCCCTGGAGTCAGGAGGACCTGAGTTTAAATCTGGCCTCAGGCACTTATAATTTAACTGGCCTGTGACCTTGGGCAAGTCACTTAACCCCAATTGCCCGGCCTTTCCCCCTCCAAAAAATTTTTTTTTAAAAGGTAAAGGTGTGAAAAACTTTAGTGTTAGGGGAAGGAGGTGATTTACAGTGTGAAATTTCGTTTCTGAGCTCACAGCAACCTCTCACACTAAAATTTAATACACATAAACACACACACAGACAGAGACAGAGACAGAGAGTGCTGTGAAAGAATACTTTAAATTTTCAGCCATAGAGAGATCTCAGAACTTTATCAACTCTGTGAGAGAAACCACAGGAGTGGGGTGTGTGTGTGTGTATGTGTGTGTGTGTGTGTGTGTGTGACTGCCTCATGAATTCTGACCTAAGACAAATTAGGATATTGGCTTCCTGAGAGGTCCTAAGGTTCCCAACCTCCCACAATCTTCTCAGCCGCCTGTGCCACCCCCCCCATCCCAGATGGCTGAGAAAATGTTATTTCTATGACAGTTTCGGAGAATGACCCCCAAAGTTTACTTATACAGTATAGAAATGATTTACATGGAGATTTTTCTAACTACTTATGATTATGAAATCTTATAGGAACCAACTGAAGAAATTACCAATTGATTGTTGTAGCCCAGAATTTCTTACTGCCTGTATGCTAACGTTGACATCTTGGGTGAAATCATGAAACACCAGATTAAGTTTTCATCTTTGAATATAGGGAGTTTGTCAGTTGCCGTGAGAAACTGATGTTATATGTAAAATATTGTATTCCCAGGCCCAGACTCTGTTTCAGTTCATCTAGGAGAGAGACATCCCTGAAACCAACCAAGGAAAGGCCCTGACCAGAAACCCCAGACCCTGAGCCCTGCTGCTTGAGCTTGGATCCACAGAGCACAGTTTCAAAATCCTTTTTTGCTCTTGAGGTTGATGTGTACGGCTAAATCTAACCAGTGCCTTTCTGGGTTTGTGTGAACAACCATGTACTCACTTGCTGTATAACACCCCAGAATGTGATTAGTTTATTAAGTGGTGATGATGGGTGTTTGCATCAGAATGTATTAAGCTGGGAAGAGAAGGAAAGAGCTTTATTTTTTCGGGAATACTTAATGGGTACAAAAGCTGGATCGCTTTTCATTGACTTACATATTTTGTTTAAACTCTGGACTTGTTTGTATTGCTGTTAACTTGAGAAACAGCTGTACTCTCCCCTAACTACTTGCTTTGCAAGCCATGGTGAGATGGAACCTCTGGAGACTTTAATTTTGATTTCATTTGAATTTTAATCCCAGTGAAAATGTTTATGTGGCTGCTGAATCAATAATACAGTAGGCAAGGGAGGATGCCAAAAAGCTGCCCATAGGGAAAGCTTCTTTGCAGCTACGAATACTGGCCAGCTGCATGCACAGAGATTGCTGAGAAAGTTGAGAGAATGGCCTTGTGGAGGTAATGTCAGGGGCTTCTTGACTTAGTTTCCCCACAGTGCTGTTTCCCTTATAAGATGACAGACCTGGTTACAAAATCCCTTGAATATGTGGAGTTCTAACTCATGAATTAACTGTTCCAAAAGGCATCTGTGACAATTTGCTTGAGAGGAGTTTTGTCCCATTATCCCTATGATAGGTCAGTCTGTGACTCTCAGTACCAGGCTAGATTGAACAATTTTGAAATTGTTAAAAAGGCACAGCAAATTATTCTGACCGTGGAAAGAGAACTTCAATTGTTTTTACAAGGAACCTTATTACCATTTTCACGTGTCCCTGTGTCCTCGATGACAGGACTAGGGGGGTGGACAATTCTTCTTACATTTCTACTTCTATTAATTTATAGATGCTTATATCTTATTTTGGGGACCCCACTGTCAATCCCACATGAGTGAAACCTATTAGGACCCTTTGTTCAATTAGAAAGTCCTAGTATCTACCATGAACCTTAGAAACTGACTAAAGTCAAGGGGATAATAACCCACTGATGACCTCTGGGGTGGTGGGGTGAGATGCTAGAAGAAGGCCTAGATGACTGTACATATATGCGTGTCTACATATACATATATATGTAGTTGAGGAAGGACTGTATATAGAAAAAATTCTAATAATTACACTCCTATTTTTTTTCTTTTTGGTACATATTGGGAGATAAGGAATTCAACTTGGTAGTGTCTCAAGCAGGAGAAATAGATTCATAATTACCCAGGAGATACAACCTAATTTCAGATTTTCTTTTCCAGATGGATAGTTTGAATCTGATATAATTGCAGGGCAAGGAAGTGGTCTAGCATTACTAATACCCAGTGACTGGCTACCACACCTTGGTGGTTGTGTATGGATTAATAAGTATTTCCCCCTTAGAGGCAACTGCTGACACAGGAACCTTGAATCAGAAAGACCTGAGTTCAAATCCAGCCTCAGACACTTGTTAGCTGTGTGACTCAGGGCAAGTCACTTAATCTCTGTCTTACTCAGTTTTCTTAATTGTAAAATAGGGATCATAATAATGCCTTCCTCCCAGGGTAGGATTAAATGTGAGGATCACATTATGGTTTTGTGTTGGCCAAGTAAGACAATATTTGTAAAGTACTTAGCACAATGCCTGGAACAGAGAAGGCACTTAATCAATGCTTGTTTCTTCCCCCCTAAGTTTCTTCATCTGTAAAATGGGAATAATAACAGTACCTCTTAGAGTTGTTGCAAGCATCAAATGAGGCATTGTTTATAAAATGCTTTGCAAACTATTATCATAATACCTTCCCTTCCACCAAACTGGGGAAGAATCTACAATGATTGAGCCCTGCGCTATAAGAGCAAATTACTTCTGCTTTTGTTTTGTTTTCTCCTGGTTGTTGATTGATTGGTTGTTGTTTGTCCTTTGTTCTTGAAGAGGACCTTGGTTCAGTCAATCATCTATGAATTTGAGCCTGGCCCTGAAGCCTTTTAGAAATGAGACTCCTTCTTTAGCATAGCTACTGAGGGAGCAGTTGGAACACAATTGATTGTCACCCACTCTGCAGAATCACTTGGACCTAGACTTTAGATTGGAAAAGAATCCCCTGCTGTTAATATCAGCGACCACCTCACATGGATGGACGGAGCCGAGATAGACCTTCTCCAAGATCCCGAATGGGGCATGCATGGGAGAGCCTTGGTTTGGGGTCCCAAGTTTTCTGAGGCAGCGGCAGCACTCATAATACTTTTAGCACTAAGTTTAATGTTTGCTTTTGGTGATATTGCTTAGAATTTTGGTCCCTGAAACAAAGCCAGTGCTTGGTGCCTCCACCTAGAAAAGAGGTCTTGGTCCTGTGTAACTAAGGGTGATTAGGATTGATGACCTCAAATAATGGTGGGTAGTAGTAGACTATGGCCAGCCTTATATACTGTACAAGGGAGGAAATAGGTCCATGGGAGTAGCCAGGATGTTCAGTGGAAGTTCCAAGGTTGCAGTATGCATAGAATTTCATAAAGGAAGTCCCTAGCCTATGGATAGGATTACAAATTAAGGAGTTCTTATGGACAGTAGCTTCCTCCCATATAGGCCAGAACAAGTTTTGTATATATCTTAAGGCTTTGCACTGGCAATGTGGTACTGGAACCCACCCCCAGCCAGACATAAATTGCACAATGCATGGGCCCTGCTGTTTCTTCAGATACATCTGTTCTTTTATACCATGCAGCCCTTTACTGTCATCAGCCACTGATGTGACTGTTGTCTCTGTGGGGAGAAAGGAAGACAAAGAGAAATATTGGAGTTCAATTGAACCCAAACCAAAACTAAGAAAGTGTATCCTTACTCTGAATTAAGCACCTCCTTCCTTATAAACTAAACAAACCTCTTCTCTAATAACCCCTGACTTGCGCCACATCAACATTTGTGCCAGCCTCAGATACTTGTTAGCTGTGTGACTCAGGGCAAGTCACTTAATCTCTGTCTTACTCAGTTTTCTTAATTTTAAAATAGGGGATCATAATAATGCCTGCGTCCCAGGGTAGGATTAAATGAGAGGATCACATTGTGATTTGCTTAGCACAGTGCCTGGCACAGAGTAGACACTTAATCAATGTTTGTTTCCTCCCCCCTCAGTTTCCTCATCTGTAAAATGGGTTTATGGTGTCTCAGCAAACCTGACTTTGCTTCTATCTTCTTTACATTTTCTTTTCAAAATCTAAGTTGATTGGTGAGATCCCTGTGCATCCACATCTATCTCTTAAGACAAATTACCTTTTTGATTCTCATTAGAATTTCATTACTGAGCATCACCTATCCCTTCTGAACTGACTTCCCCTAGAACATTTTAGCCCTTGAGATTCTACCTATGTTTCTTCTGAATCCAATGGAATCTGTTTTCTTAGAATTAGGGCACATGTCAGATTATACCTACATTTCACCTCTCCTAATCACAGACCTGAAGATGGAATGGTCATTTTCCCCCAAGGTTCCCATCATTTCTCCCCTAGCAAGCAGTTCCTTCCTGTTAGTCAGGATCTAGAGTCAGATCTAGAATAGAATTTCCTCATTTTGTAGGATGAAATTATTTCTAAGCCAAGTCAGGAAGTTATTAGTTTCTCTGTTTTGGCAGAGCTCTAAAAATGTTTGGATAATTGAAGTATTCCATCATTGCTAAATCTACAAGTAGACTGTAGCATAATCTAATTACAAAATCACTTTGGTTTCTTCCTCTGATCTTCATTCAAATATTCTCAGTAATGCTTCTCCTTTCTGGTTCCTGGATTTTCTCATGTGACTATAGTTTCTTATTATACATTTCTACCCCATATGTAATCAACATGCTAGATGCCCTGAATTCTAAGCAGCATCACTCTGTACCTCTCTAAGTCTTTGTTAGAGGCAGCTAGGTGGAGAGAACACAGGGCCTGGAGTCAGAAAGACCTAAGTTCAAAACCAACCTCAGACACTTGGTAGCTGTGTGATTTTAGGCAAGTCATTTCATCTGTTTGCCTCAGTTTCCTTATCCATAAAATATTAATAACACCTACCTCCCAGGGTTATTGTGAGGCTAAAATGGCATAGTATTTGTAAATGCTTTGCAATGTAGAAAGAATGCTTTATTATATTATTTTAAAAACTTATTATTATATCTAGTATTAAATCTAGCTAGAGGGGTTGCACTGTCATACTGACCCCAGTAACTGTAGGAATGCTAGAGATGGTTACAAGGAATTCTGGGTTTTTCCAGGTCCTAAAGCCACTCAAAGCATTTCTGTTTTGGGTCCATACACCCCAGTTCTTCTTTTGGGTTCACCCAAGCTTGTGTTTCATGTTCTCTTTGTGTGATTCATGTGTGCAGAAACCTTTGTCAAAATCCTATATAATGTAAACCTTCTATGGCCTGGGTGGGAGGGAGCCATATTCTCCAATAAATTTCTTATTAAATTGTTTCTGACTTTTGGGTTTACTCTTATGGACAACACAAATCTTATATATATATATTTGAATATTTGATTTTAAAACTTTCAATTCCAGATTCATTCCCTTCCCCCCCCTGCCACCCACCCCCACTGGGAAGACAAGCAGTTCAGTATAGGTTGTGCATGTGAGGCTAATGCAAAACAATAACATAGTAGATATATTGTAAAAGACTGACTATATTTCCATCCCTCCTATCCCACCTCCCATTCGTTCTATTCTTTACTTTGATACTGTCCCTTTCCAAAAGTGGGTGCTTCCAACTTCCCTCCCCCCCAGCCTGCCCTCCCTTCCATCCTCCCCCTCTCCTCCCCCCCCCCCCCCATTCCCCTGGAGGGTGAGATACCCTATTTAGTGTGTATTTAGCTCCCTCCTCAAGCCAGAATCAATGGGAATAAGGTTGACCCATTCCCTTTTGCCTTCCTATTCTTCCCCTCCATTGTAACCATTTTCCTTTGCCTCTTCTGTATGAGATAGTTTGCCCCACTCTGTCTCTCCCCATCTCCTCTAATTATATTCCTCTCACCTCTTAATTTCACCTTTTAAGTATCATGCCTTCCTGTTAAATTGGTTCTGTGCCCTCTATCTATGTATACCTGTAAACACATATACACACATTCACATATGTATTCATATGCCCATATACCCTCATATATAGACATATATATATATTTCTAATGCCTTCAACTACTGAGAAAAGTTTCATAAAATACAATTATTTTTTTTCCATGTAGGAATGTTAATAGTTCAACTTTAAGTTCCTTATGATTTCTTTTCCCTGTTTACCTTCTCATGCTTCTCATGCTTCTTGTATCTGAATGTCAAACTTTCTATTCAACTCTGGTTTTTTCAGCAAGAATGTTTGAAAGACCTCTATTCCACAGAATGACCAAATTTTCCCCTGAAACATGATACTCAGTTTTGCTGGGTAGGTGACTCTTGGTTTTAGTCCCAGCTCCATTGACCTCTGGAATATCACATTCCAAGCCCTTCGATCCCTCAGTGTAGAAACTGCCAGATCCTGGGTTATCCTGATTGTGTTTCCACAATATTCAAATTGTTTCTTCCTGGCTGCTTGTAATATTCTCTCCTTAATCTGGGAATTCCAGAACCTGGCTATAATATTCCTAGGAGTTTTCTTTTTGGGATCTTTTTCAGGAGGTGATCGGTGGATTCTTCAACCTCTCTTTTGCCCTCTGGTACTAAAACATCAGGGCAGTTTTCTTTGAGAACTTCCTGGAGGATGCTTTCTAAGTTCTTACTTTGGTCATGGCTTTCAGGTAGTCCAATAATTTTTAAGTTATCTCTCCTGGATCTATTTTCCAGGTCAGTGGTTTTTCCCATGAGATATTTCACATTGCCTTCTATTCTTTCATTTGTTTGGATCTGTTTAACAGCATCTTGATCTTTCATAAAGTCATTAGTTTCCATTTGCTCCAATCTAATTCTGAAGCAGTGATTCTCCTCATTGAGCTTTTGAGATTCTTTTTCCATCTGGCAAATTCTACTTTTTAAGGCATTCTTCTCCTCATTGCCTTTTTGAGCCTCCTTTGCCATTTGAGTCAGTCTGTTTTTTAAGGCATTATTTTCTTCAGTCAGGCTGTTGACTCTCATTTCATAATTTTCTTGCATTGTTCTCATTTCTCTTCCCAATTTTTCCTCCCCTTCTCTTATCTGCTTCTTAAGGTCCTCTATGGTCTGTAACCAGCTTGTATTTTCCTTTGAAGCTTTTGGTGCAGGAGTTCTGACTTCACTGTTTTCCTCCTGTTCCATGCCTTGCTCCTTCTTGTCCCCCAAATAGGAGTGTAACATTGGAATCTTCTGTGTGCTTTGCTTCCTTTGCCTGCTCATTTTGCCACTCAATTATTTGACTTTTGGGCTTTTAGCCACAGTAGGACTCTACCACCAGACAGGGGAGTTTTTGTCCCAAATGCTGGGGTTTTCTCAGTTGCTGGAGGTATTAGATGGGTGCCCTCTCTGAGGTCTCCACATGCTCTGGCAAGCTGGACACACACCCCAGGACCTCCACCCTAGACTACAATCCAGATCCAAGCAGGTTAAAGCAAGAGCAATTACCCCTCAGACTGGTGCTTGGTCCCCCTCCACTCTGCAGGCCAGGAGCTGAAGCCGGCACGTGGAGCTGGCTGGCTGTGCCGGTGTCTCAGCAGTTTCTCGTCCCGGGGGTAAAAGCCACGCACTCCCACTTACTGGGTCCCAAAGTCCAGACTGCACTGGCCTCTCACCTTGTCCTTCGCATCTATGTATTGATAAATCTGGAAACGGCCACAGCTGCTGCTGATCTGGAGTCCCTCTGGCAGGCGGCTGGTCAGGCCCACCCTTGGGTTAAAGCCTTGGCACGGGGCTGGGCTCGGCTCTCAGAGCACTGTGCTGGCCGATTCCTGCCAGCCTGCCAAGCTGTCCTCAGATGGCGGTTAGCTTGTCTGTGTCATTTTGTGGGTTCTGCAGCTCCACAGTTTGTTTAGAGTCCCCTTTTTACATGGATTGGGGAAGGTGGAAGCCGGAGCCGCGGGAAGGTCGTGCTTCTACTCTGCCATCTTGGTTCCACCCCCGGGCAACACAAATCTTAAAGTGCTACATAAATACTAGGTATTATCATCATTACCCCACACTCTTTGTCCTTTTTTGTGGCTACTCTTAATAATATCTCATTTGCGGTTATAGGTAGATAGTCTTCTCCTCTTATCCTGTTTTAGTTTGAAGTTCTTTTGTTAACACCTACAAGACACCTAAGAAATACACCAATGGCCAACTTTTGTTATGTTCCATGTCCGGCAAGAAATTTGTCAAGTCTATATTATAAGTTGTGAGCCAGGAATCCAAATCCTATTCTCAGATACCACTTTCTTAGCCAAGTATTCACTCCCCAAATTCATTTTTTTCTCTTTTCATTTCTTGCTTTTAATGGGTAGTAGTGAGGAAAACACAATCTATGCCCCTATGATCTCCAGTTCCCCCCCCCTCCAGATTTCATAATCATTGCCAATACTTTTAAAAGTTCTTCTGGTAATGTCCTTTGAGCTCATGTGGATCACCACAGTGGATAATCCATTTTGGTAAGTGGCAGGAGCTAATAGAAAGAGAAAAGAAACCCTTGACTCCTCAGGGTAATCCTTTGAAGCAAAGGGAGAGATGTAGCCTTATTCTGGGGGATTTGATTCATCAACTTCAACTGGAATTGGAAAGATTTCTAGAGCTTGATCTCACCCACCAAACCACTAGATCAATTTGCTTAACCCTCTAATTGTTCCACTTGTCCTTGCTTTTTCCTTTATTTAGTACCTTCTTTTTATCCTGGAATAAAACTAGTTTTGCTATCTAATCCTCCAAGATACTCCTAAAGCCTCCTTGATAAGGAAACATAAAAACATTCTCTTTGATTGTTCTTAATTCTGCTTTTCTTACTTTGGACTAGGGTCTGGGTCTGGAACATGTTCGACTTTCTCTCACTTTTCCCCAAATTTCTCCAGATCTCTTTTCCCCAAATCCCATCTGACCTCCATATTGAAAGCCCTCAAGTAACTTGAAGGATTTTGTTCTCTGTATTTTGCTCAAGTCCTTCTCTTTTGTTTCTTCTCCCATGATATTCACCCACAGGAAGGAGAACCAGAGAATCCTCCATTCATTGTGAATTTCCACACCCTGGGCTCCCTGGGCCTGCTTGCTCTGGCCTTCTAGGTCCTCAAGTGCAGCCCTGTGACTGAATCTAAACTCCACAGAACAAATCCCCTCTAGGTCCTCAAGGGCGGCCCTTTGACAGAATCCAAACTTCCCATAATACCCTCTAGGTCCTCAAGGGCGGCCCTTTGCCAGAATCCAAACTTCCCAGAACAAATGCCCTCTAGGTCCTCAAGGGTGGCCCTTTGACACAATCCAAACTTCCCAGAACAAATCCCCTCTAGGTCTTCAAGGGCGGCCCTTTGACTGAATCCAAACTTCACAGAACAAATCCCCTTAATAAAAGGATTGGTTCTGTCAAACTTGGACTCAGTTAAAGGCTACACCCAAGGATCTAGAAGGCCACGTGTAGCCTTGAGGCTGCAAGTTCCCCACCCCTGGCCTAGATCCCTCCTTTAGTAACACAGAGCACTGCTCGTGTACTCCAGTACCCCATAGCAAGTGATTGTTTAAACTCTTCCACCCATTACTCAGAGAGCAATATAAAGCCCCTTCTTATAGCTTGGGGGCTCTGACCCTTTGCAGAGCTGTTTCTCCTCAGTCTCTCACTGCCATAAGTTACCCAAGAATTGTATAGATAGTTTTTCCTCAGGAAACAGAAAGAAGCAGACACTTGGGTCAAGAGGGTCAGGACTGTGTTTGCATTGGCATCTACCAAAAAAAAATCCCGAACATACAAAAGGGAAAAAAGCAAGTTCTGTTATGGGCAGGAGCTGATTAAAAGCAAGATCAGGTGTGCTTTTGTTGGTGATGTCTTTATTTCCTCGTTCTTCATTTTTCTTCATTTTATCCACACTTAACCTGCATTTCAGTTCTTGATGGCCCCATTTGTTCCCTCTGTGCAATCACCTTTAAGACAATACCAGAAAGAACACTCAACTAGAAATCTCAGTGGAATGGACACGTTTTTATTAAGTATTTACTATGTGCCAAGCTTTGTAAGCACTTGAAAGATATGTAGAAAAGTGAGATAGCCCCTGCTCTCAAGGAACTTACATTCTAGTTGGGTGAGACCACACATAAAAAAGGGGGCAGATGGAAAGGCCAGATGGACTTTAGATTTGGCAGGCAAAGGAGCAGATTGAGCTTGGTCATTGCAATTACATTGTATTCTGGTTTTGTTGTTGTTGTTACTGGACAGCCTTGAGCTTGGAGGTGTGGGAAACCTGGAATGAGTAGCGCTGGAGGGGTGCAAAACTAAACCAGAAAGAGCAAAAAGAAACCAAAAGTCAACAAGTAATGTAATGCTCCCCCCAGAAGAGTGAGAAGTTGAAGACCACAAATCCAAGGTTTCATGTGCTCCCTTTGGAAGAACCCAAGACTTGGGTCTAAGACAATCCAATCCACATGGTGGGGTGACATCAGATCTTTGCAGTTCGCTTGGGTGTCCTGATGTACAGAGGTGGCTATAAGCAGGAACAGTACTAGGATCATTAGGAGTATAGTGAAAGCAGCATCATGGGTCAGGGTCATCAAACTTTTTCTGGTCAAGACCCCTTCAGAAGTTCTTAAACTGTGGGTGGAGACTGATATATTACCTTCTTGCATACAACCTGTCCTAGTGACATGTCCTGTGCCGCCACCTACTTAGTTTATCAAATCTGTGCTTCTTAGGCTTCTGGGGGACTGCTCCCTTTCTTCTTCAGGGGATGGGTCAACATTTTCACCTCAATACTTAAAACTGGATGTCTTATGGGCATCTCTAACTCAGTGTTTGCAAAAGAGAATGCAAAAGAGAAATTTTTCTCCCAATCCCCC
>NW_027187236.1:1246110-1271559 GCF_028583685.1 Petaurus breviceps papuanus
ACATCCCTATGCCTGTCTAATGGACCACTATCCTTGCAGTCTCCCAGGTTCACGATCTTTTGTTATCCTTGATGTTTCACTCTCTCTCACTTCACACATCTAATTAGTTGCCCAATTGTGTTGCTTTTACCCTCACACCATGTCTCCAATTCTTCCCACCCTAGTTTATTTAGACCCTCATTACCTCGTGTCTTGGGTATTGAAACAACCTCCTAATTGGTCTTCAAGTATCTCCCTTCTACAAAACATCCTCTACACAGTTGCCAAAGTGATTTCCCTAAAGTACATGTTGGACCATGGCATCCCCTTGCTCAAAAAGCTCCATTGGTTCCCAGTTGTTGCTAGGATCTAATGTAAAGTCTTAGTGACTTTTAGAGCTTTTTTTTTTATCACCTTATTCCACCCTCCCATTCTTTTTTTTTCCATTCAATTTCATTTTGTTTTCAGTTCCAGATTTTCTTTCTTCCTCTCCCCTTCCCTACCCATTGAGAAGGTAAAAATACAAAACCCATTACAAATAGGAAGTTACATAAAACAATTTTCAACATTAGCCAATTTCTGGGGAAATAATAAAAGAAAAAGAAAGAGAAAAATACATCACTCTATATTCTGAGTCTATCAATTCTCTGTCAGGAGGTGAATAATATTTTTTATCCTGGGTCCATTGGAATTGTGGTTGATCATTGTGTTGATCAGTTATTACATCTTACACAGATGATTATCTTTGTAGTATTGCTGTTCTCATGTAACTTAGTCCCCTGGTTCTACTCTCTTCATTTTGCATCAGTGCATATAAGTCTTCCCAGGTATTTCTAAAAGCATCTCTATCATCACTTCTTATAACATAATAGTATTCCATCACAATAATATACCATAATTTTTTTCACCCATTACCCAATTGATGGATACCCCCTCAATTTCCAATTATTTGCCGCAACAAAAAGAGTTGATATAAATATTTTTGTACATATCAATATCTTTGGGATTCTTGTCCATCTTTCATTTTTGAAGAGGACCAATGACATCATGATGTTGGGGTAAAATAGTAAAATAGTGGATAATGGGTGATGTCTTGATTTGGCATGAATTGTATTTTAAGTGAGGCAGAGCTGCACAGAAGTCATCAGTCTCACTCTCTCTTCCAGAGTCATTGAAGTCCAGTGGCAAGACAAAAGTCAAGACAACTAGCAAGGGCTGAGATGTGGTGGTTGATCTTGGCATCTCAGATGTCTGACCAAGCTCTAAATGCTTCAGCCATGATAATGACCATTAGAGCAAATTGTTCTCATCTGCCCATTCTGCTAGGGGAAATTTTCACATGCTTAGGGTAGATATCCTCCTAACTCACTGACAGGTTTGAGGCCCTTTAGCTATCCTCAATCTGGTTTAGCCCATCTGCAGGGATGGTTTTAGCAAGGTGTGCTTGCTACACATACTATTACTGCATGGAGTCACAGGTGAGGGTGACAGGTGGATACCAAAGGTGGATGAGCAGCCCTGAAAAGGCTTGTTAAGCCCTCAAACCACACCCCATATTCTCTTTGAGGTATAGATCTAGTAGAATTATTGCTGTGTCAAAGGGTATGCATAATTTTATAGCCCTTTGAACACAGTTCCAAATTTCTTTCCAAGATGATTGGACTAATTCACATCTTCATAAACAGTGAATCATTACTATGCCTGTTTTCTAACATCCTCTCCAGCATTTGTCATTTTCTTTTTCTGTCATCTTTGCTAATGTGATAGTTATGAGTTTTAATTTGTATTTATCTAATTATTAATGATTTGGAGCATTTTAATATGACTATTAAAAACTTGAATTTCTTCCTCTGAAAACTGTTTGTTTATATCCATTGAATATTGGAGAATAGGTCTTATTTTTAGGAATTTGACTCAATTCCCTATATATTTGAGAAATGAGACCTTTATTAGAGCAAATTGCCAAAAATTCTCTCCCCTATTGGTTTTCTGCTTTTCTTTTTCTTTTTTTTTTTTTTTTTTAGCAATCGGGGTTAAGTAACTTGCTCAAGGTTACACGGCCAGATATTATTTCTGGGTGTGGTGCTGAGTATCTGAGCCCGGATTTGATCCAGGTCATCCCGACACTGGAGCCAGTGCTCTTACTCGCTGAGCCACCTGGCCGCCCCTAAGCAATTGGGGTTAAGTAACTTGCTCAAGGTTACACGGCCAGGTGTTTCTGGGTGGGTGCTAAGTGTCTGAGCCCGGGATTCGATCTCCAGGTCTTCTCAACACTAGAGCCGGTGCTCTTACTCGCTGTGCTACCTGGCCGCCCCTCTGCTTTTCTTCTAATGTTGGCTGTATTGATTTTGTGTGTGCAAACCCTCTTTCATTTAATGTAATTAAAATCACCCATTTCATCTCCCACAAACCTCTCTATCTCTTGTTTGGTCATGAACTCTTTCCTTGTCCATATATCTGATAAGTAATTTTTCCATGCTCCTCTAATTTGTTTATAATACCATCCTTTATGTCTAAATGGTATACCCATTTTGAGCTTATCTTCATATATGGTGTGAGATGCTGATCTATGCCTAGTTTCTACTAGAATACTTTCCAGTTTTCTTAGTAGTTTTTGTTAAATAGTGAATTCTCTCCTCAATAACTGGGATCTTTGGGTTTATTATACACTAGGTTATGTGGTCATTTGTTTCTACATATTGTGTACATAATCTATTCCATTGGTCAAATATCCAGTACCAAATTGTTTTGACAATACAGTTTTGTAGTATAGTTTGAGATCTGATACTGCTAGGCCCGATCCTTCACTTTTTTCATTGATTCCCTTGATATTCTTGACCTTTTGATCCTCCAGTTGAATTTTGTTGTTTTTTTTTTAGCTCTATAAAGTAATTCTTTGGTAGTTTCATTGGAATGGCACTGATAAGCAAATTAATTTAGGTAATATTGTCATTTTTACTATAATGACTCAGTCTACCCACGAGCAATTAATATTTCTCCAAATTAATTAGATCTGTCTTTGTGTAAATAATGTTTTGTAATTATGTTCAAATAGTTCCTATGGATGTCATGGCAAGTGGACTCTCAAATATTTTATAATGTCTACAGTTATTTTAAATGGAATTTCTTTTTCTATCTCTTCTTGCTTGGTTTTGTTAGTAATGTATAGAAATGCTGATGTTTTGTGTGAGTTCATTTTCTATCCTGTAACTTTGCTAAGGTTGGTAACTATTTTGACTAGTTCTTTAGTTTACTTTCTAAGGTTCTCTAAGTATACCATTATATCATCTGCAAAAGGTGATAGTTTTGTTTCTTTGTTACCTTTACTTACTCCTTCAATTTCTTTTTCTTGTCTTATTGCTATAGCTCACCTTTAAACACAATATTGAATAATGAGATATTGTAATCCTTGCTTCATCCTTGATTAAACAATTAATAAACATTTATTAAGCACCTACTATGAGTCAACTACTGTGGTATGTACTGGAGGTACAAAAAGAGACAAAAGATGATCCTTGTCCTCAAGGAGTTTACAATCTAATTGAGGAGACAAAATGCAAGAAAATGAATACAAAGCAAGTTATATACAACATAAAGTGGAAATAATTAACAGAGGGAAGGCATTGGAAATTAAGAGGGGTTGGGGAAGGCTTTCTATGGAATGTGGGATTTTAATTAGAATTTACCACAAGATCAGTAATCACAGTAGAGGAAGAAGAGCATTCCAATCATGAAAGAGAATTCTTGGAGGCAAGAGATGGAGTGTCTTGCTTGTGAAACAGCCAGGACACCAGTGTTGCTGGATTGAAGAGTGTGTTTTGGGTAGTAATGTGTAAGAAGACTGGAAAGACAGGAGGGAGCTGGGTTCTGAGGGGCTTTAAATGCCAAACAGAGAATTTTGTATGACGCTAGGGGCAATAGGGAGCCACTGGAATTTGAGTAGGAGAGTGACATGATCATACCTACACTTTAAGAAAATCACTTTAGCAACTGAATGGAAGATGGATTAGAGTTGGACGAGACTTGAGAAAGGCTGAACCATCAACAGGTTATTGCAACAATCCAGGTGTGAGGAGATGAGGGCCTGCACCAGGGTGGTGGCAGTATCAGAAGAAAGAAGGGGGAAGGTTTGAGAGGTGTTTCAGAGGTGAAGTAAGCAGACCTTGGAAAAAGATTGGATATGGAGTGAGAGAAATGAGGAATCCAGGATGGCTCCTAAGTTGTGAGCCTGACAGACTGGGAGGAGGGTGTTGTCCTCTACAATAATAAAGGACAGAGTTATAATGAGTGCCAGCCATATTGAACATAATGAGTTTAAGATGTCTATTGGACATCCAGTTTGAGATGTCTGAAAGGCAATTGGAGATGTGAGACTGGAGGTCAGCAGAGAGATTGGGATAGGAGAGGTGGATTTGTGAATCATCATCCTAGAGATGGCAATTAAATCCTTGGGAGCTTGATGGGATCAGCAAGTGAAACAGTATAGAGAGAGAAGAGGAGAAGACCCAGGACATAACCCTGAGGGATATTTACACTTAGAAGGTGTGATGTGGAGAAAGATGTAGCAAAGGAGTCAGAGAAGGAACGGTCAGATAAGTAGGAGGAGAACCTAGAGAGAAGAGGATGATCAACTGTGGAGAGGCCAAGGTGAATGAAGATGGCGAAGAGGCCATTGGATTGGGCAACTGAGGGATCATTGGTAACTTTAGAGAAAGTAATTTTGGTGGAATGATGAGGTCTGAAGCTAGATTGTAAAGGGTTAAAAAGAGAGTGAGAGGAAAGAAAGTGGAGGCACCTATTGCCTTTTTGAGGAGTTTAGCTACAAAGGGCAAAAGAGATAAAGGATAATAGTTATCAGGGATGGGGAAGATCAAGCGAGGGCTTTTTTTTTCAGGATGAAGGAGACATTTTTTTTGTTTTGTTTTGAGATACAAATTTTATTAAGTAAGCACCACTGAAGACACGTTACATACAGAGAAGGTCCCACTGAAACACAAAAGCAAGAGGACAAGACAAAAACAGAAGGTTGCAAATCAAGTCACCATCTTAAGAAGCTTATCTAGGTCATTCAAGAGTGGGAAAATCATGTTTCAATCTCCACTCAGAATTCATCAGTTTTCTTTCTCAAAGTGGATGGCATTTTTCATCATGAGTCATTTGTATTGATTAGAGTAACTAAATATTTCACAGTTGAGCATAGTTACAATATTTCTGTTACTGTGTACAAAGTTCTCCAGGTTCTGCTCATTTAATTTTGCATCAGTTCATATAAGTCTTCTTATGTTTTCCTGAAAGCATCCTGCTTGTTGTCCTGCACAATAGTACTCCATCACAATCATATGTCACAACTTGTTCGGCTATTCCCCAATTGATGAGTATCCCTCAATTTTCAATTCTTTGCCGTCACAAAAAAGCTGCTATAAATATTTTTGCACCTATAAGTCATTTTCCTTTTCCTGTGGTCTCTTTGGGACACAGACCTTGTAGTGATATTGCTGGGTCAAAGGGCACACACAGTTTTATTGCCCTTTGCGCCTAGTTCCAAATTGTTCTCCAGAATGGTTGGATCCATTCACAACTCCACCAAGAGTGCATTGATGTTCCAATTTTTCCACATCCCTCCAGCATCTTACTGTTTCTTTTTATGTCATGTTAGCTAGTCTGATAGCTGTGAGGTGGTGCCTCAGTGTTGTTTTAATTTGCATTTCTCTGTGGTATGTGGGGTGTTCAGGAAAGATTAGCACCTCTTTTGTGAGGGATTGCTGAGCCCTCTTCAGTGCTGCTCATCCACCTTTGGTGTCCACCTTCACCCAATTCTCACCTATGGCTCCAGGAAGCTGTAGCATTTACAGTGCCCATACTCTGGTAAAACTGTCTCAGCAGATGGGCTAAACCAGGTTGAGGGTAACTTCAAACCCATCAGTGAGTTAAGGGATGTCTACTCCAAGCAAGTGAAGACTTTCTCTGGCAGAATGGATGGATAAGAATAGTTTGTTCCAATGGCCACGAAGGCTTAAGAAGGTGATAGAAGCACTTAGAGCTTGGTCAGACATTTAAGATGCCAAGGTCATTCTCAAACCATTGACAGTTGTCTCACCTTTTGTCTTGCCACTGGACTTTGATGACAGGAAGAGAGAGTAAGGCCGACAACTTTGTGCAACTCTGCCTTAAATAGAATTCACGGGTGAGTCAAAACATCACCCCATGTCATTTGTCCTCTTTGAAAATGAAGGATGAACAACAATTTTCATTTAATTTCTCTAAGTATTAGTGATTTAGAACATTTTTATATGTCTATTGATAGCTTTGATTTCTTCTGCAACCTGCCTGTTCATATCCTTTGATCATTTATCAATCATAGAATAGCTCTGAATTTTATAAATTTATTTGTGTGAAATGTGTTTTGTAATTGTGTTTATATAGTGTGTGTATTGACAGGTAGACTCCCAAATATTTTAAGTTGTCTGCAGTTATTGTAAATGGAATATCTCTTTCTGTGTCTTCCTGTTGGACTTTGTTGGTGTTATACAGAAATGTTGATGATTTATGTGGGTTTATTTTATATCCTGCGACTTTGCTAAAGTTGTTCAGTGTTTCAATTAGTTATTTTTGATGACTCTAGTTTTTGTTTCCTCATTCCCCCTGAAAAGTCTATTTTGCTTTTGAACACTTCCTCCCTTGATCCTCCCTCCTTCTCATCATCCCCCCTTTCTTTTGTCCTTTTCCCCTCCTACTTCCCCTTTTGGTAAAATAGATTTCTACAACCAACTGAGTGTTAGATCTATCTCTTTGTAAATTTTTTTCCTCTTTGAATCAGTTTAGAAATGAACGCATATCACTCAAGCATTGCCTGCTTCCCCCCCACTACCATTTCCCTTTCTACTATAAAAGCTCTTCCTCATATGCCTTTTTTGTGTGAGATATTTTTCCCATTCTTTATCTCCATTTCTCTTTCTTCTAGTTCATCCATCTTTTTCACCCATCCTTTTTTTTTTTTGGAAATCATCCCAACATAATTGATTTACACTCATGCCCTCTATCTATATAGGCTTCTTCTAAGTGCCCTAATACTGATGAAGTTCTTAGGAGTTAGATGTATCATTTTTCCATATAGGAATGTAAGCAGTTTGGTTTTATTGAATCCCTTATGATTTCTCTTTCATGTTTATCTTTTTTCTTCTTCTCTTGAGTCTTATATTTAAAAGTCCATTTTTTATTCATCTGTTTTTTTTTTATCAGAAATGCTTCTGAGTTCTCTATTTCATTAAATATCCCTTTTCCCCTGAAATTTTTTTGCTCAGTTTTTTCTGAGTAGGTTATTTTTGTTTGTAATCTTAGTTCCTTTACCTACTGGAGTGTCATATTCCCAGTCCTCTATTCCTTTAATGTGGTAGCTGCTAAAAATTTGTGTGATCTTGACTATGCTGCCATGGCATTTGAATGCTTTCTTTCTAGCTGCTTGCCAGATTTTCTCTTTTACCTGGAAACTTTGACATTTGACTGTAATATTCCTGAGAGTTTTCATTGGGATTTCTTTCAGGAAATGATTGGTGGAGTCTTTTAATTTCCATTTTACCCTCTGGTCCTAAGATATTTGGGTAGTCTTTCTTTATAATTTTGAAATATGATGGTTAGGTTCTTTTTTGATTGTGACTTTTGGGTAGCCCAATAATTCTTAAATTGTACTTTCTCCATCTCTTTTTCCAGGTTGATTGTTTTTTCCAATGAGGTTTTTCTTCTATTTTTTCATTCTTTTGACTTTCTTTTATTTTTATTTTTATTTTTTGATATCTCATGGAGTCATTAGCTTCCACTTGCCCAATTCTAATTTTTAAAGAATTATTTTCACCAAGTGAGCTTCTGTACTTCTTTTATCATTTGGGTAATTCTGTTTTTTAAGGTGTTGTTTTCTTTAGTATATTCTCTGCCTCTTTTTATTTTAACCAAACTGTTAATTGTCTTTCCATAGTTTTCTCTCATTCCTTGTATTTCTTTTTCCAAATTTTTTTTTCTAACACGCTTATTTGATTTTTAAAATAATTTACTTTTTAGATCTTACATGATTTTTTGTTGGGTTTGTGTCTAATTTACATTTTTCCTTGGGGCTTTACTTGAAGCTGTTTTGACATTGTCTTCTTCTGAGTTTGTATCTTGATCTTCCCTGTCGCATAGTAGCTTTTCATCATCAAGTTCTTTTGTTGTTGCTTGCTCATTATTTCTGCCTATTTCTTGGCTTTGAACTTTCTGTTAAAGTTGACCTCTGCTCTCATCTGGGGGCCTAGGGGCTGGGGTGTGGTGAAGTAATGTCCCAAGATTCAGAATTTTTGCATTGCCTTTTCCAGAGCTAGTTCTGGGTGTTTGGAAAATTTCGATGCTTCCAAGGTGGTGTGACCTAGAAAGAGGTGTGATCATTGCTCTCCTGGTCTGCCAAATGCTATTATTCCCCAAGGCTCCTGCTTCCTTGTGACCAAAACCACTTCTCTCTGCCCTGGAATTGTGATTTGGAAGTAGGTATGGGCAATAAAATTGTCAAACAGCACCCTGTCCAGTGCACAGTACTAACCCAGGGGTCCCTGTAAATCTCTTTCTGACCAGTTGCCTAATCCTCTTACCATTTCTGAGATAAGAACTCCTGAAGCACTGCTGCTACTGTCACTGCTACCTCCAAGGCCCACAGCTGATGTTGCCACCCAGTGTGGTCCTCCTACCCATTCTCACAGATCTCTCCTTCTGACTTCCTCAGTTGTTTTTGGTTGGAAAATGTCTCACCCCAACCTTTTACTGGCTCTGTTGCTCCAGGATTTGACTTGAGCAGTTATTTTAAAGTTCATTGGAGGGAAATACTGGGAGATCTCAGCTGAAGTGCCTCTTCTACTCTGCCATCTTGGTTCCACCTCTGAATTTCAGAATTCTTGAACATAGAGGTATTGTATTTGTGGGTGATGGCAAGATCAAAGGTATGATCCTGTAAAGTGTGTGGCTGAGGTTGAGTGGAGGAGCTGCTTATAGGAGGTGAGAAGGTTCAGGAACTGAGTGGTGTTGCAGCAAGCACCCCAGTGTCCCCAGGGTGCCTGCTCACACAGGTTCTTGGATCTGCTTTGTCAAAGGAAAGCAACTCAAAATGGGTTAACAAGCTTACTTTAATCAGTCAGACATATATTGTTTACCTTGTTCAGGAGAAAAGGTCAGCACCCTGAACCTCAAAGTATACAGGCATAATTATCAAGACAGAAACATCAAGTAGACAGATTTCCAAACTGTCCAACCATTACATCCATACCCAGTCAACATCTGGGTTTCCACATTCTGGGTTTTTCAAAGCCGGGGGACTCTCAACAACGGCTTCCCAGAATTCAGATCAAATCACAGAATATTTCTCAAAGTGAGTCCCAAAACAAAGCTACACATCAGGGCTTATATAGCCTTCTCCTGGCTCAGAGAATGTAACAACCTTATTGACCACTGGCCAATCAAAAAGTATCAACTGAAAAACAAGCCTCCCACCCCAGTCTCCAGGTGCACATTAGCCTAGGGGCAGGGAAGATCTTTAAAATTTACATTTCCATTACAAGTGGTTAGGGTATTTGAGGGAAAACCAAATGCATATTGATCATATAGGAAAAACTTCTAGATCATGTGTATTACATATAATGTTTGCTCTTGGTTTTAGATAGATATGACTTATTTTAAGAAAATCTCCATTTGTTCCTATGCTTTCTGGTGTTTTTAAAAATAGAAATGGATATTGTATTTTGTCCAAAGCTTTTTCTGCCTCTATTTATTTAATCATGATTTTTGTTGTTCTTGTAATTGATATGATCAGTTATGCTGGTAGTTTTTCTAATATTGAACCAGTCCTGTGTTCCTTTCATAAATACAGCCTGGTCATATTGTATGATCTTTTTGATATATTGCTGTAATCTCCTTGCTAGTATTTTAATTTTTGCATCAATATTCATTAAGAAAATTGGTCTATGCTTTTTTTTCTCTCTCTCCTGGGTTTAGATACCAAAATCACATTGATATCATAGAAGGAAGTTTGTTGGACTCCTTCTTTGTCTATTTTATTTTCACTTTATATAGTATTGAAATTAATTGTTCTTCAAGTGTTTGCTAGAATTTGCTTGGTCTTGGTCCCCGGCTTTTTTTCTCCTTTATAACTTGCTTATTTTCTTTTTCTAAGACCAAGTTATTTAAGAATTCGATTTTCTGTTCTGCTAATCTGGGCAATTGATATTTTTGTAAATATTCATCCATTTAATTTAGATTGTCAGTTTTATTTATTGGCATAAAATTGAGCAAAGTAGCTCCTAATAATTGTTTTGATTTCATCTTAATTGGTTGTGAATTCACCCTTTTCATTTTTGATATTGGTAATTTGGTTTTCTCCTTTCTTTTTCAAAATCAAATCGGCCAATGGTTTATCTATGTTATTGTCATGGTTGTTGCTGTTTCAAATGACCAGCACCTCTTTTCATTTCTTAGTTCAAGTTTTTCAAACTTTTAATTTCATTAATCTCAACTTTGATTTTCAGGATTCCTATTTTAGTGTTTAATTGGAGGGTTTTAATTTGTTGTTCTTCCAAGTTTTTTAGTTGCATGCCAATGTACTGACCTACTTTTTCTCTCTTTTATTGGTGTAAACATTTAGAAATATAAATTTTCCCCTAAGTACTACTTTAGCTGCATCTCACAAATTTTGGTATGTTGTCCTATGGCCTTCATTATATTTAATGAAATTGTTGATTGCTTCCATTGTCTTTTCTTTGACCCACTCTTTCTTTAGGTTATTTAGTTTTCAATTAATTTTTAATCTGATTTCTATTGAATATAATTTTCATTGCATTGGAGTAAAAAGGATACATTTAATATTTCTGGTTTTTTTTTGCTTTTGTTTATGAGGTTTTATGCCCTAATATTTGGTCAGTTTTTGTGAGAGTGCCAAGAACAGCTGAAAAACAGACATATTCCTTTCTGTTCTCATTCACTTTTCTCTAAATGTTTATTATATCTCACTTTTCTAAAATTCTATTGATTTACTTAAGTTTTTTCTTCTTTACTTTATGGTTAGCTTTATTTAGGTCTGAGAGAAGGTAAATTGTGTAAATATGGTTTTTCTCTGTATTTTCTCCTATAAGTCATTTAATGTTGTCTTCAAGAATTTGAATACTATGCCATTTGGCACATTTATGTTCAGTAGTGATATTATTTCATCACTTTTAATATTTTAAAAATAAAACATAGTTACCTTTATTATCTCTTTTGATTAGTTCTCTTTTTGCTTTGGCTTCGTCTGAGATAATGATTACTATTCCTGTCTTTTTTATTTCTGCTGAAGCATAATAGATTTTGCTCTAGCCGCATATTTTGATTCTATGTGTATCTTTCTGTGTCAAGTGTGTTTCTTGTGTGTATTGTTAGATTCTGGTTTCTAATTAGCTCTGCTTTCTGCTTCTGCTTTGTGGATGAATACATGCCATTCACATTCATAGTTATGATTGCTAACTGAGTATTTTTCTCCATTCCGTTCTCTTATACTTATCCTTCTCTTTTTCATTCCTGTTCCCTCCTCCATACTGTTTTGTTTCTGACCACTGCCTTCCTTAGTCTTCCCTTCCTCTTATTTTTCTGCCCCCTCTTTCTCATATCCCCTTTCCCTACTACTCCCCTGTTGAGTAAGATGAATTTCTGTACTTGTGTCTGTATGTGTATTTTTCCCTCCTTGAATGAGTTTGAATGAAGTGAGGTACAAGTATTGCTTGTTCCCTACCTCCATTGTATAATCTCCGCCTTATGTGCCCCATTTTCTCCCTCCCTTCCCCTTCTCCCAGTGTCTTCTTCTTTTTTTACCCTTCCATTCTTCTTTTGAGTTCATCCCAACATAATACAGTTGCACCCATGCCCTCTGTTTAAGTAGACTCCCTCTAACAGCCCTGGTGATGATAAAATTCTGATGGTTTATAGGTATCACCTTCTCACACAGTGATGGCAAAATTTAACCTTGTTTAGTCCCTTTTGATTTCTCAGTCATTCCACCCTACCTTTCCAAACTTATTATATATTATTTCACATCTCTTTTACCTTTGTATTCATTGCTGCCCATGTCTGGGATACACTTCCTCCTCATCTCCATCTCTTACAATGCCTTGTTTCCCTCAAAATTCCTCTCATTTGCCGCCTTATGCAGAACGCCATTCATGGTCTTTCTACATGCTGATATTCCACCCCTCCCATTTATTTTTCCTTTATCTTATATGTTGTGTATATCCTTAATCTTGTGCAGGGACTGTTTCTTTTTGATATGTGTATCTCCTAGCACACAAGAAGTGCTCAATAAATGCATGTTTGTTGATGGATTGGCTTTCTAGTTTTTATATTGCATGCTTGCCTTATTCCTCCTTTTTTTCTTGTTGTTCATATAAATGTTCAAGGATATGCATTCTCCTCTACTACCCATAAATTTTGATATGTAAGTTTTTCTTTTGTTCATATTTGCTTTACTGACTACAGTCTTAATTATGTTAGAGTCTAAAAAGGATTCATTTAATATGAAAATGCTCAAATATAACATGTATATATAATAAATATAAAGATAATATAATATATTTCTACATTTATTTGTGAGATGGTTAGATCCTAACCTATGAAATTTCATAAAGATGTCATGTCATTCTGAAAACAATATTCCTTAAGATTCCCATGAATAAATTAGTAAATCACTAAAGTGCTATCACATTCTGCTCAAATGCACACTTTCCTGCTTGTTTGTCTATGAGTACAACTTGTCAGAGTCTGAAAGTGGCATGTTGAAATCACCCGTCTCAGTTTTTTTCTGCAATTAGGCTAATTTTTCCTGTAAGTAATTAGTTATTAGCTAGTATGGCTTAATGGTTCTAGGCTAGAATCCATCTGTATTCATATCCTGTTCTAATACACACTAGTTGTGTGACCATGACAAAGTCACTTAATCTGGCATTGGCCCAGAAAATTCTATCAGACTCTAAGTTACACATAAGTTGCTGATATGCATCAGGAGAGGGAAATTCCACACTAGGAGTTCTTTCCACTGATTTCAAATACAGAAATAGGGTATGTCAAATCCAGTCACCTAACATGTTTCACAGGAGCCATGGAAAGCTCTAAAGAATGAAATTCTGGAGATAGAAGTAGAATGAATTTCAGTGTGGAAGAAAAGATAAGTTATCTAAAAGAAGAGTGTGACTGTACAAGAAACTCTTTTACAAATCAGGTTTTTAAAACACATTGAGAAAAAATATAAAACTGAGGAGTAATACCATAGAGTAGAATCCTGTAAGAGTGGTGTCAGCATGGGCTGAGACTGGCAATGAATGCAGTGTATTTTTAAGTTATTTAGGGGTAAGAGGAGATGTCTAAAATAGAAGATGGTGAAAAGGGTGAACCATGTAACTCTTGTCTTATTTCTGTTTTCTTTTTCAAGGGGAATGAAGTTTGGAGTGAGAGTGGAAATGTTTAGCAGACAAATGGGTGCCCCAATAAACGAAATAATGAGAAAGCATCTACACTGTGTTCAATGAGTTTAAATCACTAGGCTTAGGGAAATGGCATCCTACAGTACCGAAAGAATTAGAAGCTGGGATTCTTGATCCCCTCTTACTGCTATTTGAAAGAACGTAGATAATGCAAGAGGAGTGGAAAAGGACAAAGGTTCTCATTTCGAAAAATAAGAAGATAATATTGTTTGCAAACAATGTTGTTGTTTAGTCATTTTGGTCATATCCAACTCTTGATGACCCCATTTCAGTTTTTCTTGGCAAAAATACTCAAGTGATTTGACATTTCCTTCTCCAGTCCATTTTTATAGGCGAGGAAACAGGCGAACAGGATTCAGTGACTTGCCCAGGGTCACACAGCTGGTAAGTGTCTGAAGCCAGATTTTAACTCAGCACCTGACTGCAGATATGGAATGCTATCCACTCAATTCTAGATGCCCCATTGATGAGTTTGACCTCAACTTCTGGCAAAATTCTAGGACAGATTAAATTGAAAATATAGTCCTGTAGAAATGCAGTGATCACAAAAATCCATCATGAGGTCATTGAGAACAGGCCATTACTGGGCTGACCATTTCTTTTTTGGAGAAGGGAGCTAGATGGGGAGAACTGAGGAACATTGTAGGGATAGCATTTTAAAAATTATTATTAACAATAACAGTAATAATAATTAGAATTTAACTGCCTCTCAATGATTTCTTAATTGCCAAATGTAATGACTTTTTCTCAGTTCTTATCCTTCTTGACTGCTCTGCAACCTTGTCAATTATCAAAAACCTTCATCTCCTTGAGATTCTCTTGTGTCTAGAGTTTCCTGGCACTACATTCTATCCTGCTTTTTACTCTTATCTGAGCAGTTCTTAGTCTCCTTTGCTAGATCTTCATCCAGGTCATGTCCCCCAAAGGGCACCCTGGCCCCTTCCTCTTATCCTAATCTTTCTCCTCCTGTCCTCCCCTCCCCTCCCCTCTCATCTTCTTCCCTCCCCTCCCCTCTCCTTCCATTCCCTCCTCTCCCCTTTCCTCCCCTCTCCTCTCCTCTTCTATTCAGTTCTCCCTCTGTATTATTGTAAGGGTTATGGGATTTAAAGATCTTCCATGCCCCATTGGACTTACTGACATACCAGGAAGGGGAGGAGCAAGAGGAAGAGGAAGCCAAGCTAGAGTTCCTGCGGTGGCTAGCAGTGGTGGCGACGGCGGCAGCAGCAGCAGAGGCAGCGGCAGTGGCAGCGCGAAGCCCTTTTTGAGTCAGCCAGAATTTCTGCTAAGGACTCCTGCTGAGGACTGCCAGGGGCCGGAGCTGCTGGGAGTGCGCTTCTGGGACGCTGGGTGGTTGCTGTGAGTGGGGAGAGGAGGACCTTTGCCTGAGGTAGCCTGTTCTGTTTTAAAGGCTTGAGAATGTGGGTGCTTTCTACTTTATCTACCTGTGCCAATGTCATAACTACTCTGATGGCTTTCACTTTCTGGTTTTGGGACTCAGTCTTTTGGTATCTTAATAAATTTTCTAGCTTATTCCCCCATATGGCAAGCATGATGTATTTTGTGATGGATAATTATATCAGCATATCTGTAATTTCCATAGGCATTGTGAATATGGCATTGCTGATACAATTATTTCATTTGGGGATCTTATCAATTCTGATAGACAGAATTTTCATCCCCATGCAGATGATTCTTAGATCTGTTTATGCAGCCCTAATTTCTTTGATGACCTTCAGTCTCATGTTACAAACTGCCTATTGGACATTTAGAACTGGGTGCCCTATAGACACCTTAAACTCAACCTACCTAAAGAATGGCTTCATTAGCTTCTCCCTTCCACCCCCTCCCAAGCCTGCCCTTTTCTTAACTCCCCTGTTGTTGTTGATGGCATCACCATCCTCTCAGTCACCCAGACTCGCAGTTTCCATGCCATCCTTGACTCCCCAGTCTCCTCACCCACGCCCATATCCAATCTGTTACCAAAGACCATTTAATTTCCCTTCATAATATCTCTGCTGTATATTCCCTCTTCTCCTCTGACACTGCCACCAGAATGGTTCAGAACCTTGTCACCTCATGCCTGGACTAATGCAATAGCTCGACATCTCTCTGCCTCACATTTCTCCTCACTCTAAGCATCTCCCACTCATTTGCCAAAGTGATCACCCTAAAGTGTGGGTCTGACCATATCATAACAAACTCAATAAACTCCAGTGGCTCCCTATCACTGCCAGGATCAGATTTAAAGTCTTCTGTTTGGTGTTCAAAACCATTCATTGCTTGCTTCCTTCCACTCCCCCCCCCCCCCCCCCCCCCCCCACTCCTTTGCAGTCTTCTTAGACCTTATTTATCCCCAAGTACTATGCAATTCAGTGACACTCTTGTTTCCCAACTTCAGGCATTTTCACTGTCCATCCCCCATGCCTGGAACACCTTCCCTCCTTATCTTTGCCTCCTGACTTCCCTGGCTTTCTACCACTTTCCGCAACTAGCTTTTCCCAATCTCCTTTAAGCTCTTAATGCCTTCCTTCTATTGATTAGCTCCAATGTACCCCACATATAGCTTGTTTGCACATATGTGTATTTATGTTTCACCCATCAGACTGTGAGCTTTTTGAGAACCTCTTGAGAGCAGGGACTTTATTTTGTCATTTTTTGTATCCCAGGAGCTTAGCACAGCATCTGCCACATAGTAAGCACTTAATAAATGTTTATTGACTGTAGCCCTTTAAGGTTTGCAAAGCACACAAACATGATCTGCTTTGCTGTTATTCAGTCATTTAGTAGTATCTGACTCTTTGTGACCTCATGGACCATAGTACACCATACTGTTCATTGGGCTTTTTTTTAATCAAATGCTTTATTCACTTCTAGTTTACATCATTCATTTCTGCAAGATTTTGAGTTACAAATTTTCTCCCCGTTTTTTTCCCTACCCACCACCCCAAAATAGCAGTCCCACAGGATATCCCCTCCTCCAATCTGCTCTCTCCCATATCTTCTCCCATACCCCCTCCAACTTTCTCGTAGGGCAAGGTGGATCTCTATGCCCCAGTGCCTGTATATCTTATTTCCCAGTTACATGCAAAATAATATTGATAATAGTATATATAAAATATTTGATTTTAAAACTTTGAATTCCAGATTCATTCCCTTCCTCCCTTGTCACCCACCCTTACTGGGAAGATAAGCAATTCAATATAGGTTGTACATGGGTAGCTATGCAAAACATTTCCATAGTGGATATATTGTAAAAGACTGACTATATTTCTCTCCCTCCTATCCCACCTCCCACTTGTTCTATTCTCTACTTTGATCACATCCTTTTCAAAAGTGGGTGCTTCCAACTTCCCTCCCCCCTAGCCTGCCCTCCCTCCCATCATTCCCCCTCTCATCCCCTTCCCCCCTACTCTCCTGTAGGGTGAGATTCCTGAGCGTGTATGTCATTCCCTCCCTAAGCCAAATTCAATGAGAATAAGGTTGACCCATTCCTTTTTGCCTTCCTGTTCTTCCCCTCCATTGTAGCCATTTTTTCCTTACCTCTTCTATATTTACCCCATTCTGTCTCTCCCCATCTCCTCTCATTATATTTCTCTCTCACCTCTTAATTTCACCTTTTAAGAATCATCCTTTCCTATTAAATTGGTCCTGTGCCCTCTATCTATGTATGTCTGTACACATATATACACACATTCACATATGTATTCATATACCTATATACCCTTCTATATAGACATATTTGTGTCTGAGTGTGTGTGTGTGTGCGTGCGTGTGTGTGTGTGTATAAATTTCTATTCCCTTCAACTATTCTCATACTGAGAAAACTTTCATAAGTTACAATTATAGTTTTTCCATGTAGGAATATAAATAGTTCAATTTTGATAAGCTCCTTACGATTTCTTTTTCCTGTTTACCTTTTCATGCTTCTCTTACTTCTTGTATCTGAATGTCAAATTTTCTATTCAACTCTGTTTTTTTCATCAAGAATGCTCGAAAGTCCTCTCTTCCACTAAATGACCATATTTCCCCCCAAAACATGATACTCAGTTTTTCTGGGTAGGTGATTATTAGTTTTAATCCCAGCTCCTTTGACCTCCAAAATATTATATTCCAAGCCCTTTAATCCCTCAGTGTAGAAGCTGCCAGATCCTGTGTTATCCTGATTGTGTTTCCACAATATTCAAATTGTTTCTTCCTTGCTGCTTGTAATATTTTCTCCTTGATATGGGAACTCTGGAACCTGACTATAATATTCCTAGGGGTTTTCTTTTGGGGATCTTTTTCATGAGGTGATTGGTGGATTCTTTCAACCTCTGTTTTGCCCTCTGGTTGAAAAACATCAGGGCAATTTTCCTTGAGAATTTCTTGAAGGATGATTTCTAGGTTCTTTTTTGATCATGGCTTTCACGTAGTCCAATAATTTTAAAATTGTCTCTCCTGTATCTATTTTCCAAGTCAGTGGTTTTCCCAATGAGATATTTAATGTTGCCTTCTTTTTTTTCATTTGTTTGGATCTATTTAATAGTATCTTGATTTCTCGTAAAGTCACTAACTTCCATTTTCTCCAATCTGATTCTGAAGGAATTATTCTCTTCAGTGAGCTTTTGAGATTCTTTTTCCATCTGGCAAATTAGGCTTTTTAAGGCATTCTTCTCCTCATTGTATTTTTGAGCCTCTTTTGCCATCTGAGTTAGTCTATTTTTAAGGTGTTATTTTCTTCAGTCAGGTTGTTGACTCTCATTTCATAATTTTCTTGCATCGTTCTCATTTCTCTTCCCATTTTTTCCTCCACTTTTCTTATTTGGTTTTCAAAATCCTTTTTAAGCTCCTCTAGGGCCTGTAACCAGCTCATATTTTTCTTGGAAGATTTTGGTGCAGGAGTTTTGACTTTGTTGTCTTCCTCCTGTTCCATGCTTTGATCCTTTTTGTCCCCCAAATAGGAGTCTAAAGTTGGATTCCTCTGTTTGCCCTGCTTCCCTCGTTTGCTCATGTTGCCACTCAATTACTTGACTTTTGGGCTTTTTGCCACAGTAGAAATTTGCTACCGGACAGGGGAGCTTTATTTCAAATGCTGGGTTTTCTCAGCTGCTGAAGGTATCAGTTGGGTGCCTTTTGTGAAGCCTCCACATGCTCTGCCAAGCTGGTCACACACCCTAGGACCTCTACCCTAGACTGCAATCCAGATCCAAGCAGGTTAAAGTAAAAGTGATTACCCCTCAGAATTGTTGCTTGGTCCCCCTACAATCTGCAGGCCAGGAGCTGAAGGTTCATGGCCGTGGTGCCTCAGCAGCTTCTCCCTCCAGAGGATAAAGGCTGGACCACTCTCCCAAACTACTGGATCTCAAAGTCCACACTGCACTGACCTCTCACTTTGTCCTTAGCATCTATGGTTTGACAATTCTGGAAACCACCACAGCTGCTGGTTATCTGAAGTCCCTCCAGCCTGTGGCTGGTCAGGAGGCCCTGAGGCTAAAACCTCAGTCTCGCACGTGGCTGGGCTTGGCTCCCAGAGCGCTGCACTGGCCAATTGCTGCCAGCCTGTCGGGCTGTCCTCATCAAGAGGTTAGCTTTTCTGTGTCATTTTGTGAGTTCTGTAGCTCCCAAGTTTGTTCGGAGTCACCTTTTACTTAAATTGGGGGATGTAGAAGTCAGAGCCCTGAGGATGTCCTGTTTCTACTCTGCCATCTTGACTCCCCTCCCTCCCATTGGGTTTTCTTGACAAAGATATTGGAATGGCTTGCTATTTCCTTCTCCAAGGATCTCATTATATCCTCCTAGCCAACCTGGGAGATAGATGCTATTATTGACCCATTTCTCAAACGAGGAAACCAAGGTAGATAGAGGTTAGATGATTTGCTTATGGTTATACAACAAATAAGTATTGAAGGCTAGATTTGAACTCAGGTCATCCTGATCCCAGGTCCAGTGCACCACATAATTGCCTCTAAATTTTAGCTAAGAATTCTGTGAAATCTGTCAAGATTGTTTTCCTTATGGATAAGTTGGAGAGATGTGGTCAAGATGATAGTACAACTAGGTGAATTTGAATCTAGTTGAGTAAGCAGGCACAGCAAGTGAAGATTAATGGCCCAATATCAACATGAGAAGTGGTCATTCTGGGAATGCCTCAGGGTTAGAACGCTATAGCCTATCCTGTTTAACATTGTTGTCAATTGCTTGCAAAAGGTATGAATGACCATTGGTTATAATCCTTCTTTACAACTTGATTAATGTTTTTTTAAGCAATCGGGGTTAAGTAACTTGCTCAAGGATTCAATCCCCAGGTCATACCAACACTGGAGCTGGTGCTCTTACTCACTGTGCTACCTGGCCGCCCCTTGATTAATGTTTAATGTGAAGGTAATTGTAGAATCTATGTTGGATTGCATGCTGCCATAGAGGGAGAAGATGTGGGGAAAGAAAATTTGGAATTTAAAAGCTTGTGGAACTGAATGTTGGAAACTAAAAGTAAATAAGTAAACAATTTTTATAAAAGGTATGAATGACATGCTTATCAAATTGCAGGTGACAGGAAGTTAGGAGAGAAAGAGAAAATACTGGATCAGGAGTTAGGATTGAAAATATTTTCTTTCCTGGATCTATTTTCTCCATTGAGTGTTGGACTATATTACCTCCAAGGTCCATTCCAACTCTCATAGGCATAAACTCCTTTGCTCTCCCAGAAGTGTAGCCCAGGGATAAAACTTCAAGTGAGTCACAATTATGTAAACTTTTGGTCTTGATGGATCTGGCGTTTTCAGTAGCCTGGTTGTCTACTTGGCTGAACTGAGAACAGGCTTGAAGAATTATCCTCCTTGGGGGAAACCTAAGCAAGAAAGAGGAAGGAGAGCCATAGCTCTGTTTCCCATCAGTCTTGCTACCTACTTACCCCTGGTCACTTCTTGAGGACCTGCAGGTGGCACTTGACTTGCTGTGATTTCAAGAGAGACCTAGAAAAAGGTGCCAAGGTAAAGAGCAGAGACTGAGTGAGCTTCTGCTAGTGTGTTTCAATATTTGATTCTAACTCTGGAAGGCACAATTCAGAAGCCTTGTAATCAAATTCTGGGTTCTCCCTTGACTCCACCAAGAGAATTGATTTTATTGATTTATCTGGTCCTCGTCCTCTCTTCCAGGGACTGTGTGTGTATTGGAAAGACTATCCATCTCTATCCTCCAATTTTTAAAAAATTGCTTGATCTTGAGGACATGCAGAAATTGGGGGGCAGAAATAGGGTCCTTGGAGCTACCAGTTCCAAGCCCAAATCTCTGTCTCCCTGAGATCTCAGAGTGGGGAAGGTTCTCAGCAAACTTTATGATAACTTATGCCAGCTAAGGGTAGGCACCTATCCATAGCTCTTATTTCGGACCCTGACTGGAAATGCTGCCATGTATCCTCAGGAATTTCCCAGTATCCTAGACTTAAATAGAGGAGAGGGAATGAATTTTTAAAGTGCCTTTTATATTTTTTTCTTAAATAGGTTACATGCCTTGATGTTAGAGGCAACAGAAGCCTTGATATCTCAGTGACTTTTGTTAGAGAACTGAAGTTTGAGGGAGCATTGGAAGAGGACAGGTGAAGATAATATGAGATTTCAAAGATCTCATAGAATTTCCCAAATCTATTCCCTTAGAAAAAAGTTGAACAAGTCATAAATGAACTCCCTAAAAACACAGGACCAGATAGATGGCTTTGTAAACATTTAAAGAACAATGAATTGCAAGACTATATGAACTGTTTGAAAAAAAAAACAGGTAAAACAGCATTACCAAATTCCTTTATGACACAAATATAGTATTAAAATCTAAACCAGGGAGAAAAAAACAGAGAAAGGAAACTATAGATGAATTTCCCTGATGAATATCAGTGCAAAAATGAAAACAAAATACTAGCAACGAGCTTACAAAAATATATCACAAAGATCATACACTATAACCAGGTGGGATTTATACCAGGAATGCATAACCGGTTCAATATTAGGAAAGCTGTAAGCATAATTGACCATACCAATAACAAAAACAACCCAGATCATGATTATATCATGAAAAAATCTTTTGACAAAATACAACTTCCATTCCTATTTAAAATGTTAGAAAGTATAGGAATAAATGTAGTCTTTCTTAAGAGAAAGCATTATCTATAATGAAGATGAACTAGATGCCTCCCCAACAAGATAAGGGTGAAGCAAGGATATCCATTATCACCATTATTATTCAATAATATATTAGAAATACTAGCTATAGCAATAAGAGGAGAAAAAGAAATTGAAATTAGAATGGGCAACAAGGAAACAAAACTATCACTGCTTGCAGATAATATGATGGTTTACTTAGAGAATGCTAGGGAAGGAGCTATTTGAAACAACTAACAACTTCAGTAAAGTTGCAGGATATAAAATAAACCCATATAAATCACCATCATTTCTATATATTACCAACAAAGTCCAGTAGGAAGATATAGAAGAAGAAATTCCATTTAAAACAACTGCAGATAGGATAAAATACTGGGGAGCCTACCTGCCAAGACACACAGAAACTACATAAACAGAATTACAAAACACTCTTCACCCAAATAAAGATAGATCTAAACAATTCTAGAAATGTTAACTGTTCATGGGTAGACTGAGCCAATATAATAAAAATTAAACTATTACCTAAATTGATTTACTCATTCAGTGTCATACTAATCACACTACCAAGGAATTACATCATAGAGATAGAAAAAATAATAACAAAATTCATCTGGACATAAAGGGTGATGTCATAAGCAAATTAGGGAAACATGGAAAAAATTACCTGAAGATTTATGGTAAAGAGAAGAGTTCATGACCAAACAAGAGATAGAAAGGATTATGAGAGATAAAATGGATAATTTTGATCACATTCAATTGCATTTTAAAAACCCCACAAAGCCAGGATAGCCAAATACAACCAAAATTAGAAGAAAAACAGGAAATTGGGAGGTGGGTAGGGAAATTTTATAGCAAGTTTCTCTCATAAAGGTCTCATTTCTCAAATATATAAGGAGCTGAGACAAATTTATAAAAAATAAGATCTATTCCTCAATTGATAAATGGTCAAAGGATATAAACAGGCAGTTTTCAGAAGAAGCAATCAAAGCTGTAGTCATACAAAAAATGTTTTATATCATTATTGATTAGATAAATTCATATTAAAACAACTCTGAGGTACCACCTCATACCTATGACAAATTCTGGAGGGGATGTGGACAAACTGGGACTCTAATGCACTGTTGGTGGATCTGTGAACTGGTTCAACACCTCAGGAGAACCATTTGGAACTATGCCCAAAGGGCTATGAAACTGTGCTTACCCTTTGACCAGCAATACCATTTTGAGCCATACCCCAAGGAGATCACAGAAACAGGAAAAGGGCACATGTGTACAAAAATATTTATAGCAGCTCTCTTTGTAGTGGTAAAGAATGAGGGGATACCCATTAATTGAAGAATGTATGAATAAGTTGTGGTATGTTAATATGATGGAATACTATTGTGCTATAAGAACTGATGAAGGAAATGATGAAGGGGATGGTTTCAGACTTATATGAACTAATGGAAAGTGAAATGAGCAGAACCAGGAGAACAGTGTACACAGAAATAGCAATATTATAATGACAATCAACTGCGAAAGACTTAGCAACTCTGATCAATACAGTGATTCACAACAATTTCAAAAGATTCGTGATGAAAAATAGTATCCTCCTTCAGATAGAGTACTGATGAACTCTGAATGCAGATTGAAGTGTGTGTGTGTGTGTGTGTGTGCAAGCATATTTATTTTTCTTGTTTTTTCTCACAACATGACTGATTAGGAAATATGCTTTGTATGACGTCATATGTATAATGGAGATCATATTTCTTGCCTTCTCAATGGGTGGAGGAGGGAGTGGAGGAAGGGAGAATTTAGAACTGAAAATTAAAACTATAAAAAGGAAAATGAGGACTGATATGTGTGTGGATTCATTTGCCCAAACCTTCTCCATCAAACGAGACAATATCTCTCTCATCCTGAAAAATCTTACCATCCCTGCTACCTTTCAAGCTATATCTTTCATTTTCTTTGTGGCTAAACTCCTCGAGAAAGCCATCTACATTTACTCCCTTTAAGTCCTGTCCTCTCACTGTTTTCTAAGTGTGTAGTATGGCTTCCAATCTCATCACTAAACTGAAATTTCCCTCTACAATGTTGCCAGTGATCTCTTCATTACCAAATTAAGCATCCTTTTCTCAATCCTGATTCTTCTTGACCTCCCTGATGCTTTTGACACTGTCAGTCACCTCTTGGATACTCTCTTCTCTCTAGGTTTTTGTGATGCTTCTCTCCTCTTCTTCTCCTTTCTGAACACTTCTCAGTATTCTTTGCTGTTTCTTTATCAATGTCATGCTTGGTAACCATGGGTGTCCCCCAAGGCTCTAAACTGACCCTCTTCTCTTTTCACTTTATTAGTTGTCAATCTCACCAGCTACTACATACTCAATGATCATTTAGATGCCAAATCTATAGCTCTGGTACCCATCTGTCTGTTGAATTTCAGACACACATCTCTAATTGCCTCTTGGATGTCTAAAACTGGTTGTCCTTTAGGCATCTCAAATTCAATATGTCCAAAATAGAGCTCATTCTCTCCCTCCAATGCTCCCCACTTTGGAACTTCCCAATTACTGTTGAGGGCAGCACCATCCTTCCAGTCACCCAGACTTACAGTCTCTTTGTCATCTTTCAATCATTCTCCCTTGCCCAGATCTCCAACAATTGCCAAATTTTATCATTCTGCTTCCACAACATCTCTTCCACATCTGTCTCTTCTCCACTCATGCAGCCACAAGCCTAGTCCAGGACCTTATCACCTCCTGCTTGTCCTATTTCAACAGCCTTTAAACTGTTGTCCTTGCCTCAAGTTTCCCATCACTCTAGATCTATCCTCAGTCACCAAAGTGATTTTGCTCTAAAACTTGTCTGATCATGTCACACGGTAGTTTCTCACCACCACCACCATGACCACCACCCCCTCTCCTCCCCAGCCTGGGGAGCACCAGTGGCTCACTCTTACCTCTAGGATCAAATATAATCCTCCTCTATTTGACATTCAAAGCCCTTCAGAAACTAGCTCCTTCCTATTTCCAGTTTTATTGTATTTGCATTTTCTCCATGCCCTCTATAATCCAGCTACTCAGATCTTCTTGCTATACCTTCAACATAGCATTCCATTTCCTACCTCCATGTGTTTCCACTGGCTGTCCCCCACGCCTTAGCCTAAGCTCAGTCTTTTAGTTTCCCTGGCATTTTTCAAGCCTCAGCTCAAACTTCATCTTCTGTGGAAAGACCATTTCCAGTCCCTGAAGTGCTAGTAACTTCCCTTATCAGATTACCTTCATCTCTTTTATACACACCTGACTGTATGTACAGGTATATGTATGTGTATACATACACCTGTACATATAGGTATGTATATGTATATGTATGTGTATACATACATATAGTGCATATCTAATTATTTGTATGTTGTCTCCTCAGTTAGAATGTGACCACCTTGAGATGGCCTTTCTTTGTATTCCCAGAGCTTAGCACAGTGCTTGGCACATAGTAAGTGCTGAGTAAATTCTGGTTGATTGAGTGACTGTCATCTGAGGAAAAGAAAGGTCTGGAGAGGAGAGATGTAGGCCAAGAATGGTTGGTAGCTGGGTGAAAAATTAGAAACCATGTCTCCTGGCTCCCAGGGCAGGGCTCTTTCTACTACACCTCTCTCATGTCATTCTCTTGTGCCTTTGAGTCAATGATAAAGGTGAAATATGAACCCATCCATTTCCTATCTCTTAGCCCTCTTTCAGCACCAGGCCATGGACAATGCACCTTATAGTTCAAATAGTTCAACTTCCTTATTTTACATATTTGGAGTGGAGGGTAAGAGGGGCTTCATTCCATCCACTGTTTGTGGCCAA
>NW_027187236.1:1276559-1280094 GCF_028583685.1 Petaurus breviceps papuanus
CTGTCTACAATAGCCAATCATGAGGCTTGTCTCTAACCCAACCACACCTACCCTTATCTTCCAACAATCCCCCACTCTACCCCCTCCTTCCGCTGTGCTAGTTCCTGCCTTCCCCCCACCCTTTTTCTGAGCCCAGCCTCCGCTTAGCAAGGCAGTTATAACCTAACCACTCCCTGGTCACTCACAGCCACAGCTGCACAGGTGGCACTGGGAAAATTCCTTCCCTCTCCCCCTAACCTCCGACTCTGGCCCTCTTCTTCATCCCCACCTTCTTTTTCA
The DNA here is from genome assembly GCF_028583685.1 of Petaurus breviceps papuanus. Classification (NCBI taxonomy): domain Eukaryota; kingdom Metazoa; phylum Chordata; class Mammalia; order Diprotodontia; family Petauridae; genus Petaurus; species Petaurus breviceps. The sequence continues at coordinate 1,276,839 of NW_027187236.1, forward strand.
TCCCCACTTTTAGTATCTCCAGTTCTCCAGAAACCCTGACACTGTGCAGGTGCCCCTAGGAGGGCAGGCTGGGCTCTCGAGGATAATGAAGTGCCCTGCCACCCTCTTTTACATTTGGGATGGGACAGTGAGTCTCACGGGAAGCTCACACGTGGATGGATCGCAATCTGCTTAGCAAAATCTTCCCTTTTCCAGACTTCCCTATTACTATTGAGAAAACGAGCACCCTTCATGTCAGTCAGGCTCGCAACCTTTCTCCCTCCTCCCCTCACTTCTCCACTCACTTGCTACATCTCATCCTTTCTACTTCCACACCACCTCCCTCAGTCATCCTCTTCTCTACTCACGCTCTCACTCCCTTAGTTCAGACTCTAATCACCTCTGCCCGGGAATACTGCAATCACTTTTTAATTAGACTCGCAGCCTCTAGTCTCCTCCTTCTCCAATTTATCCACCATACAGATGCTAAAGCGAGCTCAAATCTGACTGGCTTAACAATCTGACCTTACTCAACAAATTCCACTGGTTACCTATTATCATTCAGATAAAATTATGTTTCATGTTTATCTCATCCTTTTAAAATATCTATTTTTGTGAGTTTTATAATGTAAGTAATTACTAGTAAAATCCTATAATGGTATAACGGACAGATAGTGGGAGCAGGAAGACCAAAATTCAGATCCTGCCTCACACCCTTCTTTGCTGTGTTACCTTGAGCAAGTCACTCTCCCAGCGTCAATTTCTTCATTTGTAAAATGGAGATAATTCTGGTACCTAACAGGATTGTTTGAGGGATTGCATGTAAAATGTATGTGCAAACCTGGAAGCGCAATTCAAATGATAACGATTATTATTTTGTATATAATTTGTTAGTGAGAAAATATACTTGAATGCTCAGAATTATAAATGTCAACTATTACTATTTTGTATATGATTTAATAAAAATATACTTAAATGCTCAGAATTACAAATGTTAACATTTATTATTTTGTATATAATTTGTTAATAAGAAAATATACATATATTAGAAGTAAATTCTCAGAAATTTTATACTTGGGGTGTATGAGTTAAAAAATGTGTGGAGATCACTGGTCAAGATGATTCTAAAGTCACTTTCAGCTCCAAATTCAATGATCCCATTACCCTCTCAGAGCCTTACTCTTTGGTAAATTGAGGCTAATAATATTCTTCCTCCCGACCTCATAGGGATTTATGGAAGACAGTATTTTGTTAGCTAAATGGGAGTTATTATTACTTACATATACTTGTGAACACACATAGATATGCTCATATGCAGTTGCTCATGGCATGCATGCTCCCAAATGCATATGTTTCCATGGATACACAGCTATTAAATCATATATAACCCTCAATAAGGCCACACATGTAAATATAATATACTTGATGTATTTGTGAACAGGTACACACACATACACACCTACACATACCACAGGCACTCCTCCTACCAGAATTGCTTCCCCCCAGTCTCTGTAAAGAGAGTCAGAAGGACCATACAGTGACTGAACACGGGCCCTAGTCCAGTTTATTCTGGAATGGAGATATATGGTCTTTGAGGATCTTTGAACCTAGACCAAAGCTGGGAGGGACCTGGGAGACCTGTCAGCCTAATCTTCTTTTACACATAGGGAAAAGGAAATTCCTGTAGAAGGCACAGCTAGTTAATGGCAGGTGTGAGACTTAGACCTAAGTTTATTATCTCTCCACTGTCTCATAGTCTCCTCCAGGTTAGGATAGCCCTGGAAAGTTCATTTAGTTCTAGGATCCCTCTGGAGATGGCTTCTGTAAAAAGAGAATATTTCTGAGTTGCTACTGGTTGCAATGAGCAACTTGGGTAGGGAAGAAAAGGTGTAAAGTCAGTGGCATGCAGGATCATAGTCCTTTCTGGCATACGTATGGCAAGAAAACATTTCTTCCCATCATCCTGTACCCTCCCACAAGTACAAACATCAGTTGGGGTGGTGGACACAGGGAGTCAATATTTGCGGAGAGGCACACAAGTAGAGAAGTCCCCTCACTAGGGTACACATGGAGGGACTTAGGTAACATGTAGGGCAAGGGAGTCTGCATGGAGGAACCCCACATGGGGAGGAATCATGGCCAAGGAACATGTATGGAGGGGCAACTGCCACCTCAGATGCTGGGGGGAGGGGAGGCAGATTGTTCAGTGACATCACTGCCCTGAGCCCCTGGGGCTGCTCCCCACTGGTCTCTTAGGCAACTTAGGTTGTTGCTTAGCTGGGTCCATGACTCCACCGGACACTGCCCTGCTGAATGCTGCTCGGTCTGATGTAGCCTCTGAGACAGAGGCGTCAGCTCCTGACTTGGCTGAAACCTTTGGCTCTGTCTTCTTGGGCTCTCCTAGCTCCTTAAGAAGGGCAGAAACCTTTGTTGGGGACCTTCAAAAAGCTTCCTCTCTTTTAGGTTCTCTTCTCTCATTCTTCCATATCTTGGCTTCTGAAGTCTCTCATGTTCACAGCAGGAGATGCACAGGCATGGGGACCAAGGTCACTGGAGCAGAGCAGGCTCAGCCCACCTGGTCAATGGTCTCTGATTTAATCTGTGCTTGGGAGTCCTTTTCCTGGGGAGGAGACATGGGTGTGTCTACCAGAGACCACCCAAACTCAATGGAGAGCATCCCACCCACTGCCCAATTTTAATCTATGAAATGTTGACTATAAATCAGGCACTGGTTATTTGCTCAAAAAAAAAAAAAAAACCAAAACTACTGAATAGCTCTGGGACTCCCAGTTCTCTAGTATTCTGTTCTCCAAAAGAGATGAGTGGGTGGGGAAAAGGCTCTGAGTCAGGCCCAGAGGGCAAGATGATTGTAGCATTTATGTGTCTAACTGTTTCTGGCCTTTTAGGATCCAGATGCAGCCAGTTTAAATTCTCCAAGACTCTTAGAGACATGTCCTTCCAGAGGTATATCAGGCCTTCTTTTGGCTGCTTCCTTGACTTACCCAGGCTCTGAGAGGATTTTCTCAAGCTCATCTTCTGTCTGCCCAACTTTCAGAGCTATAGTGCCTGTATGACAAAGTCTACATTCATTGCTCTGTTCTTCCCTTCCGTCCTTTCCTTCATTCTCTCATTTCCTGCCCCTACAGTCCAAGGGTCCAACTGTAGCCTCAGTTACTCATCCAGTTGCATCCAGTCTTTCCTTCCTGCTCCATCCAAAAACAGCAATAGGGAGATTTCTCTCCTCTCCTCTCCTCTCCTCTCCTCTCCTCTCCTCTCC
>NW_027187236.1:1280194-1332180 GCF_028583685.1 Petaurus breviceps papuanus
CTCCTCTCCTCTCCTCTCCTCTCTTCTCTCCTCTCTTCCCTCCTTATACGGGCTCTGGATTAGGAAAGAAAGGGAACACATATTTATTTTATTTTGTTTTATTTTAGTTTTCAACATTTACTTTCATAAGTTTTAAAATATTTTCCCCTCCCTCCCCCTCCCCAACACAGCCTGCGATCTGATATAGGCCTTACATAAACATTCCTATTACACATATTTTCACATTATTAATGTTGTATAGAAGAATTATAATGAATGGGAGAAACCATGGGAAAGAAAAAACAAAACAAAACAAAAAAGAAAATAGTCTGCTTTGTTCTGCATTCCAACTCCATAGTTCTTTCTATGGATGTGGCTGGCATTTTCCATCATGAATCCTTTGGAATTGTTTTAGGTCTTTGCATTGCTGAGAAGAGCTAAGTCTATCAAAATCAGTCATTGAAGACTGGCTGTTACTGTGTACAATGTTCTCCTGGTTCTGCTCACTTCACTGATCATCAATTCATATAAATCTTTCCAGGTTTTTCTGAAGTCCACCTGCTCATAATTTCTTATAGCAAAATAATATTTCATTACATTCATATAACCACAACTTGTTCAGTCATTCCCCAATTGATGGGCATCCCCTCAATTTCTAGTTCTTGGCCACCACAAAGAGAGCTTCCATAAATATTTTTGTACATATGGGTCCTTTCCCCATTTGTATGATTTCTTTGGGATATAGCCCTAGAAGTGGTATTGCTGGGTCAAAGAGTATGCACATTTTTATAGCCCTTTGAGCATAGTTTCAAATTGCTTTCCAGAATGATTGGATCAGCTCACAGCTCCACCAACAATGAATTAGTGGAAGAAGTATTTATTAAAAACCTATGTAATTTCATTCAATCCTCACAAAACCCTGTGAAGTTGGTGCCTTCTGTGATTATATCAAGTGAGGTGTGTGTGTGTGTGTGTGTGTGTGTGTTTGCATTTATTAAGTACTTACTTTGTGCTAAGCAGTGTGTTAGGCAGTGGGGATAAAATATATAAATGTGACAGTCCTTGTCCTCAGGAAGCTTACATTCTAATAGGGGGGAGAAAATACATGGAGTAGATTGCTGGTCAGAGAAGAATGTTTTTGGTCTGGGGAGTCACGGAGATAGAGTGCAAGAATAGAACAATCTATTGACACTTCCCCTTCTAGAAGCAGCAGTAGTGCTGACTTGATTATAGTTCTCAGAAAATGAGGCAGAAAGGGAGGAAAAGGAGGGAGGCTTGACATAGCTGGGCAGAAATAGCAGAGATGATGGTTCATGGTCCTGAAGGGTGCAAGGCTGAGTGGCCCAGTGGGGGTCTGATGGAAAAATGGTTGGAATCAAGATGCAGATCCATGGTTTCAGTAAGTTCAGAACTTGACAGCTCTGAATGTACAGCATAGAATTTCAGGAATGGAAGGGAGTTTAGAGTATAGAGTGTTAGAATGAGAAAGAGACAGGACAGAGAGCATGGCATGTCCAAGACAAAAGGGACTTTGGAACAAATATTGTTACAGCCAAACAGAAACTTAGAATGTAGATCATCCAAGCTAGAAGGGATCTTGGAAGAGAAAATGGTTGAACCTTAGAGTGTAGAATTTAAGAATATTCTGTCAATGGAATAGATTGGGTACAATGAGACTCAGTAGTCAATGACTATAGTAATCTACTGTTTGATAAACCTAAAGACCCAAGTTTTTGGGATAAAAATTCACTATTTGACAAAAACTACTGGGAAAACTGGAATATAGTATGGCAGAAACTGGGCATAGACCATGATCTAACACCATATACCAAAAGCAAGTCTAAATGGGTGCACTATCTGGGTATAAAGGATGATACTGTAAGCAATCTGGGAAAGCAAGGAATAGTTTACCTGTCAGATTTATGGAGAGGGGAAAACTTTATGACAAAACAAGAATTAGAGAGCATTATAAAATGCAATATGGATAATTTTGATTACATTAAATTGAAAAGCTTCTGTACAAACAAAGCCAATGTAACCAAGATTAAGAAGGAAGTGGAAAAATGGGAAAGAATTTTTACAACCAATGTCTCCGATAAAAGCCTCATCTCTAAAGTATACAGAGAATTGAGTCAAATCTATGAGAATACAAGTCATTCCCCAATTGATAAATGGTCAAAGGATATGAACAGGCAGTTCTCAGAAGAAGAAATTAAAGATATCTATAAGCATATGAAAAAATGCTCTAAATCACTACTGATTAGAGAAATGCAAATCAAAATAACTCTGAGGTACCACATCTCACCAGTCAGATTGGCTAAGATGACAAAACAGGAAAATGACAAATGCTGGAGAGGATGTGGACAAATTGGAACACTAATGCATTGCTGGTGGAGTTGTGAACTAATCCAGCCTTTCTGGAGAGCAATCTGGAATTATGCCCAAAGGGCTATAAATAATTTCATACCCTTTGACCCAGCAATAGCACTCCTAGGGTTGTATCCCAAAGAGATCATAGAAGTGGGAGGAATACCCATGTGCCCAAAAATATTTATAGTAGCTGTTTTTGTGGTGGCAAAGAATTGGAAATTAAGGGGGTGCCCATCAATTGGAGAATGGCTGAACAAATTGTGGTATATGATTGTAATGGGATACTATTGTGCTATAAGAAATGAGGAGCAGATGGACTTCATATGTACCTGGAGAGGCTTATACAAACTGATGCTGAATGAGAAGAGCAGAAGCAGGAGGAATTTGTACACATTTACAGATACAAGGTATATGTGACAACCAACTTTGATAGACTGGACTCTTCTCAGCAATGCAGGGTTATAAATCAACTCCAAAAGACTCATGATGGAGAGAGATGTCTATATTCAGAGAAAGAACAGAGTTTGAATGCAGATTGAAGCAAACTACCTGCTCTCTTTCTTTTTCTTGTCTGGTTTTGTTTCCTCTTTCCCATTGTTCATTCCATCTGATACAATCCTTCTTTATAACCTGGCTAATGTCTAAAGTGAAACTATTTGCAGATCCTATACTTGATTGTATGCTGCCATGGGGGGGGGGAGGGAAGGGAGGAGGAGAAAAATTGAAACTCAACGAATTGTGGAACTGAATCTTGTAAACTAAAAGTAAACAAACAAATTAATAAAGACAAAAAATATTTTCAGAAAAGAGTTTAGAACATGGACAACGGAATGGGATTGACACTTAGCTGTGTGACCCTGGGCAAATTATTTCACCTCTCTGGGCCTCAGTTTTTTTTATTTGTAGGAAAGGGACAGTAATGCTGTTTTTCTTACCTCATAGGGTTGTGAGGAAAGCTCTTTGTGAACTTTAAAGCACTCTAGAAATGGGAGTTATTATACTGTAGGTGAGGAAAACGCAGTTCAAAAAGATTGAATAACTTTCACAGTCACATAGTCAGCACCAGAGCCAGAAAGCTCATGTGGAGAAGTCTGGAGTTGCTCTTTTTTCTGAAGATTAGCCCATTTCCAACTACTGAAAGCTGACTCTAAGTAAGCCCCTTTGGAAATGTTCCCTCCATGAGATTCCTGAGAGTTGATTGGGCCCTGGATGGTTGGGATTTACCAGGCTAGAGGTAAGGCTAAAGTTCTCATTGATGAGTGGTAGACTAGGTTGGCCAACAATAACCTTCAGAAGGTAAAACGGCAGGGCAGGGCACTGGCACTGTGTCCATGGTTCTCCCACCTTTGGGTCCATTTCCAAATGGGAAAAGAAGTTCTCAGAGTTCCTGGCTGTAGGATCATAGAGTCCCAGAACCACAGAATTATAAGGGACTTTGGAGGGCATCTACTCAACCTCTGTATGATGCATGAGGTCTCTGTAGATAGATGAACCCATCATTCATCCAGCTCCATTAGGTTAGTTCTCATCATTCTTCCCATATAGAGCGTGACCTGGGCTGGAATTCCATCTCTGATGTTTACCAGTTGAATGACTTTGGGGAAGTCACTCCTCATCACTTCACTTTCTTCATTTGTAAGAAATGAATATTAATACTTAACACTACCCTCTTCATAGACTTGTTGTTGACAACAACACCGTGTAAGTATTAATTGGAATGCCTCCCTCCATCCCCACTTGTCCAAATTTTCTATATCTCCTAAGGCCCCATGCAAAGGATTAGTCCAGACAGGAACAGGGGCCAGTGCTCAACGCTGAACCCAGTCCTCAGGAGAGACTTTGGGGTTGCTTTCTTGATTCACAGATTTGCAGTTGGGACTACACAAGTCCCCCAGTCCAAACTCCTCATTTTACAGAAAAGGAAACTGAAGCCCAGGGAGGGAAAGTGACTGGCCTTATGTCACATAGCTAATAAGTGACAGAGAAGGGATTTGAAAGGTAGCTTGCCTTCATGGATAGATGACCTGGAGTTAGAAAGACTCAGTTTGATTCAACCATTCTGGAGAGCAATTAGGAGCCATGCCCAAAGTGTGTGTACCTTTTGATCTGGCAATACCACTTCTAGGGCTGTACCCCAAAGAGATCATACAAACAGGAAAAGGACCCACGTGTGCAAAAATATTTATAGCGGCTCTTTTTGTGGTGGCAAAGAATTGCAAATTGAGGAGATGCCCATCAGTTAGGGAATGGCTGAACAAGTTGTGGTATATTAATGTAATAGAATGTTATTGTTCATAAGAAATGATGAGTAGGTGGACTTCAGAAAAACCTGGAAAGGATTTACATGAACTGATGCTGAGTGAAGTGAGCAGAACCAGAACATTGTATTCAGCAACAACTACTAACTTTGATAGACTTAACTCTTCTTAACAACACAAGGATCTAAGACAACAACAAAAGACTCATGATGGAAAATGACATCCACATCCAGAGAAAGAACTCTGGATTCTTGAATGCAGATCGAAGCAGACGCTTTTCTTTCTCTCCTTTTAGTTTCTTCTAATTCTTCTTTACATCATGACTAATGTGAAAATATATTTAATATGAATGTATATGTAGAATTTATATTAGATTGCATGCTGTCTTGGAGTGGGGGGTGTAGCAGCAAGCACCCCAAGCTTCCTCAGGGTTGCTGCCACCACAGATTCTTAGATCTGCTTTGTTAAAGAAAGCAACTCAAAATGGGTTAACAAGCTTACTTTAATCAGTCAGACATATATTGTTTACCTTGTTCAGGGGAAAAGGTCAGCACCTCGAACTTCAAAGTACACAGACAGAATTATCAAGACAGAAACAGATCTAGTAGACAGATTTCAAACTGTCCAACCATTACATCCATACCTAGTCAACATCTGGGTTTCAACATCTGGGTTTTTTCAAAGCTGGGGGGCTTAGGACAATGGCTTCCCAGAATCCATATCAAATCACAAAACACTTCTTAAAGTGAGCCCCAAAACAAAGCTACACATCAGGGCTTATATAGCCTTCTCCTGGCTCAGAGAATGTAACAACCTTATTGACCCACTCCTCTGTCTGTAGAACAGTCCTAGAACCCCTGAAAGTATTAGCAAAACCCTCTCCCAGGATTTCTGTAAACATACAACAAGAAAATCCTTCTCCAGGGCTTCTGAACCAACAGAAAGGTTCCCAGACGCCTGCAACAACAGCACTGTCCTTCACCAGTGGACAGTATTCACTCTCTGTCTGCAGGACAGTCTCAGGAGCTCTTAGCCAACAGCCAGGTTCCAGTACTTCTTCAACAAAAGGACTGTCTTTCACCAGTGGACAAATATGGCAAAACAACATCAAAACAGACCGACAAAGTACCAGCAAAGCAGCCATGTCTCCTCAGTCCTTGGCAGCTCAGGGGGCAGGTCTCAAAAGTCCAGGGCAATTCAAAGTGGCCCCCAGCAATTCTCTCAGTCTCTCTCTCTGCCTCCACGAGGTGCTGCTTCCAAAAAGTTCTTCTGTCTCTCTCTTGTCTCTCCAAATCTACATCACCAGCTCCTCCCAGTTCAGGACTCTCTTTTCACATCAACAAGTCCATCCCACAGGTGGGATTAACAAGCTCTGGGTTTTAACACAATCAGTTTGAAAACCAAGCCAATACAGGGGAATCTTTAATTGCCATTACTATCACAGGGGGAAAGGAGGGAAGGAGAGACGATTTGGAACTCAAAATCTTATGGAAGTGAATGTTAAAAACTAATACATAAATGTAAAAAAAAACCCCAAAACAAAAATAATCTGTTCTCGAACACTTAGTAGCTATGAGACCCTGGGCAAGTCACTTTGCCTCTGTTTCCTCAACTGTAAAATGGGGGAAATAATAGCACCTACCTCCTTAGTTTTTGTGAGGACCAAGTGAGATAATGTGTAAAACACTGTGCAAACATGATAGCACTATAGAAATGCTGGCTGTTTTATTATACTTTCATTCCAAAGCCAGCATTCTTTCCATGGAAATTTACAGAGAATATAGAAGCTATGTCAGGATATTTGTCCTTTTCTGGTAAATAAGAGACATTGGGCTAATGCAGACTTGAGTTTGAATATTGGTGATACAGCCTTCTATCAATCCACTCTTCCTCTATTGTTCTATTTCTTCATCCAGGAAGCCTTCCAAAATATTGCCAATCCCAGTGATTCCTTCTTCTTTTCTGTCCCCATGGCCATCTTTAGATCTTCTCTTTGGTCATATTCCACTTCCACCAGGGTTGAGTGGTAGCAATCCAGGCTCTTTGTTAGTTCACAGCTAATGGTGCTAGAATTGGATTTGGCCCTTTGGGAAAGCAATATGAAATCATACAAAAAATACATTACCAAACTGTTTGTGACAAAATGAAAGGGAACATCTATACAAAAAGATTGCCAGGAGTAGTATTTGTCAGAGCAAGAAGTTAGAAAGAGACTGTGACCATCAACTGGCAAAAGGTTAAATGAAATCATGATACAGGAACATAGGGCAGGTAGGTGGCACAATGGATAGAGTGCTGGGCCTGGAGTTAGGAAGATATGAGTTCAACTTTGGTCTCAGACTCTTACTAGCTACCCTGGGCAAATCACATCACCCTGTTGTGATAGTAATGGCAATTAAAGATTCCCCTGTATTGGCTTGGTTTTCAAATTGATTCTGTTAAAACCCAGAGCTTGTTAATCCCACCTGTGGGATGGACTTGTTGATGTGAAAAGAGAGTCCTGAACTGGGAGGAGCTGGTGATGTAGATTTGGAGAGACAAGAGAGAGGCAGAAGAACTTTTTGGAAGCAGCACCTCATGGAGGCAGAGAGAGACTAAGAGAATTGCTGGTGGCCGCTTTGAATTGCCCTGGACTTTTGAGACCTGCCCCCGGAGCTGCCAAGGACTGAGGAGACATGGCTGTTTTGCTGGTACTTTGTCTGTCTGTTTTGATGCTGTTTTGCCAGATTTGTCCGCTGGTGAAAGACAGTCCTGTTGAAGAAGTCCTGGAACCTGGCTGTTGGTTAAGAGCTCCTGAGACTGTCCTGCAGACAGAGAGTGAATACTGTCCACTGGTGAAGGGCAGTGCTGTTGTTGCAGGGGTCTGGGAACCTTTCTGTTGGTTCAGAGCTACTGAGACTGTCCTGCAGACAGAGAGTGAATACTGTCCACTGGTGAAGGGCAGTGTTGTTGTTGTAGGGGTCTGGGAACCTTTCTGTTGTTTCAGAGCTACTGAGACTGTCCTGCAGACAGAGAGTGAATACTGTCCACTGGTGAAGGACAGTGCTGTTGTTGCAGGGGTATGGGAACCTTTCTGTTGGTTCAGAAGCCCTGAAGAAGGATTTTCTTGTTGTATGTTTACAGAAATCCTGGGAGAGGGTTTTGCTAATGTTTTCAGGGGTTCTAGGACTGTTCTACAGACAGAGGATGAATTGATGAAGGGACTGGCAATGTATCTTGTGGCCTTGCTAAGCCTTGTCTCCCCAGGAACTAAGATTGCTGAGAACTTGCCTGTGTCAAGATGAAGAAAAGACCTCCATTTGGGTATTAAGTGCTGTGCTTAAACTTGATGTAACTCTGGGGTAGATTCAATTGTGATCCAGGGGTGGGGGACTTTTGACCTTTTTGTTTTCTATGGTTGAACAAATGAATGTACTTTACTTAGATTGGAAACTAATCTCCATTTGAGAAGAGGGGCTTTGTGGTGGACTAAATGAAGGTACAGCCTAGGGGTGGAGTAGTATTTAGAACAGGGACTTTGTAATTGATTGAATGATTGGAAGGTCCTGGGGTGGGGTAGTACTTGGAGATTATTTGATCACACTTAGTAAATGCTGTATTTTGAATATCATGTTTTGATCTTCTCTGTTTTTGGTTTGTCACTGAATAAAATGGAGAGCACCTATGCTGGTATTCTGAACCTTGGGAAGTTACCTTTCCTTGGCATTACATTACATACCCTGGGGGAGGATGTACTTGTGACTATGGTGGGTGGCATGAAGTGCCTTGGACCCCCCCAAGGACCCCACCTTGTTGGTTTTGTTGCCCAGCCCCCTCTCTGTACTTGGAAGCAGGAGCTGGAGCTGTGTGAGGGGAAGGACACCCCCCCCCCCCAGAGAACTTTATTTGAACTCTTGTTTTGAACTGAAGTGAAAATGCTATGTACTTTTTGTTTGTTTAAGACCCAGTGGCCACTTTGGTAACTTTAGTTCTGTACCTTGAAAATGTGACCTAAGAGATGCTTAGTGCTAATTCAAAAGTAAATTGTCTATGCTATGGGTATGAAAGATCTTGGGGCCGAATGTAATGGAAATGCAAATTTAAAGATCTTCCCTGCCCCTAGGCTAAAGTGCACCTGGAGCCTGGGGTGGGAGGCTTGTTTTCCAGTAGATACTTCTTGATTGGCCAGTGGGTCCAGAAGGTTGTTGCATTCTCTGAGCCAGGAGAAGGCTATATAAGCCCTGATGTGTAGCTTTGTTTTGGGGGCTCACTTTGAGAAGTGTTCTGTGATTTGATGTGGATTCTGGGAAGCCATTGTCCAGAGCCCCCCCGGCTTTGAAAAACCCAGATGTCAAAACCCAGATGTTGACTGGGTATGGATGTAATTTTTGGACAGTTTGAAATCTGTCTACTAGATCTGTTTCTATCTTGATAATTCTGTCTGTGTACTTTGAAGTTCGGGGTGCTGACCTTTTCCCCTGAACAAGGTAAACGATATATGTCTGCCTGATTAAAGTAAGCTTGTTAACCTGTTTTGAGTTGCTTTCCTTTATCAAAGCAGATCCAAGAACCTGTGCTGGCAGCAAACCCTGTGGACGCTTGGGGTGCTTGCTGCTACACCTGTTTACCTCAGTTTCCTCATCTGTAAAATGAACTAGAGAAGGAAATGACAAACAATTCCACTATCTTTGCCAAGAAAACCCCAAAAGGAGTCACAAAGAGTCCAATACAACTGAAAAACAACATGAACATAATGGAATATTATTGTGCTATAAGTAATGACAAAACAAACTTTAAGAATACAAAGGAATGTAGGAAGACTTATGAAGTGACGGAGTAAAAAAGGCAGAAGAAAATAAAGAGATAAAAAAGAGATGGAGAGAAAAAGGATAAGGCGGGGAGACAGAGAGAGAGGGGAGAGACAGACAGAGAGAGAGAGAGAGAGAGAGAGAGAGAGAGAAGCACTGGTGCATTGACTTTGAACAATCCTAAATGTAAAGGAAAATCATATCCCTAAACAGAGCCACTCCTAGCACCATGAATGGACAAGGTTGACCCTAGTTCATTCAAGTTAACTCTCTTGAATATCCTGGTTCCAGAGAATGGACCTGAGCATTTGTTCCTTCCCCTCTGTTCAGAAATGGTAGTCTACAGCTGTAGAATGCTATATATTTTGCCAGTTGCAGTTGCTGTATTAGTCAGTTTTTCTTAACTTTTAAACTTTGTTTTAATAAGAGTGGGACCTTTGGGGGAATTGCTTGGGAGTGATTGTGATGTTGAAAAGGAAACATCAAACAACATTTTCAAAGATTAGCGTGTACTGTTATGGTTTCTTTTCTCAGTTGGCAACTAAGCACAGAACACAGCTGTACTCATCCACAGCCATTTATTTGCATTTTGCTTAATTGCTTATGAGTTGTTTGGGATTTTTTTTGGGAGGGGAGGGAAAATTTTGTTTTCCTTATTCTCTGGTTTTCTTTGTGAATCTGTTATTTTGTTTTTGTTATTCTTCAGATTATGCTCTCAATATCTTTCTTTGATTCTTATTGGGGTATTTGGATGGATCTGTCAATGGAAGTTTCAATAAAATTTATCAATGAAAAAGAAAGTAAAACTGGGCTCATTCTCAGAAGCAGGTTGGCTCAGACTCAATGAAGGAGTTGCCTTTGGGAGGAATTTAATTGTGAGTGTTTCTTATTCATCTTCCAACTTTTCCCCAGAGAAGCTTTCGATGATATTGAGGTTGTTTTCGTGTTAGCCCTTAGGAATTCTGTGGGATGACCACTCTATATGTGTTAGATCTTTTTATAGAGAACCATAGGATGGAACCTTGGAATGCAAGATAGCAGAGCTGGAAGGGACATTAAAACAGAGAATATCAGAGCTGTAAGGCACATTAGAATGTAGAGTATTGGACAGTCTATAGTCTAAGGTCCTTTCCCCCTAGTCTAGGCTTTTTTATTCATCTGTAAAAGAAGAGGTCAGACTAGATAACCTTGAAGATCCTTTCCATCTCTAAGTCATCTGAGCTTGTCTCTGACCTCTCCTTGCCGTTCCCTGGGCCCTGAAGGCCCTCATCTATATCTGTTGAAGTCACCCAAGGCCCAACTCAGATGCTCTCCCCTTATTAAAGTCTTCTATCATTCCCCCAACCTTAAAGTTATCAAAGATCATAAGATTTGGAGCTGACCAGCACCTTTGGAATCATCTGAACCAGACATCTGATTTTACAGATAGGGAGAATGGGGCCCCCAGAAGGGATGTGACTTGCTCACAGTCACACTGGTAGGATGTAGCAGAGGCAGGAGTTAACTCTAGACCTTCCAGATCTTCAAATTTCCCTCTAACACTTGGTCTTGTCCTCTACTTTGTCACCTCACCCTCAGCCTTTTTGTATCCAGATCATTCCTCCTCAGCAGATTGTAAGTATCTGGAGGACAAAGTCCTTTTTACTTGTATTTGTATCTCTTATACTTAGTATGGAGTTTTGACATCTCTGTTGAGTTGAATATGTTGAAGGAAGTGGAAGCTGCTATCCCAAAGGCTGGAGTGTTTGCCAGGACTTCACCATGGAGCCAGAGAAACTCCCAAGTTCCCCTGAGATGTTCATCATGAGCACCAGCTGATGACACAAATTGGTCAATCCCATCATCAGTTACCTTCACCATGAAGGAATGGCTTAGGGACGGAGGGAGCTCTTCAGATAATGCTGTGGGCAGGGTGCTGGAGTTGGAGTTGGAATTGGATTCCAATGATGTCTTAGACACTCTGTGTGACTCTGGGCAAGTGATTTAACCTCTCTAGGACTCAGTTTCCTCATCAGTAAAATGAAAGTGTTGGACTCAATGATCTCCAAAGTCCCTTCCAGTTCTAGATCTAAAATCCCATGATTCCCTAGTCTCTAGGAAGGTCTCAGTCAAGGTGAGGGTCACAGCAGGAGTGACCCAGTTGAACTCCCCCATTGCCCAAGTTCTGAGGGTACTTTGTGTTAAAGCAGCACTGTGACCCACCCTAGCAAATCAGGAAGGCTCAAGTCAAGATCTCTAGAGTTTACTCTGTTATCTGTGTTACCTGGGGGTGGGGCAGTAAGTTTTACTCATTTAGTTTAAATGAAAGTTAATATAAAATCACTAGGACTTGGCTTGGTAACAGATAACAAATGTTTTTTGGCCCCTGATTAATATTGCTAATTATGTTTGATTCATGGGAAAATGAGTCAATGATCACAGGCTCCTTGAAGGATGGCTAGTGCCAGGCAGCCTGGGATTAATTAATTAATTAAGCATGTGGAGTGGAAAGAATGCTGTCCTTGGAGTAAGGTATAACTGGGCTGCCATCCTACCATTGACATTTACAGAGATGGGTACATGGATGGCCTTGGGCCAGGTACTTCACCTCTCTTTGAGTCTCAGTTTTCTCCTCTTTCAAATATTATTGTTATTATTTAAGAGGAAGATTGAGAGAGTAGCAAGTACTCAGAATTTGGAGTCAAGAGCCCTGGGTTCAAGTCTTGCCCCCGACACTTCTTAGCTATCTAATCTTTGGCCAGTCCCTTCCCACCCTTCATTACATTTAATTGAAATTATATTTTTGTCCCTTAGATCACCTTGAATGAGGCTTGGATACCAACAGAGAAGATGGAAGGTGCAGGAATATGGGCAAGTTTAATATCAGAGGAACTGAAGGTGGGGTTCAGAGTTCAGGATTTGGAATGGTTTGAGCTTTAAACCATCTGCTCATTGACACAGAAATTACACCTATTCCTCCATCCCCCCACCCAGCACCAACATAAATAGGGTATTCTTCTCTGCCTATGCCTTGTATCCTCTGGTAGAAAGTAAATGCCTTGAGGGCAGATAACTGGATTTGTTTTATTTTTGGCATTGTATCTCTAGCACCTAACATAGTGTCTGGCGTATAGTATGTGTTGAAGAAAGGTCTTGCTGAAATGAATTGAATTGAACTTCCAGCCTTTCCCATTCCAAAAAGTCCTGTCCCAAATCATGGCCCACAAAGAATTCTTGCCAATGACTAAGTTGGAATGGCTTCCAGGATGGAGGACAGGATTATTTTAGAATTTAGAGATGGAAAGGACCAACGGCCCTCTTTTTTACAAATGAGGAAAATGAGATCCATAGAGTAGAAGCGACTTTCCCAAAATTACGCAGGTAGTGAATCTTAGACACACAAGTAGTTGGGCAGTTCATTCTCTCCACTGTACCATGCTGAGTATCATTTAAGTTCATTTGACAGATAAGAAGGCTAAGCAAGAAGAAGTTCTTATATAAGGGAGGGTAGTTTCCCTCTTACCTCCGATGAATGTCCAAAATGGAATCAAAAAAATGTAAAGTAGAAACAAAGGAATTTTTCTACAATCTAACCACAATAAAGACAGACAGAATTAGGTTTTAATGTATAAACAATTGATCCTCTCTTTATGAGTCAAATTATAAAGCAATGTGATTGGCTAAGAAGACAATAAGTCATGCTCCTTGGACCTTAATATAAAAAGAGCAAGTAATTCAACAGATGAAGAGTTTGCTTTTGAGGTCCATAACAGCTGAGGAAGGAAATTTTGGTGTTCTGTATCAGAGAGCAGCAATGTGAGGAAAAGGGATTTTCTTTCCTTTCCCCTCCCTCGACACCCCGGCCATCTCCTGCCACCATTGGTCATATTAACAGTGCTACTGGACCTGTAGGAGCTAATGCACCTTAAGAGTTATATAAACCTGGTTTGAGGTCCTTTTGTCAATACTTAAAGCTTTGTGATACACCCTCAAGACTAAACAGAAATGCAGAAAGACAGTGATGAAGAAGAGATGATTTCAGGGTGTATGATCACTTGCACCCAAAAAGAATGTGGATTGTAGACTCAAGAAAAAAAGGCCCTGGGACCCTAGATAAAGAGCCCTCTTAGCAGAGAGGAGGAAGCTCCAAGGGGATCTTCATTAGGACCCTATGAAGATAAGAATGTATTTCAGGCCCTGAAGGACCAGGAGTTGGGAATTACCCTTTTTCCGATATGTGTACTACACTCTATGTAGAAAACACTTCAGATATGTCCCCACTACCATTGTATTTGAAGCGTTAGCCTACTTTTGCCATGATCACTATGTCTTTGTTTATGGGGGCCCACACCTGTAGGGGCTCATGATCTATACTAGTAGGAGTAACCACACAACATTACCTCTAGTACTGAAGGTAGCAGTCATCCCTCTGGGGATTTAATTCATGAGTACAATTGCAAGTTGGGGGAGTACCCCAGAGAGAGGGTTATATTCAGAGTCTAGTTTAGTGGTGTCAAACTCAAATAGAAATGGGGGTCACTAATCTGTGCACAGGCAGCTAGCTGGTGCAGTGGATAGAGTGCCAGGCCTGGAGTCAGGAAGACTTGAGTTCAAATCCAGCCTCAAATACTTCCTAGTCATATGACCATGGGCAAGTCACTTCACCCTGTTTGCCTCAGTTTCCTCATCTGTAAAATGACCAGGAGAAGGAAATGGCAAAGTCTCCAGTATCTCTGCCAAGAAAAGCCCACATGGGGTCAGGAAGAGTTGGGCATGACTGAAATGATTGAACAGCTACATCAACAATCTGCGCATAAGGATCCTGTGGATGTCATGTTGACTTAGTTTTCAAATCTACTAACTATATTTTATTGTATTTTGATTTATTTTGTTAAATATTTCCCAATGACATTTTAATCTGGTTCAGGCTGTGGGAGTGTTGTGGGCCACATGTGGTCTGTGGGCTGCGTGTTTGACACCTCTGTGCTAAAAAACTACAGTCTACATTTCCACTTTTCTGGGAAGTTTTCCAGTCGACTGTGTCTGCCTGCCTCTACCCATTTTTTCTTGGCTGGGTCAAGGAAATACTCTCAACCAAAATACCCATAATCCCTGGGCACAGCTCTGAGAAGTTAATACAAACTAATAGAAAGCAATTCAACAGTGGTAGGATGGAGAGAACACTGGATTTCAAATCAGAGGTCCTGAATTCAAATTCTGGCTCTTGCTCTGACACATTTGTGACCTTGGGCAAACCATTTAACCTCTATGGATCTCAGTCTCCTCATCTGTAAAATGAGGGGGTGAGACTAAGGTCCCTTCCAGTTCTATGACCTATGGGTAGAAAGATTGTCCTTCAATTAGTTTGTTGTGTTCTTTGGTGCCTTGGATTTGGTAGATAAAGTTTATTATGGGGCTATTGAGCAGTGTACATAGGAAAGAACCCTGGGTTGGTAGTCAGAGGACCTGAGTTTACATACTGGATCTACTACTTACTAATCTTGGGCAAGCCAGTATCTTCTGAGTCTCAGCTCATTTTTTTTTCTAGAATAGAATGTCAGACTTTCTGATTACTAAGGTCTCCTCTATCACTAACACCCCACATAAATAAGTTCTTATTTATTCCCCAAGATATTAATGATTTTATGGGCTAGTAATACACTGAACATTTGGGAAGACTATGTATAGACACACTCTATTATGTAAGAAAACTGTCTTTGCATGGATATGACACAAATGCATTGTTGGTGAAGCTGCAAAAAGTTCTAATCATTCTAGAAACCAATTTGGGATTATGCTAAGAAAGGAAATAGTGTATCCACCTTTTGAAGCAGAGATCCCAGCGGGAGACATATACCTCAAGGAAGTCACAGAAAGACAAAAAATGTTCCCCCAGAATCAGAAAGTCTGAATTGGAAGAGAGCTTAGTGGCTATCTCATCCAACCCGTGCCCATTGTATTCAATTCAATTCAGTTTAGTTAATATTTATTAAGTGCCTACTATTTACCAGGCACAATGCTAATTGCTGGGGATAGAAATAAGAAAAAGAAAGACAATCTTTGCCCTCATAGGGCTTACCATCTAGTAAGGCAAGACAACACACAAAATGAAAATAGAAAGGGGGTATTCACCAGGGGATAGTAGGTGCAGGGGATGATGTTCCATGGAGTCTGAACCAAGTAGAACTGCTGTTGGAAAGTGGAGAGTTACTAGGAAAGCTCTGAAAATTCAGAGCCCTCTATACAGGAAGGCTTTGGGAAGAGTTTAATGCCCCATTCTCTAGTCCTCTAATCACAGGAATTCTTCTTCCAAAACACCCAACAAGTGGTCACCCAAGTTTTTTTCCTGAAGACTTCTAGTAAAGAAGAACCAGCAACCTCCCCCAGCAGCCCATTCTCTACTTTTGGGATAGCTCTAATATTTAAAGCAACAAGTTTTGTGGTAGCAAAAAATTGGAAAAAAGTAGTTGTACTTATAGGTTGGAGGCTGACTGAACCAATTATGGTTCATACATGTAGTAAAATATTACTGCACTGCAAGAAATGATGAATAGGAAAGATATGGAGAAATATGAGAAGATATATGATCTGACAGAGAGTGAAATAAGGAGAATCAGGAAAAATATAGATAAACAGCTTTGAAAAGCAGTTGCCTTGACTCTTTGAGATAGATGATGAAACCTATCTAGAGCTGGCTTATATGCCATTTTGTGTTTGAGGAAACTGAGCCCTCAGGAGTTGAAGTGACATGTTTAATATTACATATGTAATAAGCATCAGTAACGGGCTTTGAATCCAGATCCTTTGTCTCCTCAGCCAGGATTCTTTCCAATGTACCTTGTTGCCACCATGAGCTTCTGTAGAAACATGGGGGGCTACAGATATGGAATGATGTATATGCTATAAGAAATAATGGATGTGTCACTTTGTTTTGCTTGATAGTATTACTTATTGTATTATCTTGTAATATAAGCTGTGGGAAGAGGATAGATGGTGTGAAAATTTTAAAAAGCATCAATAAAAATTAGAAAGGTATAGAATTTATGTCTCAAAATGACACATGAGGCAGTGATTGTGGGTTATGTAGTGTGTCCTGTGAAGATAAGATTTGAAGCTAGAAGTGACATCAGGATATCTAGGCCTATTATTTGACAGAGATGTAAATCAAGGCCCAGATCGGGGCCAGAGAACTGGCTGAGCTCACATAGCTTGTCAGTGAGAGAGCAAATATTTAACAGCAGGTCCTTTGATTCCCAGTGTTTTCCATTTAAGCAGACTGTCTTTTAGTCAATCGAGTTCTCGGTACTACCACCAGCTGGAAGGCTCTGGGATCAGATGTTAGATAACTTTCTGTTGCCACCACCTGGAGGGTCAGGATATTTCTCATCCAAACAAAATCTGTACACTGGGCACACCAAAATATTCACCCTCCACAATGTGGGAAGAGCTCTTTCTGAACTTTCAAGTTCTATAGATGTGAATTTCTAGTCTAAGTCATCAACAACTCCTTCAAGGAATTCAACTGCATTGGGGAGATAAGGCACATCAACAAATATGTATACCATTAGAAATGAGAACTTGGCAAAGAGGATTAGGGAAATAGAAAATGCTGGGAGAACAGTGGAGGGGAGGTAGAAGGCACTTCCAGAAGAGGGTAGCAAGATAGGCTTTCTGGGAGAGATGCAAGACCCTGAAGCTTGGCCTTGAAGGATAGGCTCAGAGTAGCTGGGTTCAAATCCCAGTTTAGCTATATATTATTGTGGTAACCTTTGGGAAGTTACTCCTTTATCAGTCTCAGTTTCTTCCTTTGTCAAATGAAGGAAGGGAACTAGAGGCCCCTGAGACCCCTTCCAAGTCTATATCAAGAGTCTTCTGTGTGACCCTTGGCAACGTACTTCACTAGTCTAGACCTCAATTTCTATGTAAAACCAGGGTGGGGTTGGACTCTAAGGTCTTCTTCCAACCAACTCCAAGGCTAGGATCCTATGATATCTCATGATTTGGAGCTGTGGAATGGAAAAGGAGCATGCAAGTCTACACATGTTTGGGGGATGAGGAGGCATATAACTTTGGCTGGATTACAGTGGAATGAAGGAGCAGTGGGAAATATGGATGGAAAGGTAAGGTGGTAACAGACTGAAGAGGGTCTTTGATGCTAATATACATTGGGTGGCCAGATTTGGGGGTGTTTTACCCACCTTCCTCCCCAATCTTTGACTACCAAACATAACCAAGGGCAAGACAAAAGAATAAAGCTGTATACTAATGGTGGTCCCAAATGAATGAGAGATTGGGTTGAGACAATATAAAGATGAACCCTCCAGCTGCAAAGGGTGAGGAAAGCTAGGAGACTTGACTTTGAGTTCTCAGTCCTTTCTCCTCTCTGGGGCTCAGTTTCCTTCTCTGTAAAAGTACTAGATGTGTTGATATTCTTTAAGGGCCCTTTGAATTCGAACGAGATGAGCTCTGGTTTATCTGAAAGAAGAAGGAGAGGTCACCTATGATGTTTGATGACATGGCATTGATTTCCTCTACCTCTAAAGAAATCAGCAAGCAGAAAGAGCAGAGTGTTTGGGCCACCATTCCCCAGTCATGGCAACATAGACATTCCAGCACTGGACTGTCCACTTTCAATCCCTGGGTAAGGGGAGGGAATTAAACAGTAATAAACTACCTACCATGTGCCTGGCACTAGGTCAAGTACTTTACAAATATCATCTTATTCGGTCCTCCTACCCTTCAAGGTAGGAGCTGTCATTATCCCCCATTTTGTGGTTGAGGAAACTGAGTCAGACAAGGTGTAGTGACTTGCCCAGGGTCACACAGCTAGTAAGTGTTTGAGGCCAGTTTGGAACCCAGATCTTCCTGACCCCAGGCACAATGATCTGTCTAGCTGCCCCTGGGAAAAGGAGGTCACTGGTTAGGCACTTCAAGAAGCACAGGTGTTGAACTAAAACATGGTGCACTGATGTGCCAGCAGAGGAGTAAGGAAGACACTTAAGGCTTCACAGATGAAGGGGACTCCCGGATGAGGAAACTCCCTTCACTAATGAAGATTAGCACCTTCTCTGAAGCTTCCAGTCTTTGGAAGGTGTCCAGGGACACTGTAAAGTTAAGTGACTTGTTCAGGGTAAGACAGTCTATGTATCAGAAGCAGGCTTGAACTCAGGGCTTCCTAGCTTCTCCAACCACTATCCCACCCTGCCAGCACATTGGGAAGAAAGTATGACTATATGTATGTATGTATGCATGTGTGTGCTCCCTTGTGTCCATAGGTGTCAGAAACAGCGAGTCTCTCTCTATGTACTCATTCACATGCATGGCTACTGGAAGAAGAGTTGCCTCTGAATGTATGTTTACTAGGGTTTATTTGTACTCAAAGAAAGTATAGTATCTGAGATTTGGGGCTAGAAGGAACCTTAAAGTCCCTCAATTTTAGCCCTCTCATTTTTATAGGAAAGGAAAATGAGGAAGAGAGAGGTTTAGTGACTTGCCCAAGGTCACACAGTAAATGACTGCAGCAGGGTTTGAACCCAGGGCTTTCTGGCTACAAGTTCAATGTCCTCTCTGTTACACCATGCTGCCAGTCTCTCAAGTCCTGTCTTATTCTTCTGCCCTTTCACAGTCATGTGCTTGACCTAAATGATGAGATTTTTGATATATTTCTCATGTAATATTGCTTATGATTGTGATCTTGGAATTTGTTGGAATACTACATTTCAAACATAAGAGTGTTTACAGGCATTTCAGGCAGACTGGGGAACTCTTTGTTCTCAGCCTGCCCATCCCCAATGCCACCATTTCTAGGAAGTCTGGCCTGATTCCCATGTTGGGTCTACATGGAACACTTTGGTTTGCTTCTTTCTAATGCACTTCTCCCATCCTATTGCTTACTATCACTCATTATCTCAACATTTTTCTTACCCCCATCCCTAAGCTCCATGACCCTCAGGATCCTAGAAGAGCTGGGAGGGACTACTGAGGCCATCCAATCTAACCCTCTCATTTGACAGAGGAAGAAATTCAGACCTAAGGAGGAAAAGTTAACTCGCTCAAGGTCACAAGTAGTGAGAGAAGCACAATCTGAATCCAAGTCCTCTGACCCCAAAGCCCATTTACAACACCCTGGGGCCCTCCTCTGAAAGGTGTTAGGGGGCAATCCCTTCTGGTTCCTTCCAGTTTGAGATTTACAATCATCTGTGTGACCTTGGGCAAGTCACTTTCCCTTCCTGGTCCTCAGTTCCCTCCTCTCTCAAATGAGGGATTTGGACTAGATCTTTACCTTTGGGGCTCCTTCTAGCTCTAAGTTTTGTGGTTCGTGGAGTTTACAGGGAGTAAGATAACATTGCAGCTTCCCCAGCATCCTGAAAACAGATCCATATATCTGCATGTATAGTCATTTGAAGAGAACTTGTCTCTACACATGTGTGTGTGCTCATGTACTCAGAATGAGGCACACTCTCCTCAAACTGGCTTGAACACCCCCAAGGAGGGCTGCATGCTCTTCCCTCCACCCCTACCCCCACCCCAAGCTGAGTCTCCCCCCATACCTCATGTCTCTGGCCATGCCCCACCTGGTCCTCTGGATTTCCTCAGGGGTAAATTAGCATCAGCCATGAGCTGGGATGGATGCCCTGTCTGATTTCCTCAGAGAAATAGATTACCTTCGTCACCATGGCTGCCCATCATCACAGTTGCCTGTCACCATGGACCCTTGACACAGGCAGGCAGTTTTTAAGCATTTCCCAGAAAACTCATTTTTTCTTTCGAGTCATAGCTGCCCCGCCTCTCCTTCTCCAGTCCCTCCAGGACGCCACCACCAGGGGATGCAGACGTGTATAATCACTGTAATTCAGCTTCATCTGGACAATTTTCTGTTGGAAAATAGATGAGGGTAATAACACCTGCAGAAACCCTATTAGCACTAAAGGAGGCCTTCCTTCCCCCCATTCCTCCATCTTCATTGATTCACTGAGGGCTTTTTTCCCCCAGGGATACCTGAGGTTGGGTATGGTAGAGAGGAGAGAAAAGAGGATCTAAGTGGGAGGGAAGGGCTCAATCCACACTGAATCAAAGGGGCAAGCACACACAGATGTACACACACACACACATGCACAATGCACACATACACAGATGCACACATAATACACATATATGTGCAAAACAATGCTGCCCACAGACACACACACACACAAACCACTGCTCCCAAGGGAGTTGTATTTATGTAGGAAAGAGCCCTGAATCTGGAGTCAGAGAGCAGGCATTCCAATGTTTTTTTTGGCCAGATCACTTTGCCTCCTTGAATCTGTTTCCCTCTCTGGAAAAAGGATATGGTGGTTTTCAAGGTCCCTTCCAGCTCTACATATATGAGTCTGTGTGACTTCCCTGGTGTTCCATTCTTTACCCTGTAAAATGATGGGGGTTTAGCTCTGTATTTGTGACTCTATGGCCATGTTAAAGCTGAAAAGTATCTTGGAACACAGAATGCCAGAGCTGCAAGAGAAATACATGCAGGGTCCAAGACTGAAAGAGGTGAGAGTCTCATTGCGGACTACCCTGGTCAGACCTCATACATGGGATGCTAGGTTCAGTTCTGGGGGTCTCATTTTAGCGAGATATCAACATATTGGGGAACATACAGAGGAGAGCCACCTGGATGATGAGAGAGGGCTGGAAGTCATTCCACTCCATGGTCATTTGGAGAAAATAGTGGTGTTGAGCCTAGAACATCAAAGCCTGATATCTAGCTTCTCCTTTGAAAGGCCATGGCATGGGAGAAGCTTCTTTTTTGATCTGAGAGGGCAGATCGAGCAGCAATGTGAAGTAGTTGCCAAGTGGAAAATTTAGGCTTAACACTGAGTACAAACTTCCTACCCATGAGTGTCTCCAGTTGGGAAGACCAAAAGGACTTGCGATGTTTAGCCTGCCATTAATAAAACTAGTGAAGGGCAAAGGACATCCAGGTTTAGGGAAGGAGCCATATTAAGTCGGTGGGACATCCAGGTGGAGATGTGGATGGAGCTGAAGCCCCAGTAGATCAATGAGTATAGAGAAAATCAGAATGTCTGGGGAGAACATAGGACCAAGAATATCATTCATGAGGTGGCAAGAGGAAGAAAACCTAGTGAAGGAGATGCTTTAGAAAAGTGGGGAGAAAACCAAAAGCACATGGTATCCTCAAAGCCAAAGGAGGAGAGAATATGAGGAAGGCCTTGGAGTAGCCAGTACTCTCCAGTACTGCTTTTAAGGACAGCTCCCTCTCAGAGAGAGTTGGAAGGTTCATAGAGCACTTAGAAATGCCGCAGAGATGTAGCTTTGGAAGGATGAAGACTGAGAAAAAGATTGTTGGATTTGTCTATGGGGAAGTCATGGGAAACCTTAGAGAAAACTGTTTGAGTAGAATGAGTGGTAAAGAAAACAGATCATGAGAGAAGGGAGGATGAACAAGGGAACAGGTAATGAGGAAGGGGTCACGCTGACCTCAGTTCCCTTCTTTGTAAACTGGGAAGTGGCTTAGAAGAGATGATCTCTAAAGTCCTTCCAGTCCTGTCAGTCTCTGTTCTATGAGGCAGTGTGGCCTAAGCCCTGGCTTCCAGGCCTGTTTCTAACACATGTGAGCAGTTTAACTGTGGGCAAATTGCTGTCCAGAAGTAACTGACTGTACTGCAGACCAGGGCTCCAGATCTGTGTACTGCAGATCTGTGCTAGTCAAGGGAGTTGGCTTTTCAGCATTGTCCACCAACCCCAAAATGGAAAGGCACTGAGAACTCAGCTATGTATGTATGTGTGTGTGTGTGTGTGTGTGCACACCCACGCACATGCCCTGCAGCCTTTGGGGACCTCCCTGTGCTTCTGTTGAGAAGTGCTTTGTCTCTGGGGCAGACAATTGGGACACCTGACTTTCTCCCTCCTCTTGGAAATCTGAACCAGCTAACTGGCCTCCCCTCCCTTACCTCTGCCTTCCTCCACTCTCTGGTCCCCCTTCAATTTCTCTGCTGCCCTAAGCTCTACCCACCTCCCTAGATTTGCTCCTCCAGTACTCTCTCCACTCCTCTCCTTATCTGTGCTCCCTCCCTACCTCTGCCCCTCCCTAGCTCTACTCATTTCCTAGCTCTGTCCCCCTCCCTAGCTCTGCTCCCTCCCTACCCCTGCCACTCCCTAGCTGTGCCCCCTCCCTCTGCCACCTCCCTCTGCTCCCTTCCTAGCTCTGCTCCTTCCCTAACTCTGCCCCCTCCTTAATCTGCCCTTCCCTACCTCTGCCACTCCTTAGCTCTGCCCCCTCCCTACCTCTGGCACTCCCTAGCTCTGCTTCCCTCCCTAGCTTTGTTCCCTCCCTACGTCTGCTCCACTCCCTAACTATGCCCCCTCCTTCTTCCACCTCCCTCTGCTTCCTCCCTAGCTCTTCCCCCTCCCTAACTCTGCTCCCCTCCCTCACTCTGTCCCCTTCCTTAGCTCTACTCCCATCCTAGATCTGCTCTCTCCCTAACTCTTCCACTCCCTAACTGTGCCCCTTCCCTCTGCCACTTCCCTCTGCCCCCTCCCTACCTCTGCCACTCCCTAGCTCTGTTCCCTCCCTCTGCCCCTCCCTACCTCTGCCCCTCCCTAGCTCTGTTCCCTCCCTAGCTCTGCCCTCCCTAGCTCTGCCCCCTCCCTCTGCTCCCTCCCTAGCTCTGCCCCCTCCCTAGCTCTGTCCCCCTCCCTAGCTCTGCTCCCCTCTCTAACTCTGTCCCCCCCCACCTCTGTCCCCCTCCCTAGATCTGCTCCCTCCCTAGCTCTGCCCCCTCCTAGATCTTCTCCTCAGGCTCTGCAGGATGACTCATTCTGGCTAATCAGAGCCAGGCTGTTGGTTGCCATAGCAATTCTTTACCAGGTTCTCTGCTTAAAAATGAGAGGGCTCAGAAGTGCAGTGAAATGAAGAGGGGTGGGGGAGAGCAGAGAAGAGAGAATAGCCAAGCCACGTGAATAGCCCTGGGTGATGAAGACCCCCAGAGGCCTAAGATAGGAAAAAGGGGCATGGTGTTCTAGATTTAGAGCAGGAAGGGGTCTCAGAAGCCAGCTAGTCCACCCCCCTCATTTTACAGAAGAGAAAACTGAGGCCCAGGGAGGACAAATGTCTTGCTCAAGATCATACATAGCAGTCCAGATATAAAACTAGAAAGGACTTCAGGGGCCATCTAATTCACCCCCCCCCCTCATTTTGCAGAGAAGGAAACTAAGGCCAAGGGAAGGAAGAGATGTGCCCAAGATCTGAACCCAGCTTTCTGGGGTCATGACCCTGAAAGAAAGGACTCTGTAAGTATACAGAGCCATGCTAACCTGGAGTTGGTTCTGATAGGAGTAGAAGCCAGGAGAATATAGTAGAGCCCATGCTATGGACCTGTAGCCCCTATCTGGACTCCTCCTCTGGTTGCTTGTGTGGTGATGGCTCTTAGGAGTGAGAGAGACCCAGTGACTTGCTAACCTTCCAGGGCTTTAATGGAGTAGAATCATGGAATGGCAGAGCTGCAAGGATCCTTAGTATTCAACAAATGAAACACTGTTAGAACCAAAAAGGACCTTAAAGTTGAATGTCCAAGCTAGAAGAGACTTGAGGAAGTGGCTCATAGAATTCTAGAATTGGAAGACACCTTGGAGTTCATCTAATCCAGCCTACTCATTTTGTGGTTGTTGTTCATTCGTTTTTTCAGTCGTGTCTGACTCTTCATGACCCACTTGGGGTTTTCTTGACAAAGATACTGGAGTAGTTTGCTATTTTCTTCTTTTTTTATAGATGAGGAAACTGAGGCTAACAGGGTGAAGTGACTTTCCCAGGGTCACACAGCTAGGAAGTGTGTGAGGTCACATTTGAGCACAGGTCTTCCTGACTGTAGGCCTACTGATCTATTCACTGCAGCACCACCTAGCTGTCCTATATGCTATATTACATGTCCTACATGTAACATTCATGTTACACATGAAGAAATAGGCCCAGAGGAAGGGACATGACTTATTCAAGTTCCATGCTACCGTGTTTCCCCAATAATAAGACCTATCCCAAAAATAAGCCCTCCCCTTACTCTAAGATTCCTCTAAAATAAGCCCTCCCCCGAAAATAAGCCCTATTGAGATTGCTACTATAGTGAAGGTGATCCCCTGCGCTACATTACATATGCTCTGTATGCACCGTCCCCCCCCCCCCGTGAAACGCACGCCGTGCTCCGAGCTGCATCCAATCAGAGCTGCAGCAGTGAGCGCGTCATCCTGTTCTTCCCCAGTGATTTGCTTATTGAATAAAGGTACATTTTTTTGTTCACATTTACCTGTTTATTAAAATTGCTGTCAATGTTCATTAAAATAAGCCCTCCCCTGAAAATAAGCCCTCTGGTGTTTTTCTGTCCAAAAAAATAATAAGACAGTGTCTTATTATCGGGGAAACACGGTAGTCCATGGCAGACTTGGGGCCTGGACTTCTGAGTTTTCTTTGTCTTGATCCCATGTACTTTCCACTCTTTCATGCTGTATCCTTAAGATAGAGAAGTCTACATTCACTCTAATGCCTTGTTTCCTTCATGTCACCACAGGGAAGATTCATCTGTCAGTGGTGGAATGTTCCACGTTACTGCTTCCTGACTCATTCATTCAATAGGGCATCTGTTAAGTAAAGACTGTGTGTTAGGCAACAGGGTACAAAGACAAAAACAAAGTGGTGCCTGCTCTCCAAGAGCTTATGCTCTATTACATGCAGAGGAGTAAATACAAAATACATATAAAAAATAAAAGTATTATTGTTAGATGTATGGATCTATTTTTGGGGTGCTGGGGAAGCTGAGATGTTGTCTTCCTCCCTGTAAACTCCATGAACTCCAAAACCTTAGAACTAGAAGGAACCGCAAAGGTAAAGATAGAGTCCAAATCCTTCATCTGACAGGAGGGAACTGAGGGCCAGGAAGGGGAAGTGACTTGCCCAAGGTCACACCAGAAGGGACTGCCCCATACCATCCTTAGCAACTGTAGTGATCAGGATCAGCTTTGAAGTTTTCAGAAGCCAAAGATTCTAAAAGGCCAGAGGTGGTATGGAGTGCCTTATAGGGACCGAAGCAGGACTGTTCAAAAGTCCAGATCAGGCAGAAGGGGTTTCATCTTTGAGAAGAGCAAGGTCAGGGGTTAAACCATACAGATCATGAAGGGGAGTGATATACAATAAGCTTGTGAAAGATGGCTTGGAGTTAGATTGTAAAGGGTTTTAAATGCCGAATGAAGGAGTTTCTCCTAAATGTAATAGGGAGCTGCTAGAGCAGGGGGTCTTGACCTTGTTGGGGTCCTGTAAGCCTTTTGTAGCTTAGAGAAGCCTATGGATTATTCTCAGAATTGTGCTTATAGTCTGCCTTCATAATGGAAGGAAATGCTGAAGTTCAATTAGAGGTCAGTGAAAACAAAAACATTTTTTCCTATCCAAGTTTATGGCCCCCTGAAGCCTCACAGATCCCTTTGGGAAGGAGTTCACTCTGTGAACTCTGGTTTAAGAACTTCTGCCTAGGCTTCTTGAGCAAGCGATGGACCTCTGCAGATATCAGCTTAAGCAATGTCATTTTGGCAGCTTGTGAAGGAGAGATTGGAGAGAGCAGGGAGACCAATTGGCCCTCAGGTTATATTCCCTGGATCAGCTGTAGGACTTTGTCCAACACAGCCACAAGATCTGGGGACAGACTGGGTCAATTCCAAAGAGGTTGAGAGCCAAATGGGGTTGTGCCTGTAAGGTTTCAGGCACCACTGAATGTTGACTAGGCCTTCCTCACCATTCTTGGAACTTTGGGTGCAGACTGGAGTCATTGCTAGGCACCCACCATAGTATAGTAGAACATCTTTTGGGCTGGGATTAAAAGTACTTGCTTTGCCAAGAACTCTTTGTGTGACCTTGGACAAGGTACTCAACTCTCAACCTTGGTTTCCTCCTCTAAAAAACCGAGGCTTGGTCCAGAATCAGGAGTCCTTAACCTGGGATCTGTCAACTTGGGTTTTTTTTTTTCACATTTTGGTAACTGGATTTCAGTATAACTGGTTTCCTTTGTAATCCCTTTATTGTATTTTGTGGACTTAAAAACATTTGGAGAAGGAGTCCATGATCTTCCTCAGACTGCCAGAGTAGTCTCTGACA
Organism: Petaurus breviceps papuanus; assembly: GCF_028583685.1. NCBI lineage: Eukaryota > Metazoa > Chordata > Mammalia > Diprotodontia > Petauridae > Petaurus > Petaurus breviceps. Next base: position 1,306,702 of record NW_027187236.1, read on the forward strand.
CCAGACAGGCTCAGAATTCCCAAATGAGATGATCTTGAAGATTTCATTCAGGCCTGCCTTCCACAGAAGTCTAGAAGAGCCCAGATTACAGAGAAGAAAACTGAGACCCAAACACATCACAGCCAAGCAGAGTGGGAATAACGATGCAAATGAAGGGCTCTGACTAGATAAACTTGAACATCCTGTGAAATACCCTGGGGATTCTGGGATTTGACAATGTCTTCCTAAGCATTGATTTTTTCATTTGTTAAATGGACATGGTAGGTGTTCCCCTAGTCTTACAGGAGGGCCACGAGGTAAGTTACTTACTCCAGCTCTGGCAGAACGTTCAGCAGAAGCTCTGAGCCCAAGGTACATGAGGGCCAAAATCTAATAGCGAGTAAAGCCAACAGAGACAAGCTTCCAAGCTCTCAGCTTTGTTCATGGAGAAATTCCACTGTAATTTTGCTGAGAGGTTATAGGCCATCCTCTGGGGCCAGGCCTTTTTCATTGTCTTCTTTTATTAGCTCTCTTCAGTCCCAAGGTTACCAGGACTAAGGCTGGCATACTGGTCTCTTCATGGCCCAAGGCCTAGGGCCTTCATCCAGCAGCCTGTTGGGGCATGGCCATGTGTACCTCTGCACACAGAGCAGATGCAGGAAAGTCTGATCAAGAGAGCCAGCCTTCTCAAGCCATCAATCTTGGCGAATGAAACAGATGGATTCCTGGCTCCACTGCAGAAGGCAAGGGGGTGACAAGTGGGTAAATGGGTTGCCCTTGAGACCCAATTGGGAGAGCAGGTCTTTGTAGAGGGCACAGCAAATGTAGACTTGACCAATGCTAGGACCCTGAAAGAGTATGTGGAGGGGGCTATGAGTATTACTAGATAAAGCACTTAGTAAGTGATTTTTATGTTCCAGGCACTACACTAAATGCTGAGGACAGAAATGCAAGAAAGAGACAGTCCCAGGGTCACTAGGTGGTGCTGTAGTGAACAGAGCACTGACCCTGGAGTCAGGAGGACCTGAGTTCAAATCTGGCCTCAGACACTTAACACAAAACTAGCCATGTGACCTTGGGCAAGTCACTTAAACCCAATTTCCCTGACTTCCCCCTCCAATAAAGCAAAAAAAAAAAGAAACCCCAAAAGAAAAGAAAACACACACACACACACAAGACAGTCCCTACCCTCATAGGACTTACATACAAATACAAGAAATACATAGAAAGGGTGCTGGAAATGGTAAGGGCAGAGAAAGGCAAAGGGGGCTCAAGGATTCTGAGGCAGAGGTGGAAAAATCTGGAGAGTCAGAAATAAAAGCAAGAGTGAAGTGGATGCAGCCCGTGTGCCTCAAGAAATGATAGTCTGCCTCATGGACTCACCGATGAGAAGAGAGATCCCTTCTCCTCCTCCTCCTAAACCATATTAGTAACATAAATAACCAAAACTACACGATTATGTCAATAGATGCTGAAAGGACTTGACAAAATTCAACACTGGTTTCTGTTAAAAACATTAGAAAGCATAGTAATAAATAAATGGACTTTTTCCTGAATATAGTAAATAATATCTATCTAAAATTAAGACCAAACATTAAATGTAATGGAGAAGAGTCAAAGGTCTTTCCAATGAGACTGGGCAAAGCAAGAAACCCATCACCCCTATTTAACTTAGTGCTAGACATGCTAGTTGGAGTAATAAGACAAGGGAGAGAAATCAATTGAATAATTAACACAGGCAAACAAAATGACCCCTTTTTGCAGAAGATATGATGACTGACTTAGGGAATCCTAAAGTGTCAACTAAAAATTAATTGAAATAATTAGTAAGTTCAGGCAAGTTGTATAATATCAAATAAATCCTCAAAAATCATCATTATTCCTGTATATTATCAGCAATATCTAGCAGGAAGAGATAGAGAAGAAAATACTCAGGAGTCTATCTACCTTGACCCAGTCAAGAACTATGTGAACTATAAAACATTTTTATTTATAGAAATAAAAGCAGACCTAAATAATTGGGGAGGTAGTAATTGTACATGTGTAGATCATGCCAATACAACAAAAATGACAATATTGCCTACAATAATTTATTTATTTTTGTCTTAGACCAAGTAAACTACCAAAGGATTATTTAAAGAGCTAGAAAAAACAATAATGAAAATCATCCTAAGGAACGAAAAAGTAAAAACAATCTAAAGAAGCAAGGGAAAAAAAAGGAAAGGAGGGGCCTAGCAGGACCAGATATCAAACTATAACACAAAGTGGTACTCATTAAAATGATTTGTCACTGGTTGAAAAAAAGAGATAGAGAGGTTGCTCAGTGAAACATCTTAGGTGCACAACATAATGAAGCAAATGAACACAGTTAATATGGTGTTCACCAAACCCAAAGATTCCTGTTACTGGGTTAAGGACTCATAATTGGACAAAGACTTCTGGGGAAATTGGAAAACAGTTTAGCAGAAATCAGGTATAGACAAACATCTCACACCATATGCCAAGAGAAACTCCAAATAAATTCATGATTTAAACATAATATGTGACATAATACAAATTAGAGGAGCAAGGAAGAAATTACCTAGCAACTCTATGGATATGGGAAGAGTTCATGGCTAAACAAGGGATAGAGAGGTTTCTGGGGAAAAATGGACAATATTTTGATTGCATAAATTTTCTAAAGTGTTTGCACAAATGAAACCAATGAACTTAAAATCAGAAGAAGGATGGGTAACTGGGGGGGAAATCTTTTGCAGAAAGTGTCTCAGATAAAAGGTCTCATGTCAAAGAATTAGAAGAAACTTTCTCAAATGTATGACTAAGAACCATTCCCCAACAAAGAGTCAAATGGTATGAATGGAAAGTTTTCAAAGGAAGACGTACAATCTATCAATGGTTATATGAAAAATTTCTTTTTAAAAAATATTTTTTTTGTTTTGACATTCACTTCCATAAGATTTTGAGTTTTAAATTCCCTCCCCCCATCCTCTTCTCCCCTTCCCCAAGACAGCATGCAGTCTGATATAGGCTCTACTTATACATTCATATTAAACCTATTTTCCCATTAGTCATGATAGAAAGAAGAATTAGAACTAATGGGAGGAACCACAAGAAAGAAGAAACAAAACAAACAGAAGGAAAGGAGAGCAAATAGTGTGTTTTGATCTGCATTCAGACACCAACATTCTTTCTCTGCATATGGATAGCAATTTCCATCATGAGTCCTTTGGAGTTGTCTTAGATCCTTTCATTGCCCAGAGGAGCTAAGTCTATCAAGGTCAGTCGTCACACAATGTTTCTATTACTGTGTACAGTGTTCTCCTGGTTCTGCTCATTTCACTCAGCATCAGTTCACATAAGTCTTTTCAGGATTTTCTGAAGTCTGCCTGCTCATCATTAATTATAACACAATAGTATTCATTACATTCATATACCATAACTTGTCCAGTTGGTGGACATCCCCTTAATTTCCAATTCTTTGCTACTGCAAAAAGATCTGCTACAAATATATTTTTGTACATGTAGGTCCTTTTTCCACTTTTATGATCTTTTCAGGATACAAATCTAGAAGTGGTATTGCCTGGTCAAAGGGTATGTAATGTTTTATAGCCCTTTGGACATATTACAAATTCTTTTCAGAATGGTTGGATTAGTTCACAACTCAACCAACAATGCATTCGTTTTCCAATTTTCCCACATCTTCTCCAACATTTATCATTTTCCTCTTTTGTCATGTTAGCCAGTCTCATAGGTGTGATGTGGTACCTCAGAGTTGTTTTGACTTGCATTTCTCCAATCAGTAGTGATTTAGAACATTTTTTCATGTGACTATGAATAGCTTTAATTTCTTCCTCTGAAAACTGCCTGTTCATATCCTTTTTTTTTTGCTTTTTGGAGGGGGTAGGGCAGGGCAATTGGGGTTAAGTGACTTGCCCAAGGTGACCTGGCTAGTAATGTTAAGTGTCTGAGGCCAGATTAGAACTCAGGTCCTCCTGACTCCAGGGCCGGTGCTCTATTCACTGCACCACCTAGCTGCCCTGTTCATATCCTTTGACCATTTATCAATTGGGGAATGACTTGTATTCTTGTAAATTTGACTTGGTGCTCTATATATTCTAGAAATGAGGTCTTTATCAGAGATACTAGTTGTAAAAATTGTTTCCCAGCTCTATGCTTCTCTTATAATCTTGGTTGCATTGGCTTTATTTGTGCAAAATGTTTCAATTTAATGTAATCAAAATCACCCATTTTGCATTTCATAATGTTTTCTATCTCTGGTTATAAATTCTTCCCTTCTCCATATATCTGGCAGGTAAACTATTCCTTGCTCTCCTAGTTTGCTTATAGTATCAACCTTTATATCTAAATCATGCACCCATTTTGATTTTAAGGTGTTGATCTATGCTTAGTTACTGCCATTAGTTTTCCTAGCAGTTTTTGTTAAATAGTGACTTCTTATCTCAGAAACTGGAGTCTTTGGATTTATCAAATGGTAGATTACTATAGTCATTGACTACTGTGTCTTGTGCCCCCAACCTATTCCACTGATCCACTGGACTATTTCTTAGCCAGGATCAAATAGATTTGATGATTGCTGCCTTATAGTACAATTTAAGATCTGGTTCAACTAAGCCACCTTTTTTTTTGCATTTCTTTTCATTAATTCCCTTGATATTCTTGACCTTTTGTTCTTCCAGATTAATTTTGTTATTGTTTTTGTTTTTTTTCTAGCTCTATAAAATAATTTTTTGGTAGTTTGATTGGTATGGCACTGAATAAGTAAGTTAATTTGGGTAGAATTTTCATTTTTATTACATTAGTTTCGCCTACCATGAGCAACTGATGTTTTTCCAATTACTTAGATCTGACTTTATTTGTGTGAAAAGTGTTTTGTAATTGTGTTCATATAGTTCCTGGGTTTGTTTTGGCAAGTAGACTCCCAGATATTTTATGTCTACAGTAACTTTAAATGGAATTTCTCTTTCTATCTCTTGCTGTTGGGCTTCATTAGTAATATATAACAATTCTGATGATTTACATGCATTTATTTTATATCCTGCAACCTTTCTAAATTTGTTTATTATTTCAAGTAATTTTTTTACTTGTCTCTCTAGGATTTTCCAAGCATCCTATAATATCTGCAAAGAGTGACAACTTTGTTTCTTCTTTGCCTATTTAAATTCCTTCAATTTCGTTTTATTCTCTTACTACTAAACGTAACATTTACAGTACAATATTGAATAACAGTGGTGATAGTGGCTATCCTTGTTTCACCCCCAATCTTACTGGAAATGCTTCTAGCTTATCTCCATTATATATAATGCTTTCTGATGGTTTTAGATAGATGCTACATATTATTTTAAGGAAGACTCCATTTATTCCTACACTCCCTAGTGTGAAAAGTCCTATTAAAGGTAAGGTCCTATTAAAAAAGTGTCCAGTGGACTAAAGATCAGAAAGAGCAGAAGCTGACCAGGAATGTTGCAAAATGGGTCTTTTCCCCCAGCTATGTTGGAGTCAAGAGGAGACTCAAAGAAAAAGTCTTGCCCAAGGTTGATGGGACCATGATAATTATCCGAAAGAGAAAGTTGAACTGCTGGACTCTGATTTGATATCTGTTTCTGCTGCTAAGGAGAAAATTGGAAATTACATTGCAAAGGTCAGAATACCAGTTCAACATCAATTAATTAATCAATTAATTGGTTAATAACTCATTGATGAAGCACTTACTATTTGCCAGGTACTGTGCTTGGTACTTGGGATGCTTCTGTCTCTGCTTTCAAAGAGCTTCCATTCTATTTGAGGATAGGTGGTGGTGATCCATTCCATTCCTCATCTCCACCTTTTTGCAATGCTATCTTCTGGGAATGCAATGTGTTGCCACATCCCCTCTGCTCTTACAATCCCAAAGGACTGGTCCTTCAAAACTATATCCTAGTTATGCCTTCTACATGAAACCTTTTCAGCTCCCTCCAAATAATTTACCTTGGGTTTATTTTATATACACCTATTTGTGTCAGAAGAAAGTAAGGAAGGTCTTCAGCACGTGGTGTAGACCTCCACCTCCACCCCCAATAAACTGAGGAGATGGTTTGGATCGGAAGAGCTGGCAAGATGGGCAGCAGAGATGGGCTGCAATTTGCCTCAAAGGGACCTTCCTTTGGGTATTGATGAACATGTCATCTCCCCCAGTAGAACATAATCTTCCAGAGGACAGGGTCTATTTAATTTTTGTCTCTGTAGCTCCAGACCTCAAATAGTAGCCAGCACTGGGAACCTAGGAAATGATTATTGATTGATTGTAATACAAAATGGCAGTGACTTGGAAAATCAGCATAGGCTTCTTACAGGAGTTGGGACTTGACATGAGTTTGGAAGGAAGGAAGGAAGGAAAGGAGGGAGGGAGGGAGGAAGGAAGGAAGGAAAGAAGGAAGGAAGGAAGTAGGTGGAGGTGAAGAGGAAGTGTCTTTTAGGCATGAGGGGACAACCTGTACAAAGGCATGAGGTAGGAGATGGAACAGTAAGAAGGTCATTTTGGTCAGAACCTAAAATACTTAAGGGAGAATCATGTGCAGTAGGGCTGGAAAGGTAGGTTGGAGCTAGCTTGTGAAGGGTTGAAAGGTCAGACAAAGAAATTTTCACTTTATCCTTGAAGCAAAAGAGAGCCTCTTTGAGGAAGGCAGTGACATGATCAGACCTGGGCTTTAGGAAAATCAGTTTTTCAGCTCTGTGGTGAATGGAATGGTCAGTTGGGAGGTGACTGCAGCAGTGACACTCAGTGAGTATTCCATGAACACTTGCTGAGTGATAGCCCAGGGAAGGGGAGATAAGGCCCTGAGCTAGAGTGTTTTCTGTATGGTCAAGAGAAGGGGACAGAGGTGAGAAATATTGTGGAGGGGGAATTGACAGATACTTTACAATGTACTGGGAGGGAGGAATGAGGGTTGGTGAAGATTCAAGGATAACTTCAAGTTTGAAACCTGGGTGACTAGAAAGATGGTGGTATCTTTAGCAGAAATGAAGAAGTTAGGTAGAATAATGGGTTTGGGAGAAAAGATGAAAAGTTTCATTTTGAACAAGTTAAGCTTGAGATGTCTGTAGGATATCCAGCTAGAGATGCCCAATAGTTAGTTGGTGATATAGGACTGGAGATCAAGAGAGGACCTAGACCTGGCTAGATGGATCTGGGAGTCATTTGCATACAGGTGATAGTTAAACCCATGGGAATTGATGAGACCACCTAGAAGGAGCAGTGAGAGAGAACAAAAGAAAGCTTAGAACAGAACACTCAGGTATGCCTATACATAGGGAGTGGGACAAAGTTGAAGATTTCCCTAATGGGGACTGAGAAGGAATGGACACACAAGCAGGAAGAGAATCAGAAGATAGCACTGGCATGAAAACCAAGGGAGAAGAGAGTGTCTAGGAAGAGGGGGTGGTCAATACTGTCAAATTCTGCAGAGAGGTCAAAAAGGATGAAGACTGAGAAAATGGGAGTTGATATCAAATTTAGGAACTGGACCCAACTGAGGAAATAGTAAGGGAGTGCCTGGGTAGCTAGGTATCTCTGCAGTGGATAGAGGACTGGGCCTGGAGTTAGGGAGACTCTTCTACAAGAGTTCAAATCCAGCTTCAGACACTTAGTAGCTGTGTGATCCTGGGCAAGTCACTCAACCCTGTCTGCCTCAGTTCCTCATTTGTAAAATGAGCTGGAGAAGGAAATTGGAAACCACTCTGGTATCTCTGCCAAGAGAACCCCCAAAAGGGGGCACAAAGAGTCAGACACAGCTGAAAATAACTGAACAAAGGGAGTCCCTAATCGTCTCTGATGAATGAATGCATGTATGCATTTATTAATGTGCAAACCACTGCATTAAGTACTGGGGATATGAATAGAAAAGTCAGGCAGTCCCTGTTCTCAATGGAGCGGAGGAAATACATATGGAAGCTTTCAGCTGCAAGTTGGATGGAAAGGCCTCATTGTCCTTAGCTTGTAGCAGCAAAACAGGTGGTAAGCCCTCTTCTTTGATGTCCTTTCCATTGATAAAAACATGCCCATTACTGCTGTTGAATCTTTTGATAGTGCCAAGGACTTTGGGGACAAGAACTTTTCTTTTGGGGTCTTTAGTAACTATGGCTGCATCACCAGCAGGAGTAGTTGCCAGGAGGCACCATATGGTTTGCCTCCCAGGAGGATGGCTGAGAGCCCTGTTGGCGATGAATTTAAGTCACCCGGCCTAGATGAACTGCATTTCCAGGTACTGAAAGAACTGGCAGATGTGATTCACAAGCCACTGTTGGTGATATCTGTAACATTATGGAGAAGATGAATGGCATCGTTGGACTGTAAAACAGCAAATATTTTGACCTATGACCAAATTTTTAAATTAGTGTTATTAGAGAGATGGCTAGTAGGCTCATAGAAAAGGAATTGGCACTCCAAAGATCCAGTATGGCTTCACTGAGACATGGTTACTGGTCTGCTAGGTCTAGGAAATGTCATTTACTTAGATTTGGGGAAAGTATTTGAAAAAAATTTTTCACATTGAAAAATAGAGAGGCATGGTCTAATGAGTTTTAGATGGAAGAAATATCATCTGAGGCAGTTTATGTGGCTTTGGATCTGGTAGAATGGCTGGACTCAAAGAGCCACCATTAATGGCTTTGTTGTTCATCTTTATTTGTCCCAAAGCGACTGACTTGTGCATGAATTGGATTTAAGTTAGACAGAGTTGCACACAAATCATTAGCCTCTTTTCCAGAGTCATTGGAGTCCAGTGGGAAGAAAAAAGTCAGAGCGACCTGTAATGGGCCCGAATGTAGTAGATGATCTTGGTGCCTTCAGTGTCTGACCAAACTCTAAACGCTACATAGTACCTGCTTCAGTTACCTTCATGGATGTTGGAACAAATTGTTCTCATCCATTTATTCTTCCAGGGGAGGTCTTCACGTGCTTGGGGTAGACACTCCCTTAATTCACTGACAGGTTTGAGGCCTGTCAGTTCCCCTCAACCTGATTTAGCCCATCTGTTGAGACAATTTTATCAGGGTGTGGCTGCTGTACATGTTACAACTTTTTGGAGCCACAGGTGGGAGTTAGGTGAAGGTAGGCCCCAAAGGTGCATAAGGAGCCCTAAAAAGGACTCAGCAGCCCTCACACCAGAGGTGCTAGCCCTCCCTAAACACTCCATATAAAGACATGATGGCTTTATGCCTTTGGGGAAGGAGGTTTCCAGTGGAACACCCTAGAGGCCTTGTATTTGGCCCTATATACTTTAGCAATGCCTTGGATCATCAATTTTCCAAATGTGGTCTGTGGACTCTTGAGACCCATTTAGAGATCTGTGAGGTCAAAACTATTTTCAGAATATTACCATAGCTTTGTTTTCCTTGCCTCCTCAATGGGTAGGGTGGGGGAGGGAAGAGGAAAAGAATTTGGAACTAATAATAAAGTTGAATTTAAAAAACCCAAAACAAAATAATACCAAAGCATTATTGGCCTTTTAATATGCTTCTCCCTTTCTATCCTGTGAGGCCAAATTTTTGTATATGCTATAACCACAGCAACATATTGCAAGAGATTGAATGCAGAAGCAGATATGACAATCCATCTGTCTTCTTTTAGGTCACACATTAGAGAAATTTGCCAAGATTTGTAAAACAATGTCATCCTCCTCACTAAATTTTTGTTTTGGAAAATAGAGTGATTTTTCAATTAAAAATATGTTGTTCATGTTATAGTTTAGTATTATTTAAAATGCATTAGTGAATATATATTTTAAAAATTCGTCAGTTTTCATTTATGTTGATAAACAGCTATATTCCACATAAACAAAAGCTCTTTGGAGTTCTTGAAAATTTTTAAGAGTTTAAAGGGGTCCTGAGACCAAAAAGTTAAAAAAACCCACTCTCTTAGATAAAGGCATAAATGATGTACCAGATTTAATGAGGACACAGAACTCTGTGGTATAGTTAGAGCATCAGGTGGCTTTTGAGATGCAAAAATGTCCTTGACAGACTAGACCATGGGGCTGCATCTCATAAAATGAAATTTGATAGGCATAAATATAAAGTCTTATGTTTAGGTTAGGGCAGCTAGGTGGTGTAGTGGATAAAGTGCCAGTCTTGAACTCAGGGGGATCTGATTTCAAATCCAGCATCAGACACCTCAGTTTCCTCAACTGTGAAATGAGCTGGAGAAGGAAATGGCAAATCGCTCTAGCGTCTTTGCCAAGAAAACCTCAAATGGGGTCATGAAGAGTTGGACGTGACTGAAATGAGTAAGCAACAGCAATTTGTTGGACTCTCTTGTCAAGGGATTCAAAGCCATGGGCACCATGATATCATGGAAATTTGCCTGGGATTTTTGTGGAAGTCAGAATATACACTTTGTGCAGGGGAAAGAACATCAAATTTGAGGTAAAAATACCTGGGCTCAAAGAAATCAATTCCATAAGTAGAAGATGTGGGAGTTGGTTAGATGGCTGTTTGTATGAAGATCTGAGGATTTTAGCAGACTACACACTCAAAAGAAATCAACAGTTCAGTTCTTGGCTCCAGTTTAAGAAGCTTGTTCATAAGCTGAGAATAATCAGAGGATTGGTAACATTGGCTTCATAATCTCACTTCTTATGCTTACTAGTTGTGCAACTTGCTGGGTCTCAGTTTCCTTGTATGTAAAATGAGGGCATAAGATTGGCTGACCTCCAAGGCCCTTTCCAGCTATAGGCCTTTGATCCTATGGCAAAAGGCCTCAAGGCCATGGTATATGCACACCAACTGAAGGAGCTAGGGAGTTTTAACCTGAAGAAAAAAGAGGCAGAGGAGACGTGATGATAATTATCATCAAGGATTTGTCCAGCTTTGATATGAAAGACAGTGTATGCTTGTTAGGCCCCAGAGAGCAGAATGGAAAGAAATAAATTGGCAAAGAGGCACATTTAGAACTGATGTCAGGGAGAAAAAAAACAACCAAAGAACTTCCTACCAATTAGAGCTGTGGAATAGGCTCCTCCAGAGGGATGTGTGTGTGTATTTGCGTGTGTGTACATGTATATGTGCATACATGTGGGCACATATGTTTATGTATACATATGTATGTGTTTAGGTGTGTTTGTGTGTATGTAAATGTGTGCATGTGTGTGTGTGTCTTGGGGGCAGAGGGTCCCTGCCCATTGGAAGTCTTCAAGCAGAGGCTGGACCACTACTCACACATGTTATAGTGATCGTTATGGGGGCGGGGTATACATTGGAGAAGATGGAAGTTGAGGTCCTTTTCAATTCCACAATGCTGTGATGTTGTGATGCTGTCATTCCAAAACCTGTAAGTTTCCAACTCTATCTTTGGAAAAAGATTTTTTTTTATTGTTGATTTCAGGTAGAAGAAGTGAAACAGTCTCGACCTCCCCCCCCTCCTTCCCCTGCTCCCTGCAGCTTCCTTCCCTATTGTCTTTTGGGAAGCTGTAGCCTTAATGTTCCCATTCCATCAAAGCTATTGGGCAAAGGAGTTTCAAATTACCCCTGTCTCAGCTAAGGAACTAAACATGTACAGTGCCTCCTGGATATTTCTTTGTGCATATTCCTTTTTCAGGTTCAGTCTGTCTCTCTAATTACTGCCCCCCCCCCCACCCTATTATGTACCCATCAGCCAGCTAGCAAAGATGAAAAGCAAGAATGGGCCAGACTCAACACAGGTCAATACTGAATAGCCGACTACTGGAAAGTCACACTCTAGTAACTCTGGCTGGCAGACACACCAGAAACACAGCCTTCCTGTACTCAAGCACTGGGCTCTGCTCAATGTGGCACATGCTAAAAAGAAACTGACCCTGGAATTTTTGGTGGATAATTCTGCCACGATCAGACAATGTCCCCCCCACACCCTTGATCCTCAGTGCTCAGGGAGGGGGAAGAGAGGACTGTCTTGTCAAGGGATTCAAAGCCATGGGCACCATGGTATCATGGAAATTTACCTGGGGATTTTTGTGGAAGTCAGAATATACACTTTGTGCAGGGGAAAGAACATCAAATTTGAGGTAAAAATACCTGGGTTCAAATCATCTCTATGCTCATATGTGGCATCTCTGACAAAAAAAAATACCTCCAGTGGGGTCACAGAGAGAAGCACAACAACTAAAAATGATTTATCAACAACAATAATTCTTCTAATTTGGACATTATGTGAACTTGTAATTCCCTGTTAAAAATATATTAACTTGTGTTAAGCCTAGGAGGTGATATGATGGTCCTTAAGGCCATGCATTTCCCTACTCTTCAACTCTAAGGAGTTTACTTTATGTTTTTTGTTTTGCTTTTTGGAGGGCAATTGGGGTCAAGTGACTTGCCCAAGGTCACACAGCTAGTAAGTGTTAAGTATCTGAGGCTGGATTTGAACTCAGGTCCTCCTGACTACAGGGCCAGTGCTCTATTCACTGCAGCACCACCTAAACACTCCTGCTTTATGTTTTTTAAAGTATATTTTTATTGATTGTTTTTATATCATTTAAATTTCCTCTTGTATTCTTTACTCTCTCCTCTCCCAGAAAACTGTCCTATATAAGAAAGATTATATTTTTTAAAGAAAGAAAAATCGGTAAAACTAGCCAAAACATTAAAAAAAACCCTAGCAATATCTGCATTATTCTACATTCGTGGACTTCCTACCTCTCCTCTCATTCTTTCTTTGGGCCTATACTTTTTCTTTGTAATTTTGCAAGATTCATTTTCAATTGTGTTCTTGTTCTTTCGAAGGACATTGTTGTAGTCATTCTGTATATGTGGATTCATTTGTTTCTTTTTTGGCTCTGCTGACTTCACTTTGCATCAGTTCACATAGATCTTTCTAAGCTTCTCTGCATTCATCACACAAATAATTTCTTCCAGCACAGTTATGTTCCATTACATCCATGTACCACAATTTATTTAGCTATTTCCCAATTGATAAGCATTTGCTTTGTTTCTCCTTCTTTACTATCACATAAAGTGGTGCTATTATATTATAATATTTTGGTGTGCATGGGAACTTTTTTCCTTATCAATGATCTCCTTAGGGTGTGGAATCTCTAGGTCAAAGGGTATGAGTGTTTGGTCACTTTCTTTGCACAATTCTCCATTACTTTCCTGAAGAACTGTACTAATTCGCAGTTTCAACAGCGATGTGTCTTTTCACTACCTCTCCAGCATTGACTATTATGGTCTTTTGTCATCTTTGACAATTTGCTAGGTGTGAAATGAAAGCTTAGGGTTGTGCTGATTTTCTTTCTTTCATTATTAGTGATTTGGAACATTCGTTTATGTGCTTGCTAATACTTTGCAATTCTTTTGTATGCTTTGGTAAGCAGTGTACTTCAGATGGGGTTATACTCATTCTGAACATTTAGGGAGTGGCCAGGTCGCCTTTCTAGATTCACGTTTATGCCTGTCTCTAATTAACTCCTGCAGCCTTTTTGGTTGCGGAAAAATTCAGTTTTAAATAAGATGCAGATATGTGGGAATTCTCAACATGCCAAATCGCCATGACAGTTAATGTCCTCTCCTCTGCTCAGTCTCAGAAGACTCAGCCAGTGTATTCTCACTGCAGCAATCTGAACAGCCACCACCCACCCACCAAGTCTTCATTGAGACTTTCTATACCATCAGACTTGGCTGTACTATTAGGGAGATGGGATGATAATGAAATCAACTCTTCTGGATGTAGGAGAACTAAGAAGTTGTGTAGGCCAGGGGTGGGGAAACTGCAGCCTTGAGGCCACACTTGAGGACCTAGAGGGCAAGTATTTGTTCTGTGAAGTTTGGATTCAGTCAAAGGGCCACACTTGAGGACCTAGAGGGCCACAATGTGGCATTGAAGCCACAGGTTCCTCACCCCTGACTCTAGGCCAATCACCACTTGAAACATGAATCTCCTCTAAAACATTCATTCCCAATGAAAAGTTATCCAGGCTTTATTTGAGCACTTTCAGTGTCCTTGGAGGCAGTAGTGTCTCAGAGGCAGCAACAATTAAACTGAACAGCTCTAATGGTTAAGAAGTTTTTCCTTATATTGAACCAGGATATGCTTTCTTATAATTTCCACCTGTTGTTCCCAGTTCTGTACTCTGGGACCAAGCAGTCTGATTTCTCTTATACTAGACAGTCGTTAAAATACTTGACCACTATTATGTCCCTGTCATGTTTTAAGGGGAGCTCTTCCTCCCCCAAATCTTTTGGTCAGCTCAGACTTCAGAACAAGCCAATCTACAGCAACACTAGCAGCAGGTCTTGGAGATGGCTACATTACTGGCAGCAGCAGCCTCAGGAGCTCTCAGCCCACAGATGTTTAAGGGGTTGGACAATTGGTTAGAAAGAGATTACAGGAAACCTTTTGCTGGTGCTGGGTTCAGGACCCTGTTGTATTGCCCATTTGCAGTTTTGGGTCACAGTTGCAGGGTGGAGAAGAGTGCTTGTAGTTTCTCACAAGAGAACAGGGGCTCTGAACTCAGTTCCAAGGCAGAAAGGAGAACTAACACTTGTGACTATAGGAGAGCAGGAGCCCAAACCACAATTCTAAGGCTAAGAGGAGTGCCAACACTTATGACTACAGGGGAACAAGGTCCCTTTCTGAGTAAAGACCAGAGCCCAGGCTAGAAGAGCAGTGACCACACCTCTCCTTAGATCATACCACCTTGGAAGCACAAAAAAGTTATAGACACTCTTCCCCCACCCCTGAACTAGTTTTGAAAACAGCAGCTCAAAAAAACTAAAGCTTGGGAAAGTGCCCCTTCCACCCCCAGAAAAGAGCCCAAGTTTAACATAAAGTTTAAAGTCAAGAAATAGATTAGGAAAGAGAACAAATAACAAAAAACATAACATAGCATAATAAAAATAAATAAAATAAAAAAAACTACCATAAAAAGACACTGTGGTGATAGGGAAGATAAAAACACAAACTCAGAAGATGAGGTCAAAACAGCTACAAACATCACCTTAAAGGAAAAAAAAATGTGATTTGGACACAAGAATTCCTGGAGAAGCTCAAAAAGGATTTTAAAAATCAAATGAGGAAAATAGAGGAGAAATTGGGGGAAAAATGAGAGTGACACAAGAAAAGTATGAAAAGAGAGTTTGGTAAAAGAGGCAAAAAAATACTGAAGAAAATAACAACTTAAAAAACAGAATTGGCCAAATGGAAAAAGAGGCACAAAAATTCACTGGAAAGAATTCCTTAAAAATTAGAATAGAGCAAGTAAAAGCTAATAACTCCATGAGAATTCAAGACACAACAAAACAAAATCAAAAGAATGAAAAAATCAAAGATAATGTGAAATATCAAATTGGAAAAACAACTGACCTGGAAAATAGATCCAGGAGACATAATTTAAGAATTATTGGACTACCTCAAAAGCATGATAAAACAGAGCCTAGACATAATTTTTCAATAAATTATCAAGGAAAACTTCCCCTGATATCCTAGAACCAGAGAGTAAGATAGAAATTGAAAAAAAATTACCAATAACCTCCTGAAAAAGATCCCAAAATGAAAACCCCCAGGAATGTTATAGTCAAATTACAGAGCTCCTAGGTCAAAGAGAAAATATTGCAAGCAGTCGGAGAGAAGCAATTCAAATATCATGGAGTCACAATCAGGATCACACAAGATTTTTCAGTTTCCATGTTACATAAGCAAAGGACTTGGAACATGATACTCAGGAACTAGGATTATAACTAAGAATCACCTACACAGAAAAGCTGACTATAGTCCTTGGGGGGTGGGTTGTGGAAGTGATATTTAATGAAATAGAAAGTTTTCAAACATTCTGGATGAAAAGACCAGAAATAAATAGAAAATTTGACTTTCAAATACAAGAACCAAGAGAATCATGAAAAGGTAAACAGAAAAGAATAATCATAAGAGATTCAATAAAGTTAAATTATTTACATTCCTATATGGGAAGATGATACTTGTAACTCCTAAGAACTTTATCACTATTAGGGCAATTAGAAGGAGTATACATAGACAGAGGACAGGATGTGAGTTGACTATGATGGGATGATTTAAAAAAATAAATGAAGGGATGAGAAATAAAGGTATACTGGGAGAAGGGGAAAGGAAGAGGAAAAAAATGGAGAAAATTACCTCACATAAAAGAGGTGTGAAAGTTAGAATTTTTACAATGGAGGGGAAAATGAGTGGAGTGCCAGGCAACTCTTAAATCTTATTCTCATTGGAATTGTCTCAAAATGGTAATAACATACACATTCAGTTGGGTATAGAAATCTGTCTTGCCCTACAGGGAAGTACGAAGTGAAGGAGATAAGGTGGGGGGGGGACTGACAGAAGTGAGGATAGATTAAGAAAGGCAATGATCAGAAACAAAACAGACGTTTGAGGATAGACAGGGTTAAAAGAAGGGACAACTAGGTGGCACGGTGTATGGTCCTGGAATCAAGAAGATTCAATTTCCTGAGTTCAAATCTGACCTCAGACACTTACTAGCTATGTACATAAATTTATATTATATAAAATTATATTTATATAAATGTAAAGTCTTATGTTTGGGTTAGGGCAGCTAGGTGACATAGTGGATAGAGTACCAGTTCTGGAATCAGGAAACATGAGTTCAAATCCAGCTCAGACACTTACTAGCTGTATGACCCTAAGCAAGTCACTAAAACCTTCACAGCCTCAGTTTCCTCATTTGTAAAATGAGCTGGAGAAGGAAATGGCAAACCACTCTAGTATCTTTTCCAAGAAAACCCTAAATGGGGTTATGCAGAGTCAGACACTACTGAAAAGTGAATCAACAACAACAAAGAATATACAAAAGGGCAAAAAGGGAGAGAGAAAGATAAACACAAGATAATAGGATAGAGGGAAATACACAGTAATCATTATGGTGAATGTGAATGGGATGAGCTCAACTCATAAAACAGGAGTAGACTGCAGAAAGAATTAGAAACCAGAATCCAACAATATGTTATTTACAAGAAACATTTAAAACACACAGATACACATTGAGTATGAAATTTAAAAAAATTTTCCAAAGAACAAATTCAAAATCCCCAGTTAAATACCAAATTGAAAATCTTGAAAATTAAAAGTGATATTGATAAAATTGAATATAAGAAAATTTATTGAATTAATAAATAAAACTAGGAGTTGGTTTTATAAAAAATCTAATAAAATAGTTAAACAATTGTTTAACATGTTTTTTTTAAGGAGAGAAAAAAAAAACAATCACTAGCATAATAAATGTAAAGGGTGAATATACCGCTAATGAAGATGAGATTAAAGCAATTATTAGGAGGTATTTTGCTTAATTTTATGCCAATAAATTGAACAATTTAAGTGAAATGGAGGAAAACTTACAAAAATATAAACTGCCCAGATTAACAGAAGAGGAAATAGAATATCTAAATAAACCCATTTTAAAAAAACAAATCGAACAGGCCATCAATGAGTTTCCTAAGAAGAAAAGCTTCAGGCCCAGATGGATTGACATATGGATTCTACCAAGCATTTAAAACTCAACTGTTTGGGAATAATAGGACAAGCAAACTCCTACCAAACTCCTTTTACGGTGCTGCTAAGTAAAGTAGGAAAGCAAAAACAGACTAATTGTGCTAATGAATATTGATGTAAACATCCTAAATAAAATACTAGCTAGGAGATTACAACAATATATTACAAAGATTATACATCATGATCAAGTGGGATTTATACCAGGAATGCAGGGTTGCTTCAACACAAGGAAAACTATTAACATAATTGATTACATCAGTAACAAAAGTAACAAAAATCATATGATTTTATCAACAGAGGTAGAAAAAGCTTTTGACAAAATGCAATGTTCATTCCTATTAAAATCCCTTGAAAGTATAGATATAAATGGGTATTTCCTTACACTGATAAACATCTACCTAAAACCATCAGCATTATCTGTAACAGGGATAAGCTAGAAGCCTTCCCAATGGGATCAGACATGAAACAAGGATGCTCATAATCACCAATATTTTTCAATATTTTATTTGAAATGCTAGCTATTGCAATAAGAAAAAGAAATTGAAGAAATCAGAATGGGCAATGAGCTAATAAAACTATCTCTTTTTATAGACAATAAGATGATATGTTTGGAAAATCCTAGAGATTCAACTAAAAAGCTAATTGAAA
Organism: Petaurus breviceps papuanus; assembly: GCF_028583685.1. Lineage (NCBI taxonomy): Eukaryota > Metazoa > Chordata > Mammalia > Diprotodontia > Petauridae > Petaurus > Petaurus breviceps. The sequence goes on from NW_027187236.1 coordinate 1,324,829, forward strand.
CAATAAATAATTTTAGCAAATTTGCAGGATGCAAAATAAACCCGCATAAATCATAGGCATTTCTATATATCACCAACAAAGCACTGCAAGAAGAGATAGTTCATTTAAAATAACTGTAGGGAATATAAAACACCTGGGAGTCTACCTGCCAAGACAAACTCAGGAACTATACGAACACAATTATAAAATATTTTTACACAAATAAAGTCAGATGTAAGTAATTGGAGAAATATTGATTCTTAGCTGATGGGCCAAGCCAATATAATTAAAATGACAATTCTACCTAAATTAATTTACTTATTCAGTGCCATCCCAATTAAGTTATCAAAAAAATTTGTTGAGCTAGAAAAAAAAAACAAAATTCATTTGGAAGAACAAAAAGTCAAGAATATAAAAAAAATGTAAAGGAAGGAGATCTAGCAGTGCCAGATCTTAAACTTTATTGTATGTAAAAATGGATAATTTTGATTAAATTAAGTTAACAAGGGTTTATACATATAAAACCAATGAAGCCAAGAATAGAAGGAAAGCAGAAAATTGGGATGACATTTTATAGACAGTTTCTTGGATAAAGGCATCATATCTCAAAAGTATAGAGAACTTCATAAGAATATGAATCATTCTCCAATTGATAAATGATCAAAGGGTGTGAACAGGTGGTTTTTGGAGGAAGACATTAAAGCTATATACATATGTATGTGTATATATATATATATTATGAAAAAACTTTTCTAAATCATTATTGATTAGAGAAATGCACATTAAAACAACTTTGAGATACCATCACACACATATAAGATTGGCTAAAATGATAGAAGGGGAAAATGACAAATGTTGGAAGGGATGTGGAAAAATTGGGACATAACACTGTTGGGAGAACTGTGAACTGATATAACCATTTTGGAGAGCAATGTGGAATTGTTCCCAAAGAGTTATAAAACTTTGTATACCCTTTGAACCAGCACTACCATGACTCTGTCTGTATTCCAACGAGATAAAAAAAAGAAAAGGACATATATCTACAAAAATATTTATGGCAGTTCTTTTTGTGATGGCAAGGAATTTAAAATTGAGGGTATGTTCATCAACTGGGGAATGACTGAACAAGTTGTGGTATAGAAGTGTGATGGAATATTATTGTACTATACTGATGTAAAGTGAAGTGAGCAGAAATAGAACAATGTACACAGTAACAGCAATATTGTACAAGGATCAATTGTAAATGACTTAGCTATTCTCAGAAATACAATGAGCTAAGACAATTTCAAAAGACTCATGGTGAAAAATGGCATGCACCTCCAGAGAAAGAACTGATGGAGTCTGAATGTAGATCAAAGCTTACTTTTTAAACTTGCTTTATTTTTCTAGGGCCTTTTTGCCTGTGTTTTCTTCTGCAGCATGGTCAATAGGGAAATATATTTTGCATGACTTCACATGTATTGTGTTTTCTTTTTCAATTGTTTTTCATGTCCATGTCATGGACATGTCATGTCCAACTCTTTGTGACCCCATGTGAGGTTTTCTTGACAAAAATACTGGAGTGGTTTGCCATTTCCTTCTCCAGCTCATTTTCCAGGGTCACACAGATAAATTTCTTAGGTCAGGTTGGAACTCAGGAGGATGAGTTTTCCCAGCTATAAACCCAGCACTCTATCCATTGCAGCACCTCCTAGCTCCCACTCCAGATGTACAATCTATATCAAATTGCTTGCCTTCTCGAGGAGCAGAGAGGGAGATAATATGGAATACAAAATTTTAAAAAACGAATGTCAAAAAAATTTTACATGCCATTGAGAAAGACTCTACCAAAACAAACGACCAAAGATGCCAAAGGATCACAACAAAAACACCAGAACTAATAAATCCAAATGAGGGTTGTTTCCCAAGAACACACCTTGAAGGCAAATTCATTCATTACAAAGATTTTCCTCTCAATGTTTCAGAAAGTCTGTTTTGGGAATGGCCTTTGGGGCTGGTTTATGAGCTATGTAAAAAAATCCAGGCTCCTTGCTTTATAACCATGCCACACATTTGGCTGCAAACAGAATTATGCAGTGCGATTTTATGCTTCTTTTGCTTGACTAACTCAGAATGGCTTTTGGATGTTTCCAATTGATCAAGCAACAAACAATTATTGTGCCTCTATTGTGGACCAACTATTGGGGCAGCTAGGTGGTACAGTGAAGAGATCATTGAACCTGGAGTCAGGAAGACCTGCATTCAATCCAACCTCAGACACTTCCTAGCTGTGATACTCCAGACAAATCATTTAACCCTGTTTGCCTCAGTTTCCTCATGTGTAAAATGAGCTGGAGAAAGAAATAGTAAGGCACTCCAATATCTTTGCCAAAAAACTTCAAATGAAATCACTGAAAAACAACTGAACAGCAACATGGGCCAACTATACTCCTAGGCTTTGGGAGTACAGGACCAAAAGCAAAATGGTCCATGCCTCAAGGAGCTAATCATCTAAATGGGAGAGACAATGTAGGCATGTAGAAAATAGATACAAGGAAATCTTGGGAGGAAGTCACTAGCATCTGAGGTTGGAGGGTGTTGGTCAAGAAAACCTTCATGTTTTGTGACATTTGAAGTTGAATCTTGAAGGAAGCTAAGAGTTCTGAGAGGTTGGGGTGAGGAGATAGGGCATTCCATGTATGGGGAAAAATGAGTACAAAGACATAAAGAAGATGGGGTATCCTGTGTTTGAAACAGTACAAATGTTGGTTTGCCTAGACCTCCATGGATGTGAAGGGGAGTAGTATGCAATAAGGGCAGAAAGTTAGCTTCTGGCCAAATTGTGAAATGTTTTAAATGTCAAACAAAGGAACTTCCATTTAATCCTTGAAGTAATAGGGAACCACTGAAGTTTATTGAAGAGGGTAATGCAATCATCAGACAAGAGCTTTAGGAAGCAGTGTGGAGGTTGAATCAGAGTGTGGAAAGAGTTGAGACAGACATATCAATTGGGAAGTTACTGCTGGAGTACAGACAAGAGGTGACAATGGCCTGAACTAGGATGGCAGTCATGTGAGTAGAGTAAGAGGACAAATGTGAGAGATGTGAAAGTAGAAACAGCAGATTTGGCAAATGATCAGACGCGTGGGATGAAAGAGCCTGGGGAGTCAAGGATGACACTGAAATTATAAATTTGGAGACCAGATGGCAGTATTATAAACATTAATTGGGAAATTAGAAGTAGGGGTAGGGTTGGGGGGCAGGGAACGGAATGAATTCTGTTTGGGATATGCTGAGTTCTAGATGCCTACAAACCTGTTCTCAAAGGACAATGTTGTGATCCCACTGAGGTGATCCAAAAGCATGAGATGTAAGCAATTCAATGGTTCCATCAGTGTTTTGTGCTAGAGGTGAGAAAATAGCAAGGGATTAACCTTTAAGGTGTTATCGCTTCTGGACAATGCCCCCAGCCACCCAGAACCCCATGAATTCTCTGTTGAAGGCACTGAAGTCATATACATGCCACCAAACGCAACATCTCTCATTCAACCTCTTGATCATGTGGTAATACACTACATGTGTTATGCAATGGTTATTTTTTGTTTCTTTGCTTTTTGGAGGGCAATTGGGGTTAAGTGACTTGCCCAAGGTCACACAGCTAGTTTTTGTGTTAAGTGTCTGAGGACAGATTTGAACTCAGGTCCTCCTGACTCCAGAGCTGGTGCTCTATTCACTGTGCCACCTAGCTGCCCATGCAATTGTAATTTTTTAATGTCCTTTGTTATACATGCAGTATGTTCAGTATTACTCTCCTCAAATTTGTTTTATTTTTTTAAATTTTCATATTTATTTCATATCTTAACATTTCGTTTTCATACAGTATTTTTACTTAACATTGAACTAATATAACTTAATTCAAATTTATATAGCCTATATCTGATTGGATGCCATCATGAGAAGGGGAAGGAGAGGGAAAAGCTTGGAACTCAAAATCTTATAAAAGTGAATGTAAAAATGCAAAGTTAACAAAAAGAGAGTGATATTACTACAGCCTTGAGGAGAGAAGGAAGAGGCTAGAACAGTCACCATGGAGAACGCAATAAAGAATTACGGAGCCCAGAGAGCATTTAAGAAACATTTAACTCTAATTTAATAGAACATTTAACTCGCACCTGACCAAGAAAAAAGCAGCCTAGTATAGTGAAAGAGCTTTGTGGTTGAAGGAGGAAGACATGGGTTGTACTCTGCTGTTCTGCTGTTCACTATGTAATTTTGTGTAAGTCACAACTCTGTTCCCTCACCTGCAAAGTAAAGGGGCTAAGATGGATGATTTCTAAAGCACCTGAATCCTGTATCAACCCTAAACATAAACAAAAAGTGATTGGCCAGATTCATCTTGCAGACCTTTGATGAGGGGGAAATCTACTCTAGCCCAAAGCAGCCAGGGTCACATTGGGAGTCCAGCTTTTTTAGTGTGCCATGTGGTCTTGAAGGGGAGATAGGAGATGGTGGGAGGGATCCAACATACAGCAACATAATGAGAATGGGAATGTGGGCTAATGGTAAGGTTAGAATGGAAATTGATGAAGACAGACTCCAAAGTTCTGTGTTTTTAGTGCAGAGAGGAGTGGCCTACAGGACTAGGCGAAGTGGGAGGAATCAAGGCATCAAAGTATTAACTATATCATTTTCCTTGAGTGAGAGTTCTGGGGTTGGGGTGAAGCTTGGCTTGATTTTTGAGTGCGTAATTGATGCTAGCACTGAACTTCCAATGACTTTCCCCTTCTCTATCATCAGGCCATTTGTTTCTTCCTCCCATTGAATTCAAGTCATTCTGTTCATCGCTTGCTCTAGGAAACAACAAAACTGCACACCATTCCAATGTTCAATTCTAATGGGTAGAGGGTAACATGTAAATAACTAGGTACCTATGAGACATGGACAGAATATATGAAAACAATTTGAAAGAGAAAGACAGAGGGCAGAGGGAGAGAGACGAGAAAAAACCTCTTGCTGAAGATGGCATTTGTGTGGAGTCTTGAAGGGAGGGATAGAAACTGAGAGAGATGAGGGAGGAGAGCATTCCTGGCATTGGGGGTGGGGAAGGAACAGCCAATGCAAAAGCATGGAGGTGGGAGATGGACTATTGTGTTTAAGGAACTTAGGATTACCTTGCCCAGTCACACAGGTATCATTTGTCAAAAATGGGAATTAATTAGCTATTCTCAGCAATATGAGATCCAAGACAACTCTGAAGGACTTAAGATGAAAAATATTATCCATCTCCATAGAAAGAACTCATGGTGTCTGAATGCAGATTGAAGTATACTTTTTTTGCTTTCTTTATTTTTCTTAAATTTTTTAAACCTATGTTTTCTTTCACTATATGACTATTACAGATATGTTTTGCATGATTACACATGTATAACCTATATCCAATTGCTTGTCTTCTCAACAAGGTGCAGGTGGGGGGGGAGAAAAGGAGAGAATTTGGAACTCAAAGTTTTATAAATGAATGTTAAAATTATTGTTACATGTAACTGGGGGGAAATTAATTTTTTTTAAAAAGATGGCATTCAAGCCCAGCTCCTCTGACTAACTGGGCCAGTGCTTTTTCTACTGTACCACATTGAAGGATATGCACAGATATGAAGGATATAGACTCTTGCTAAGTAGTTGTTGAATGAATTGTCATGTATGGGAAAGAACAGTAGGAAAAGTGGCTCTACTGTCCCTACCCTTTGACCTAGTGGTACTTTCGTTAAGCATATCTCCAAGGAAGTCAAAGGAACAGAAAAAAACCCCAAATATCCAGAGTACCACTTTTGTGATAGCGAAGACCTGGAAACAAAGTGGGTACCCATGTTTCACGAGATGGTTAAACAAGTTGTGGTATGTGAATATATTTTTACATCATGGACATTGTTGGCAGTTACTATGCATAAGAAGTGATGAATATGGGGAATTCAAAGAAACTTCGGAGGACCTGGATGAACTGATACAGAGGGAAACATGTTCAACCAGGAGACCAATTTCCAGTGACCACAGCAAAGTTAGGGACAAAAAGCTTGCAAACCCTGTGCCGTGTTCCTGGCTTCATAAGACTCATCACAACAGGGGTCTCCTACTCCTCAGCAGAGACGATTGGACCAGAGGTTGAAGGAAAAAGTCGGAAGCAAAGCCCCAACCATGCTGATGTGGACTCAGATCGCTGAGGGAGATTTAGCAGAGGTCCAGGAAATGCTTCTCTTTTCATTAAATGTAGCAGACAGCTTGGACTCTGGCATTAGAGAATGACCAGAGGTCATGAAGCTTTGGAATAGCTGAGGCATAAGCTAGTAGACATGGGCAAGGTGTTGATTTATTTTCTTTACCTCTGCTTTCTCACTATAAAGGAGAGTTCTCCTGAGGGTGGCAGTGGGGAGGGGGAAGGGGGTTAAGCACCACTGGAAAGTAATAGGATTGGAAAGAAATGACTTTGTAAAAAAAAGACCAAAAGTGACTTGAAGTTAAGTTTGAGGCCTTGGTCTGTCATTTGCAAACTTTATGTCCTCAGGCAAGTCTTACTCCCCATTGCGCCCTAGTTTCCTTCTTTGTAAAATGAGGGAGTGGGTGATCTCTCTTGTCCCTTTCAGTTCTAACATTTCATGAATTCTCATTTTTCTCTGGCTTGAGATCCCTGCCACCCCAATGCCCCCCCCCTTCCCACATGAAGCTATTTCCAGAGAGCCCTCAGGTGGTCTGAGTGCCCTTGACATTCCCTTTGCCTGATCCGGAGCCTCAATCAATCATGTAGATTGAAATATTCTTTCAAGGTCTGTCCTGCATTGGAGCCAATTCTCTAACACAAACTATATGTGCAACAACACATGGGTTTCACTTTGCACAGGTGGATGAGATCCTGGGGCAATCTGTGGGAGTCCACTTTCTATAGAGCAGAATGTGATTTTCCTCTCCCCACCCCCTCCCCTCAGGGTGGGGATGAGGAGCCACCAAGATTATTGAGAAGCAGTGGCATAGGCTCTTGGAGACAGTGCAGCAGGATGTGTGTCCCAGCCTAGCTACATACTCAGATGAGTAACTGCTTTGGCCCCTCAACTGTCAAATGGCGACCAGGATCCCTGCAGGGTGTTAAACTGCTAAAGAATGGGACTCCTGATCAGAATGTATTTTGCTGTGATGAAGAGGGTTATGGAAAAAACATGAGCTTCCCAAGAACCACTTCCCTATAGGAAGTAGTTATATGATATTAACAAATGATTTTCAAAAGAAGAATCTCAAATTATTAGCAATCATAAGAAAGATTGCTCCAAATCACCAAGAATAAGAGAATGCAAATAAAAATTACTCTCTCTCTCTCTCTCTCTCTCTCTCTCTCTCTCTCTCTCTCTCTC
>NW_027187236.1:1332190-1347256 GCF_028583685.1 Petaurus breviceps papuanus
CTCTCTCTCTCTCTCTCTCTCTCTCTCTCTCTCTCTCTCTCTCTCTCTCTCTCTGTCTCTCTCTCTCTCTATTTCTCTCTGTCTGTCTCTCCCCCTCTCTTCCTCCTTCCCTCCATATTTCTCTCCCCCTGCCCCCTCTTTCTCAGCCTCCTCAATTTACAGATAAAGGAGGCCCAGGAAGGTCAAGGGTTTTGTTCAAAGTCACACATAAGATCACATATTTAGGACTGGAAAGGACCTTCGAGATCAGCCCATTCCCCTCATTTTACAGAGGAGGAAATAGAGGCTCAGAGAAGGGAAATTACTTGGCTAAGATTGCACTTGTATGAAGGAAGTAAGGAAGGAAATAAGTATATACTAAACACTCACAATGTGCCAGGCACTGTGCTAAGTGTTTACAAATATTATTTCATTTGATCCTCACAATAAGGCTCCCAGCAACATATTATGATCCCCATTTCATAGTTGAGGAAACTGAGGCAAACAGAAGTCAAGTGACTTGCCCAGGGTCACATAGCTAAGAAGTTTCTGAGACCAGATTTGAACTTGGGTCTTCCTGACTCCACGCCCAGTATTCAAACCACTGCAGGAAATAGCAGAGGTGGGGTTTGAAGTCAGATGCTATTCCTGTGACTCCAAGTTTGGCACTTTTCCTACCCTAGACTTTGCCTTATAACCAACAAATTGACAAAGATGTTGTGAGGTTTGCCCTTTGTTCTCGAAGAGGACCATGGCATCAGGGAGAGATGATAGGACTTGCAATTGACTTGGATTTGAGTGAGGGAGGGCTGTGCAAAGTCACTGGCCTCACTTTTTCCTTCAGAGCCATCTGGGTCCAGTGGCCAGATATTCATGAGGTCTACTGGAGATGGCCCAGGATGTAATGGGAGACCCTGGTCCTTTTAGGCTACAGTCTTTTCAGATTCTCACTTTGAGTGAGGCAATACCTATTCAGTGAATAGGCCTCTTTGAGAAGTGAATCAAGGGATGATCCCTTTAATTAAAAACATCAAACTGAGAGGGGAAGACCATCAGGTTTGTTGCAGAACATGTCAGTAGTCCATGCTGGAGAGGCTGCAGAAAGGTAGGCACATTATTGGTGGAGCCATTGGTCAATTGGCCCAACCATTCTGGAAAGCAATTTGGAATTATGCTTTAAAAAGTGACTAAAATATCCACACCCTTTGGGCCAGAGATCTCACTGTGTGGTACATATCTCAAGGAGGTCAAAGTCAGAAAGAAATACCTCACAGCATTCACAGTAGCAGTTTTTGTGGTAGCAAATAACCAGAAACATAAAATGCCCATTGATTAGGGAATGGCTAAAATGTTGTGGTGCAGGAATGTAACAACATATTGTTATTTTGTGAGTAGAAACAAAAGTGATTCAGAGAATCATGGGAAGACATATGAACTGATGCATAGTGAAGTAAATAGAACCATAGAAACAAGATCCACAGTGACTCCAATAATGTAAACAGGAACAACCACCACCAAGGGAAGTTTCTTTTATTATAATGATCAAACTCGATTCTGGAGAAGAGATGAAAATTGAACATTCCTCTCTTCTTGGCAGAGGTGGAGGACCATGGATATGGAACACTGCATACACTGTCAAATTCAGTTGATGGGTCAGTTTCACTAAAGTGCTTTTTCTTTTTCTTTTTTCGTTCATTGTAACAAGGCTCACTGGGGAGGAAGAAGACAGAGGTATATTGGGAAATTAAATGGCTAGAAATGAAATAAAATGAAAAACAAGCCCTGTTTACAGGAAGTTTTCAGTGAATCCTTCCATGGGGCAACATCGTTTGATGAAGCTGTTTTGTAAACTCAACTCTCCAGACACGAAGTTTACTTAGAATAAGGGCCTGCCTATTTGTCTCCTTGGCTCCCCACAGGCAGGCTTACCTAAATCTAACACCATCAGTCTCAGCGAGAAAGGCAACTGAATGCCTGGGGTGAAACCATTTTCTCTCTCTGTTAAAAATATTGGAAGGTGTGCTTGCTTGGTGATGGTTTTCTAGATTGGCTATTTAAATTACCTCAAACTGTCCCAGAAGTCTGTATAATGCTTCAGGCAAAAGTTGCTAAGGAATTATTTGATGTGACTATCCAGGAAGAGAAGCCCCAGCTTCCCAAGGGCCAAGAGCTCAAAGGCAAGAATAGGGGAGTGGGTTCTGAGGCTTCTCCTGGCAAAGTTAGACACCTCCAGTATGTCTTTGCTCTCTCTGTCTCTGTGTGGGTCTTTCGTGGTCTCTCTACCTCTCTGTCTCTATTTCTCTGTGTCTCTCCCACTTAGTCTCTCTGTCTCTATCTCTTGTCTCTATCTTTCCTTCTGGTTGCTGATAAATAGGCAGAGAATGGTGAGAAAAGTGGAAGGATGAGATGAGAAGCTCATCTCTGGGCTGACATGAGTTTGGAGAAATAGAAAACAAATGATTAGTTTGGAATTCGATGCCTGGTTCGAGAAAAATGAACAGAGACCCATCTCTATCATCTGACTTTCCCAGAGGTTTGAAGACCAGGGATATGTCCAAGAACAGAGGCAGAGTGGGGACGAAGAAGTGTTAGTGTCTCCAATGCTCCTGACTCAGATCAAGCATGAAATTGGGAACTGGTTTTCTTCAAAGTTCCGTTCAAGCTGGGCTATGTCTTCCAGGAGACATGCCCTGATCCCTCCAGCTGCTAATGTCTCCCCACCCCTCCCCAGCCAATTCATTACCTTCTATTTTATGTTTATCTCCCCCAATAGACTGTAAGCTCTTTGAAGGCAGAGTCCAAGGGCTCTATAACTACATATGTAGATAACCATACCTAAGACTTCCCTTAAACTTGCTCTAATTATGTACCCTTTTATTTCTTGTCTCTGTCCCCCTCCCCCATTAAAAAAACCTAAGCTGGAGACAAGTAAAACTGGTTAAGGTAATTATGTTTCTAGTTGTAAAATGAGGATCATGTCAAATGTCTCGAATGCTTTAAGGTTAAGACAGTGTGCTTTTCTAACCTGAGGGGTAGGAAGGACAGATCCTGAGACGACAAAATTGGGGAACTGAGGCTCTTTGGGTAAAGCAACTTGTTCCCAGTCATTCAGCTCGGAAATGTCAGAGGCAGGCAGAAAGCTGAACCTGAGGGCTTCTGTCTTGCCAGAGAAGACCCTCTGCACTCCCCCAGATCACTTCTCTCCCACTGTACTTTCTAATTTTTATTTCAGTAAAAACATGTTAGCTTGAAAAAAGAAGTTGCTTTAAACCTTTACCCTTTTCATTGGGATCCCAAGCACTCAAGCATCACTGCTGCCAACGTAGCTTCACTGTAGGCAAAGTATCTGCAAGGATAGAATAAGCTCTTAGATTCTGGTTTTGTAAAATCAAACCTGTGGAATGACTGATATGTTTCCTGTAATAGTCATCTCAAAATAATGTGTATCTAGATAAACTAATAGTAATAATGAGCAGTTAGGTGGTGCTACAGTTGATAGAGTGCCAGCCCTACAGTCAGGAGGACCTGAGTTAAAATCTGAACCCAGATACTTCCTAGCTGTGTGACCTTGGGCAAGTCACTTAATCCTGTTTGCCTCAGTTTCCTCATCTGTGAAATGGGTTATAGAAGGAAATGGCAAACAACACCAGTATCTTTGCCAAGGAAACCTCAAATAGGGTCATGGAGAGTCAGACATGACTGAAACAATGCACGAATAGCAAAGTAGTAATAATAGCTAAAGTTTCTATAGCACTTCCTATGGGCCAGGCAGTGTGCAAGCACTTTACAGATATGATCTCATTTGATCCTCCCAGCAACCCTGGGAGCTAGGTCCTATTATCAGGTCACTTCACCTCCATTTACCTCCACTGTAGAACGGAATTGGTAATTGGTTGCACTCCATCCTCTATAGAGAAGCTTACCAAGGGAAGAAAGTATCAGTGTGTCTAAGTTGGGGGTACAATAGTATTATCTAAATACAAGCAGCATATTGTAGATGTTGAGTAAGTAGGGCTTGTTTTCAACTCTTTATCTGTGATCTTCAGTGATTCCTTTTTGTCTACCAAATTCACTCTTCTTTGGCATTTGAGGCCCTCCACTATCTGGTACCATTCTCCCTTTCTAGGCTTGTCTCATTCATCTTACTCAGATGACTTTCACATGTTCTCTGCCCCAGCCAAACTGGACTATTTGCCTCTTGTAGCTCCACTTTTCCATGTTTTTGCTCACACCATTCCACAGAATGCTTCACCCCCGATGCTGCCTTAAATTCTATATTTTAAAGGTCAAATGAAATGCCAATTCTTCTAGGCAAGCTATCCTGACTCCACTCCCACGTCCACTCCAAGTTGGTAATGACCTTTTTTCCTTCAAGCCTCTCCTAGCATTTTGTTTGTACCTTTCAGCTATACCTCCATGTTATTATGAATTATGATCATTTGGAAATCAGACACCCCCCCACCCAGTCGGTAAACTCCATGAGGGCAGTAGTTAAACTATTATTATATACCAGGTACTGAGGATTCAAAGAAAAAAGAGAACCATCCCTAACATGCAAGGAATTTGTATTATATTGAAGGAGACAACATGCACACACATAGTATATGTTAAATAAATTCAAAATAATTACAAGGTAACTTTGGAAAGAGGGGTCAAGCTTCACGTAAGAGGCAGGACTTGGATTGAGCTTTTAAAGGAAGCTAGAAATTTAGAAGGGGTAGAGGAAGGAGGGAGTATATTCCAGGAGTGAGGCAGAGCGAGTACAAAGGCCTGAAGATGGGAGCTGGAGGGTCACATCTGAAGAAGAGTACAAAGACCATTTTGGCTAGACTGTCAAAGTGAATGATACAGAAAGCTGGAAATGTAGTCTAGAGACCAGGATGGTTCTTGAATTTGATGTGGCTTTATTTTCACGATCTCATGGCCCTCAAATAGTCTGGCACTATTCATTTCCACTCAACTGATGGAGAATAGACATTAGGAGGTTTTCCCACAGCCTTCCTGAGTGCAAGACTAAAAACACAATTTTTCACCTTTCATTCTACAGTTGTAATTCTCACTATTTCCCCATTTCCTCCTTTTCATTTGATAAGCATAAGACATTCAACCCAAACTAATTATAATCAAATAAATTCAGAATTAGTTGAAGAAGACCAAATCTGATTGCCATTTACCAGAAATGGCTTTATTGATCAGTGAATGAAAACAATGCTCACCTATCTCCTTGTTTCTTCATTACCTGCCAATTGACACCCAACCCACAGCCTAAGGTTAGAGACTTGACCAAATATAGATGGGAGCCGATCTGAAAATACAGCTCACTCATTTCATGTTAGGAGAGGGAAAGATGTTTAGAAACAGCTTAAGGGCTTGTCAGTGCACCCAGGTAAACCACTTACTAGAAATCCACATGTCAGTCACTAATCAGATTTTCAAGGAGGGTGCCCTTTCATAAACAGTGTGGACTAATGCAGAGCTGGCTGATGCTGGGGCTAATGCTGATGCGGGCTGCCTTGATGAGTTGGTCTCTGTATTCTCTCATTGAGAATCAAACTTCTGGAAAGTTCTCTAATAGTAATGACAAGATAACCTCCAGAGTAGTCAACAAGAAGAGTAAGACTTCAGCTACCAACTGCAAATAAAGCCACCTGAGGTTTCTGCATTAGCCATATTACTAATGATAAGTGGGGACGATTTAGGAACAGTAAACAGTAATATTAGAGCAGAGATGACATTCCCCTTTTGGAAACAAAGCAGGAACCTCTTGTCCCATACTTGACTTTAAATTAACTGATTAGAATCTCATCGCTTATATTTGTTAAACAGGTCAGCACATTATCAGAAGAGATAATTCAACCTAATGCAGAAAGAAAATCTGACTGAGACTTCCTGGTATTCTAAATGAGGACTGATTTTTAATCTGCCCCCTTTTCACTGTCAAAGTAATGACTAATATCTGTGTTCAAAAGTCGCCCACTGGTGAGATTCCCCCACCTCCTGACTAAGATGATTGTCCCCTACTGCTCAGGAGTGTGAGAGAAAAATAAATATCTGATGAAGCCAGGGGGCTACAAAGTCAACATCATAAGAAGTGACTCCGAGGAAAGCACTCAAATCCCAGTAGGACGGTAATCTTTTGGCTGCTCCGCTAATCAGGATCTGCCAATATTTATGGAGCATCCTCTAGTGTTCAAGAAGGCCTGTGCTTCAGAGCCTAGAGACCTCCACAATGACAAAACCTTGGGGTTCCCCTGAGGTTAGGTTCGTGAACTGATGGCATCACAGACACTTTGGACCCACCAGCTGACCATTGGAGTTAGCTACCTCCCAAGAAGACGAATGGGAGGGGAAGGAAAAAAAAAACACTGAAGGAATCTTTCCTCCCTCTTGGATATGAGTTAGTGCTGCCACTCCCTGAATTTTAAGTTATATTTTGCTTATATATATTTTATATACTGATTGTATGTGTACTTATCCCCCTATAGAATGTAAGCATCTTAGGAGCATGGACTGTTTTATTTTTGGCTTTGTATCCTGAGTATAATGACGGGCACATAGTAGGTACTCAAGAAATGCTTGTTAACAGATTGTTTGAATTGCTTCCTGCAAGTCTGATTTGTGGAATGCTGAGCCAACTTTTTCACATACATATATATATATATATATATATACATATATATACATATATATATGTCAGCTACTTAAATAGTGATGTTCCAAGTTGACTAATGTTGGCAGTTCTACCAAATGGATTATTATTAATTAAAATGGATGACTGGACTGAAGGAATATTAGACTTCGTCTTCTCAGTTTCCCCATCTGCAAAATGGGAATAATAAAGGTAAATGGTAGAGTGGAAAAAACTCACTGGATTTGGAGTCCAAGGAGCCAGGTTCTGACCTTGCCTCTGCTAGTAATTTCCTGGGTGACTTTAGGCAGGTCTTGTAACATCTTTGGCCTTGAGTTTCCTCCATTATAATATGAGGGATTGGCCTAGATGAAGGGTGGATTCTTACATTTCTAAAGTCCCATGGCCTTTGATCAATCAATAAACATTTAAGTGCCTGCCATGTGCTAACTGCTGTGATATGAAAAGAAGCGAAAGACAAGCCCTGACCTCAAGGAGCTTACAATGTAATGGAGGCAACAACATGCAAATGGCTATATACTAAGCAAGATATAAAATTATAGGCTAAATCAGAAATCATTAATAGAGAGGAAGCATTGAAATTAAGATGGAACCTATAGAAGGTAGGATTTTGGTTAGGACTTAATGGAAATCAGGGAGGTCAGTAGTCAGAGAGGAGGAGGGAGAATATTCCAGGCATAGGGGACAGCCTAAGAAAATGTCTGGAACCCAGAGACAGAGGATCTTGTTTGTGGAGTAACAGAGGCCAGTATCACTGGACTGAAGAATATGTGTCTGATAGTGATATGTAAGAAGACTGGAAAGGTAAAAGGAGTCTAGATTAGAAAGGTCTTTAAATGTGAAACAAAGCACTTTGTTTTTGATCCTAGAGGCAATAGGAAATCTCTGGAGTTTGTTGAGTGTGTGTGGTGGTGGTGGTGGGGGGGAGGTTTTGTGTGTGACATGATCAGAATTAAGCTTCAGGAAAATCACTTTAGTGACTGAGCAGAGGATGAATTGGAGTGAGGAGAGGCCCCCATTCCACCCCCACCCACCCCCATCCCAGCAGGCTACTGCATTAATCCAGGAATGAGGTGATAAGGGCCTGCACTAGGGTAGTGACAGTGTGAGAGGAAAGAAGAGGGTGTATTCAGAGATGCTGCAAAGGTGAAATTGGTAACCATGGCAACAGATTGGATCTGGGAGGTGAGAGAGAGTGAAGAGTCCAGGATGAGTCCAGGGTTACGAGCCTGGGCGACTGAGAGGATGGTGGCGCCTTGTACAGTAACAGAGAATGCAGGAGGGAGAGGAGGGTTAGGGGGAAAGACAATAAGTTCCCTTTTGAACATGTCAAGTTTCAGACATCTACTGGTCACCCAGTATGAGATGACTGAAAAGCAGTTGGAAAATGGGAGATTGGAGATCCGGCAGAGAGACTGGATAAAGAAGGGTAGATTTGAGAATTATCTTCATAAAGAAGGTCATTAAATCCATGGGAGCTGATGAGATCACCAAGTGAAGAAGTCTAGATTGAGAGGAGAGGAGGGCCCAGGACAGAGCCCTGGGGGACACCTATGGTTAGAGGGTATTATCTGGAGACAATCCAGGACAGAAGACAACAAGAGCCGTCAGAGAGTGAGGAGGAGAACCAGGAGAGAGAGGAGTGTCCCAAAAACCTAAAGAGAAGAGAACATCAAGGAAGAGAAGGTGATCAACAGTGTCAAAGGCTGAAGAGAGGTCAAGGAGAATGAGGATGGAGGAAGGGCCATTGGATTGGGCAGCTAAGAGATCATTGGTAACTTTGGAGGGAATCGTTTCAGTAGAATGATAAGGTCAGAAGACAGATTTTGGGGGATTAAGAAGAGAGGGAGAAGAAAGGAAGTGGAGGCTCCTAGTGTAGATGGCCTTTTGGAGGAGTTTAGCTACAAAGGGAAAAAGAGATACAGGCTGATTAGCTATCAGGGGCGGAAGGACTGATTAAGCATTGTTTTTTTTTCAGGATGGGGAAGACATGGGCATGTTTGTAGGAAGTAGGAAGAGGACCAGTAGACAGGAAGATTGAGAATAAGTAAAAGAGTGGGGGTGACTCCCCATTTCCATGGGCCAAGGGGAAGAAAGCAGCTTGTGAAGCCTTGTAGAAATGTGAGGTACTTCTATTATTAGATCAAATGGAAGAAACATCTCCAAGGTGTTGAATAAGGAGAACAGGCTGTGCTCCTAGCCAGCCCCATATGATCCTATGATGTAGTATGGGGCAATTAGAATTCTGCTCATTTGACATATGGGAACACCAAGGGAAGGGAAGGTACAGATTTGTGTACAGACAGATCACAAGTACAGGTAGGATCCCAAAAGGGCTTCAGCCTTTTGCAGCTTCATCTCACATTACTTTCCATGATATACACACCAATCCTGCCAAAATTGACTCACTCTGCCATTCTCTCAAATTTTTTCAACTTTCCCACCTCTGAGCATTTGCTCATCCTGTGGATTGAACTTGCAATGCGGTCCATGCCATTCATTAGTCCAAGGGGAGAGGGAGAGACAGAGAGAGAGAGAACAAGTGAGAGAGAGAGAGAGAGAGAGAGAGAGAGAGAGAGAGAGAGAGAGAGACAGAGACAGAGAGAGAGAGAGGGAGAGAGAGAGACAGAGAGAGAGAGAGATTCAGAGAGAGAGAGGAGAATCAATCAGAGCACCAACACTTGTTAGAATTAATATAATTAGTATAAAGCCACAAAAAATGAAGAGAAGGGAAAAGAGAGGAGGTGTGTGTGTGTGTGTGTCTGGGAGAGAGACAAAGGCAGAAACAGAGAGGCAGAGAGAGACAAAGGCTGACAGAGACAGAGAAATAGAGAGAAAAGAGTAGAATCAGAGCAGCAACACTTGTTAGAATTAATATCATAATTAGTATAAAGCCACAAAAATGAAAAGAGGGGAAAAGAGAGGGTGTGTGTGTGTGTGTGTGTGTGTGTGTGTGTGTGTGTGGTGTCTGGGAGGGAGACAAAGACAGAAACAGAGAGAGACAAAGGCTGAGAGAGAGACAGACAGACATACAGAGGGACAGAGTGACAGAGAGAGAGAGACAGAGACAGACAGAGAGACAGAGGGAGAGAGAGACAGAGACAGACAGACAGAGAGACAGAGGGAGAGAGAGACAGAGAGAGACAGAGAGTGAGAGAGGGAGAGAGAGAGACAGACAGAGAGACAGAGAGAGAGACAGAGAGAGAGACAGAGAGAGAGGAAAAGCACCTAAGAGGTGACCTTCACAAGCTGTGCTGAAATTCTGTTAATTTTTTTGCCAGTGTAATATGAATATTTATACGGTCTTAAAACAAGAGTAATTTTGCATAATAAAAGGTGAAAAAGTCAGGAAATATCACTTCACCAGAGTTTATTCTTCTCATTGCTCTACTCAACCTGAGCACAACATCATTGAAAGATTTCTACTTTAATAGTGGAAGTACATCAAGGAGCTTCAGCTTGCTGCTACTGACTGGGGAGAGAAGATCCTGGAGGTCATGGTAGCCAAAGGCCCCACTTTTCCCAAGACCACCCTTGGCTCAATCTCCAGGGTATGTCATGATTTTACGTCAGGTAAAATCCTTTTCCCTTATTTCTTCCTGCACAGGGAGGCCTGTGCCAGGACCAGCAAGGTTGGAGATTAATCATATGAGCAAAAGTGAAAAACATCTTTGTCCACCCAGCTGTGAGTCGGCTTTTCAATGCTTCAGCATTCACCGAAAAGAACATTTTTCAGGGATTTCTTATAAATCCTCTCTAAGTTTTAATTTCATTTTCTACTCAGACTTGAGATAATACATACACACCTCTAACTTGTGTCTTTATGGCATCAATACTCTTTCCCCTGTTAAATAAATCCTTAAAATATCCCCAAATGTGCCAACCAATCACAAGGAAAATCCTGCATCTAAAAAATGCATTTTGTAAGACTTTGCACACAGTAGGTTCTTACTAAGTGTTGAATGGTACTGAGTTCAGTCCCCATTTCAACACAGCTGAAATCATAGGGGTCATTCTCCAAGAAGAACCAAGACACCTAATCCCAGCAAGTGACAAATTCCCTTGTTCAAGACTTTGACTTGGAGGGTCTGGAAATGGGCTGGAGTCTTTTCTTTCTTGTCTATATGTAAAGCTTAATAGACCTGGTTTCCCAGGAGGCTGCTTTGGTCTCTGCCAGGTTTTACAGTGATGGATTTATTATTACAACAGCCAATTGCTTGGTAGGCATTTTTAAAAGTGTAGATGGACTTTCAAAAAGGTGGCTCTGCTTTATGAAACTTTTTGTTAATTTTTTTTCTTAAACATCAGTTGAATAGACTAAATTGCGTATGAAAAATTACATCCTCCGGAAGAGAGGGGATGACATTGGAAAATAATAATATAAAAAGATTGACATATTACCGTGCTCTAAATCCAAGGAGAAACATTCTGGGGGATTTTAATTCGGCAAAAATCAATTTCTTTCTTACCAAAAATTACAGAGATGACATTTCCAGTGTATCTTAGGATTGTACTGTTTCTTGGGCCTTAGTCAACAAAAATATACAGAAACTGGCTGCTACTCATTTCCTAAAATATGTCTTCATTTGTCAAAGCATATAAAAATTATCCTGTTAATAAAGAGAAAAACAATGAGAAAACTGGGAATAGCCTAAGGCCAAGTAGTTGGTGCCCACCATCAATAATGCCACTTATGAAAGAGCCCTTCTCTTTCCATAACAGAAACTAAGAAGCAGGTGAGTTTCAAATAGAAGTGAGACCATTTTGGAAAGCAGCATAAGCCAGACAAACAAATAAGTAAAGTCATCTTTCCCCCTCTGAAATAACTAGGTGAGATCGTTGGTTTTAGGGTTTAGACTAAGCACAAAAAGTTCTTTGAACTGGTACATTGCAGGCTCATAGTGTTGGATAGGCTAAGGGAACTGGGCTACTTCCCAAGGGATGTCTACAAATTACCAAGCTAGTTAGAATCACATGCAAGAGATTGGAAAAGTAGGGGCATTACCTGGGAAAGAAGTAGAGGACTCAGCCTTGACCAGGTCTCCTTCCCAATGCCTCCTCCCTACTTTTGGCTGGAGGAGGACCTTGTGATCTTGAGGGTCAAGAGGATGTTAGACCTCCCATCTTCTCATTGGTGTCTGGGGAAAGGGATAGGGGAAGAGAGAGAGATACAGACATGGAAATAGACAGACAGAGACAGAGAGGAAGAAATGGACATCATTGTTACAGTGCTATAGGAACAATGCCCTGTTTGGATTCATCCTCTTTTGTCCTCCACTGCTGTTTCTTGAAGTTAGCCAGTCTATCAGTCAGTCAGTAAGCATTTATTAGAGTTAGAGAACAATAGAGCATAACAGATATAGGGCAAGAACTAGTTCCTCATTAGATTCTTGATTTAATTGTTGCAAGGATTTTTAAAGTAAAGCTTTTTCATTATTAAAGGCAATGGAGCCACTAGACTTGGACTTTAACATTGAGTTAGCCAACAAACACTTATTAAGCACCCTATATGCCAGGTATTGGCAGTAATGATGACAAAGATAGAAAAAGCATCTGTGTTAGACCAACTGTATATAGAGGAGATCTACTCTGGAGGTGGCAACATTTTGAGGATGTTAAGGGAGAGAAGATAAAGTCTTGTAACAAAATCTTGGATTTTATTAAGACTGAAATAGGTGACCAAAGGAGCATCAACTGCTGACTGATACATTTGTTTTCCCATCAATGTTAAAAAAATTGTTGGACCCACCTATACATGTACTAAGGGCACTCTCAATAAGGATGGCAGAGAATAAGCAGGGCCTCTTTAGTGAGAATTGAAAGTAGACCCCATCTCAACTACCACACAAATGACTGTGAAAGATTTAGAGGATACAAAATACCACTATACTTAGTGTTTGTCAATTATGAAAAAACATTTGATTCTGTGATGGGAAGAAATATCTTGAAGGCCCTTTTCCAACAAGGTGTCTCTCATGCATCCATCCAGATTACTTAATATTCCTCAAAAATTATAACAAAGTTAACCTTATTCAAAGACCCTTTGGTCATACATGTAAGGCAAGGAAGAAAACAGGCAGATGTACATTTACCAAAACTGTTCACTTCTGTAATAGGCCTGGCCCAACATGGAATCCGAATAGCAGAGGGATTCCCTGTTGATCGTGCAGTCCTCCAAATGT
Organism: Petaurus breviceps papuanus; assembly: GCF_028583685.1. Taxonomy (NCBI): domain Eukaryota; kingdom Metazoa; phylum Chordata; class Mammalia; order Diprotodontia; family Petauridae; genus Petaurus; species Petaurus breviceps. Next base: position 1,345,001 of record NW_027187236.1, read on the forward strand.
TCCTTTTAGTGGATGACATTGGACTGGTTTCATCAAGCCTCCAAACATTGCAGATCCATAACCACTCCAAAGAGATGGCTAGACCGTCCACACAGAAAAATAAAACAAGTAGACGGGCAAGTCTATTGTCCAGATTGTGACCGACCATGGGATTGCCTTTGCAATTTGTCCATTGGTATGTTTGTCTGGTGGATTCAGAATTAGGCAGCAGAAGGAGAGTTGGTTGGAATGTCTTTTAGAATTTACAAAGTTCCTTTAATGACTTTAAATTTCTTCCAAAAACAAAGGCCCACTTTAAAAAATAACAATAAAACAGGGAACATAATAACACTTATCTCACAGGGTTGTTGTAAGGACCCAATGAGATCATATCTGTAAAGCATTTAATACTGTGTCTGGCACATAGTAGGCACTTTCCTCTCTTCCCTTCCCTCCCCTGTGATCCACATCAGTGGAGAGAATGTTCACATAGATGAGATCACTGGTCCATTTGAGTATTTTATGTTCCCAAAGTGACTTTTATTGTATAATTATTAGTGAGCTCTGAAACATCTTTTGCTATTGAACTTAAATGTCACCTGATTTTGCCATGAAATCAAAGTTATTTCCCCTGCTTGGAATTTTGAAGCTCACTCAGAAGTGTTCTTAGGGTCTCACATAATTATACCACTGATATTTTTAGAAATATTTTGAGGTAGAACTACCTTGCTGGTAATGCCACCAGAGAAATTAGCAATGGAAAAGACCCTGGTTCCGTTACCCATTACTTCTTCTTCAGCCAATTTGTGATTACTTTCAATGGGAGAAAATGACTTGTTAAGCCTAGCTTTGAAGTGGCTGCAGCAATGGTCCTGCTCTGCCTTCATTAAAGGGAAGATATTTTGAGACCGGCTGACAAGTCAAATATTGCAATTGTCTTCTCTTTCAATCCATCAATCATTGCCTCAACTATTTACCAAGGAAATCTCCTTCCAGGTATTTATTTGTATTCAACTAGGAATAAAAGGTTGGAGGGACTCCTGAGCAGTCACATAAAATTCCCTTGTTTCTGGGAAAAGTTCCTTTAAACTGGGGGTGGGAGGTCTTAAACTGTTTGTGTCCTAGGCCCCCTCTGGCAGTTAGTCCAATGAAGCCGATGGAGCCCTTCTCAGAATCATATTTTTAGATGTACAAAATAAAATATGAAAAATTACAGAGGAAATCAACTACACTGAAATTCAGTTGCCTGAATATCTTTTAAGCCAACCAGTTTCATGGACCCCCAGTTCAAAATGTTCTCAACATACAGTTTGTCTAACCCAGCAGTTTTATCTTTATCATCATTACTGCCATTTCAACCTCCTCTATAAGCACATTTACCTGGCTTCCTTTAACTTGCAATGAGGATATAATTTTCTTTTTTTTTTTTTTAGAATTTTTTGGGGGAGACAATTGGGATCAAATTACTTGCCCAGGATCACACAGCTAGTAAGTGTCTGAGGTCAAATTGTAATTGTAATTGTGTACAGACTTCTCCTGGTTCTGCTCTTCTCATTCAGCATCAGTTGGTATAAGCCTCTCCAGGTAAATGTGAAGTACATCTGCTCCTTATTTCTTATAGCACAATAGTATTCCATTACATTAATATACCACAATTTGTTTAGCCAATCCCCAATTGATGGGCATCCCCTTAATTTCCAATGCTTTGCCACCACAAAAAGAGCTGCTATAAATATTTTTTGTACATATGGGTCATTCCTTGTATATTTTGATACCAGACTTTTATTGGTAGCGTTTAATGGAAATATTTTTCCAGCATAAAATTTCTCTTCTAATTATGTCATCATTGGGATTTTTTGTGCAAAAGATTTTTCATTTTATGTAGCCAAAGTTGTACAGCTCATCCTGTATAATCTCCTCTAACCCTTGTTTGGTGAGTAATTGTCCTAAAGGTACATGATCTCATTTACTTCTGATTTTTTAAAATACTGTGACCACTTGTTATGTATCCGTTTTGCACTTATCAGGGGCACATGGTAAAGTATATTGGTCTAGTCCTAATTTATTCCAAACTCCTTTCCAGTTTCTCATCCTTCAAAAGAAGACTTTTCCCCACTAATCTGTGTTTTCTGGTTTATTAAACACTATTGTTGTTTCTTATTGTTTTTGTTTCTTGGTTACCTAGACTGTTGTATAGATTGTTTTCTTGCCACTGATGAGCCCTCTGCACTTGGGGACATTTTTCTTGTATTATTCAGTGTGGTGGTAGGAAATCAT
>NW_027187236.1:1347266-1348113 GCF_028583685.1 Petaurus breviceps papuanus
ACTTGAGGACCTAGAGAGTCATGTGTAAAAACAGGTTTTCCATCCCTACTGAGATGGATCTATGATTTCATTATAGTAGATTTTCCCTACAGTGATGAAGGCCACAACTCATTCATGTCAATACACCTTTTGGGACTTTGGTCTATGGCTTCCCTTAAGGTCACCATAGTGGACCCACTCAGTGTTTTGGGGGACCTTATTTGCTATCACTTGATTTCACTTGGATGCTCTCTTCAACTCAGACTCTGGAATGGATTTCCTCAATCACAGTGAGGACCACATTTAGTGAGCTCAGGTCTCCCTCTTTCATGCCTCACTTGATATTTCTGGTCAGAGGAACACCAAAGTTGTCTCTGTCGTTATATCATTTGAGGAATCTTGAATAGTTTTTCTCATACTCATTAAATACTCACCCCAACAACCCCAGGAAGATATTTAATTATAGTAAATTAGCACATAAGTCATAAGCCTATGGGGTGCCCCAAAAGGAGAAATCATAAAAGGATTCAATGTATAATATGAATTGGATATGAAACAGATATTTTATTCCTATACACATAAGAAAGGCTAAACATTAAAATCATTTGCAAGTGTGCATTAGGTAGACAAAGCTAGATAAGATCCCCTGGAAGAAGTCAACCTAGTTGAGTACACAGTCAATACTGGGCTAGGCAGTGGGGTCACCATGATATTGGAATTAGACAAGGACCTTTCCTTCACTATTCATCAGTGGAGTCACATCATGCCACCTGGAGAATCTCGCCTGAGGGACCCTACCCAGAAGTTTTTCTATATCCTCCATCTATCTATCTATCTATCTATCTATCTATCTATCTATCTATCTATC
>NW_027187236.1:1348123-1369232 GCF_028583685.1 Petaurus breviceps papuanus
ATCTATCTATCTATCTATCTATCTATCTATCTATCTATCTATCTATCTATCTATCTATCTATCTATCTATCTGTCTGTCTGTCTGTCTGTCTGTCTGTCTGTCTGTCTGTCTGTCTGTCTTTCTATCTGTCTATCTATCTGTCTGTCTATCTATCTATCTATCTATCTATCTATCTATCTATCTACCTATCATCTATCTGTCTATGTATCTATCTATCTATTGATCTATGTCTCTATTTATCTTTTATACATTCATTCATTTTATTCATTTATTTATTTTACTCATTTATAAGTTTGTTTATTTATTTGTTTTACTCACTTATAAGAGTTTAAAAAAGGATATTTATGGAGCCAAAACTGGAAAAAAGATGTTCAACAAGAAAAGGCATTGTAGACACTTGGAGTTGATTCAGCAGAATAAGCCTTGCAGGCCTGAACATCAGCTGACTTGCCAACCAATCATCAGAAGGTCCTGGGGCTCCCCTGTCTGCTTTGTACTCAGGCAATAAGGAAGTGATGCCAAAAGTCTGAACCTTCAGTCCCCTGAGCTAACAGAGAATCAAGGATGGTCTCAAAATCTTTTAAAGAAAACTTAGCCTAACTTAGATGAATGCAGGGGTTCGGATATTGCTCTCAACACAGAGGGCAACATGTGGGCCATATTTCTTCCTGTTATGACTTTCTCTTGTAACATAACTGTTACCCAACTGTTTCCCTTTCACCCTTTTTCTTAGCCATTTCTTGGTAGAGACTTTCCCCATTTCTTACTTAGACATTATCATTGGTTGTATTCTATAGCCAAGTAGGCCATATAACTGCACCCTGCCCCTTTCTATTGCCCTTTGTATCACCTCCAATTTTTATTCTTTAGAGATTGTGGCATTCCATGAGAGTATTGGTGTTTAAAGGATGTATTCCTTTGTCAAGGAAAGACACATGGTTTCCTAAGAGCAAATCCATCATGGTTTCTTCCTATCCAATTCTCTCCCTTTAAGGAATCTGAGTTGTCTCTACTCCATAATAAACATTGGAGTAGTCCTTTTTTTGAGAATAAGAGATTCTAAGAAAAGAGAACATTAAAAGTTAGCCCTGCAAGGAAATTAAAACCCCAAATATAAATGTCAGAGTAGGAGTTACATTAGAATATAAATTATAGAAACTTGCTGTTATCTTTAGGATAAAACAAAATGCCCCCCCATCTCTCTCTTCAGCCTCATTGGGTACTGTTAGCTCTTCCACACTATATGATGATGAATTCCTCACACATAGAGCTCAATCTCCCTCCCCTTGCCCCATGCCTTTACACTGGTTGTCCCACATGCCTAGCATGTACTTCATCCTTGTCTCTGCTTCTTTCAAGATGCATCTCAATTAAAAGTAAATACTAAAATTGTTTTTTACATGTAACTGGGGAAAATAAAATACTAAATAACTTCTTAAAAAAGATACATCTCTCAAAATATGTTTAATGTGAATGTATAAGTAGAGCCTATATCAGATTGCATGCCATCTTGGGATGAAAATTTGGAACTCAAAAGCTTGTGAAACTGGATGTTATAAGCTAAAAATAAATGAACAAATAAATAGGTAAATAAGCAAATAAATAAATGAAAATGCTAAAAATAAATAAATGAATGAATAAATAAGTAAATAAATAAATAAGTGAAGATGCTAAAAATAAAGAAAAATTTAAAAACCAAAGGGGGGGGGGAGATATATCTCAAGCACTAGCTTCTGAATGAAGCCTTTTTCTAATTCCCTCAAATTTCTAGTTCCCTCCCCTCCAGACTACCTTGTATTGAACTATTTTCTGCATATTTGTGTTTGCTTACTTTTTTATTTATGTGCTATGTGACATTTATTTTCAGTTCTAAATTTTTTCTCTTGCTCTACCCAATGAGAAGGCATGAAAATCAAAACTATGATAGTTATATATAGTTATGCAAAACAAATTTCCCAAACAGGCATGTTCCAAAAGCATTTTGTTTATTTATTTATTTTAATTTTTTTTCCAAAAGCTTTTTCAGAGCAAGAAATACAAAAAATACATACTTCAGTCTGTACTCTGAGTGCAGCAATTCTTTGTCTTGAGGTAGGTAGCATGTTTCATCATAAGTTCTTTGCAATTGTGGTCCTTATATTGATCAGAGATACTAAGTCTTTAAAATATTGCTGTTACAGTGTATAGCATTCTCCTGTTTCTGCTCACTTCATCTGGCATCAGTTCATACAAGTCTTTCCAGATTTTTCTGAAATCATCTCCTTCATCATTTCTTAGAGCAGTATTCTATCACGTTCATATACCGTGACTCATTCAGTCATTCCCCATTTGATGGGAACTCCCTCAGGTTTTAATTCTGTACCACCACAAAAAGAGCTGCTATAAATATTTTTATGCACCAGTCCTTTTCCTCGTTTTTTTTTTTTTTTTTTTGCTTTTTGGAGAGCAAATGTGGTTAAGTGACTTGCCCAAGGTTACACGGCTAGTTTTTTTTTGTGTTAAGTGTCTGAGGTCAGATTTGAACTCAGGTCCTCCTGACTCCAGGGCTGGTGCCCTATTCACTGTGCCACCTAGCCGCCCCCCTTTTCCTCTTTTTTTTGATAGCTCTAGTCACAACATTACTGGGTCAAAGGGGCTGCACAGTTTAATAGCCTTTTAGACATAGTTTCACATTGCTTTCCAAATGTTTGGACCAGTTCACCGTTCCACTAATAGTGCATAAGTCTTACTGTTTCCCACATTCCCCCCAATATTTCTCATTTTCCCTTTCTGCCATCTGAACCCATATGATGGGTGTAAAGTAGTACCTCAAAGTTGTTTAAATTTGCCTTTCTCTAATTATTGGTGATTTAGAGCATTTTAAAATAAGGATATCTATAGCTCTGAAAACTACCTATTCAAATCCTTTGACCATTTAACCATTGAGGAATGGTTGTTATTAATGTAGATTTTACTCAGGTCCTCATATATTTTATTTTATTTTTTATTTTTTTGCTTTTTTGGAGGGCAATTGGGGTTAAGTGACTTGCCCAAGTCACACGGCTAGTTTTTGTGTTAAGTGTCTGAGGCCAGATTTGGTCCTCATATATTTTAGAAATAAGATCTTTAGGGGGCGGAGCCAAGATGGCGGAGTAGAAGCACGACCCTCCTGCGGCTCCGGCTTCCACCCTCCCCAATCCATGTAAAAAGGGGACTCTAAACAAACTTTGGAGCTGCAGAACCCACAAAATGACACAGAGAAGCTAACCTCCCGCTGAGAACAGCCCGGCAGGCTGGCAGGAATCGGCCAGCGCAGCGCTCTGGGAGCCGAGCCCAGCCCCACACCGAGGTTTTAGTCCCAGGGCGGGCCTGACCAGCCGCCAGCCAGAGGGACTCCAGATCAGCAGCAGCTGTGGCCATTTCCAGATTTATCAATACATAGATGCGAAGGACAAGTTCTAATAAGGAATAATAGCGGGCGACGGTGCGGCGGCCTGTGCGGGAAGGCGTGGTGGACGCAGGCCTGGAAGGGGCCTGATCAACTCGGAGGGCAAGTCTTCCCACCAACCACAAGGTCCACTACCAGGCCTATCACCAAAGGGCTGGGACTGGAAAGAGCAAGGTAAGAAGCAAATACAGAGGCCCCTATACTGGACAGCAAACACTCCTGGGGCTACCACTTCATAGCCCAGAAATCTATTTTTTTTTTAAAGCCCCTTTCAGGACCTCCAAAGACAAGGATGGCAGACTGAACCCCACTTGCTCCAAACCCCCCCTCTGACCCTGAAAATATAGTAACTCTTGTCCCAGGGTAAAACCCTCTACAGTAAAGGCTTGGGATCCTAGAGGAAGGGCATGGCTAGGACACTGCCTCAAAATGGGTAGAAAGCAGACTACAAAGACAAAGACTAGAGTCCTACTATCCTCAGAGGGAGGAACCAACCTCAGAGGCAGACACTGTGGACTCCACACCCACAGCTGAGACTTCAACAGGGAATGGATCCCAAGCACAGAAGGCTCTCCTAACTGAGATAAAAAGGAACTTTGAAAGCAAAATGAGAGAGATAGAAGACAAAATGAATAATTCTCTCAAAACGAAAATAGCAGAATTCGAAAAACATTATAATGAGGAAAACATCTCTCTAAAAAGAAAAGTGTATGATATGGAAAAGGAGCTTCAAAAATTAACCAAGGAAAATGATTTGCTAAAAACCAGAATTAAACAAATGGAAACAAATAACTCTATGAGGAACCAAGAATTAGCCAAGCAAAACAACAAAAATGAAAAATTAGAAAAAGAGGTAAAATACCTCAAAGAAAAAATAACTGACCTGGAAAACAGATCCAGGAGAGATAATCTGAGAATCATAGGCCTACCAGAAAATTATGATGAAAAAATGAGCCTGGACAGCATTCTCCAAGAGCTCGTTAAGGAAAACTGCCCTGAGATACTAGAACCTGAGGGGAAAATAGAAATTGACAGAATCCACCGGACACCTGCTGTAAGAGATCCCAAACTGAAAAATCCTCGAAATGTTGTGGCCAAACTCCAGAACTACCAGATAAAAGAGAAAATACTTCAAGTGGCCAGAAAGAAACAATTCAAATATCGAGGGTCCACAGTAAGGATTGCACAGGATTTGTCAGCCTCCACACTGAAAGATCGGAGGCAGTGGAATACAATTTTCAGGAAGGCAAAACAGCTCGGATTACAACCAAGGATCACATACCCAGAGAGACTGAGCATATTCTTCCAGGCAAAGAGATGGTCATTCAATGATATAACAGAGTTCCAGACCTTCTTGATAAAAAAGCCAGAACTCAATGGAAAATTCAACCTCCAATTACAAGAAGCAACAGTGACTTAGAAAGGTAAACAAGGAGAACACACATCATTTTAGAGGGAAAGAGGGGAGGGAGAGGAGCTTCGCATGAGATCTGTTCCTGTCATTCTTGATGCGAAGAAAAAATAGCATATCTCATTAAGTATAACAATATCCTACAGGCAGTAGGAGGGGGAAAGGGTTACAAAAGGGGGGTGGGAGTGATTTGTAGGGAGGGAAGTAGTAAGGGGAAAAGGGGAGGAAAAGGGAGGGGGGCCGAAAAGGGAACACTGAGGGAGGTGGTGGTCAAAAGGAAAACTATTAAGGGGGGGAAGGGAGAAGGGAGGGAAAATATGAACGTTAACAGGGGCAGGAATAGGATGAGGGGAAAGAAACAGATAACAATCATAACTGTAAATGTGAATGGAATGAACTCTCCTATAAAACGGAGATGGATAGCAGAATGGATTAGAAATCATAATCCTACAATATGCTGTTTACAAGAAACACATTTGAAACAGAGGGATACACACAAGGTAAAGGTAAAAGGTTGGAGTAAAATATATCATGCCTCAGCTAAAGTAAAAAAAGCAGGGGTAGCAATCCTTATCTCAGATAAAGCAAATGCAAAAATTGACCTAATTAAAAGAGATAAGGAAGGAAACTATATCCTGTTAAAAGGCACCATCGAGAATGAAGCAATATCACTACTTAACATACATGCACCAAGTGGTGTAGCATCCAAATTCCTAGAGGTGAAGGTAAAGGAATTAGAGGAAGAAATAGATAGCAAAACTATACTAGTGGGAGACCTTAATCTCCCCCTATCTGAACTTGATAAATCCAACCTCAAAATAAACAAGAAAGAAGTTAAGGAGGTGAACAGGATTTTAGAGAGGATAGGTATGATAGATCTCTGGAGAAAACTGAATGGGGATAAAAAGGAATACACTTTCTACTCAGCAGTTCATGGCACATATTCAAAAATTGACCATGTTCTAGGGCATAAAAACCTCAGAATTCTATGCAGTAAGGCAGAAATATTAAACGCATCATTCTCAGATCATGATGCAATAAAAATTATATGCAATAAAGGGCCAGGGAAAGACAGACTAAAAACTAACTGGAAATTAAACAATTTGATCCTAAAGAATGAGTGGGTCAAACAAGAAATTATAGAAACAATCAGTAATTTCATTCAAGAGAATGATAATAATGAGACAACATACCAAAATCTGTGGGATGCATTAAAGAAATAAGATCTTTAGCAGAGAAACTTCCTGCAAATATTTTTCCAGTTGCCTGCTTTTTTTTTCATTATAGCTACATTGGTATTGTTAGTGCAAAAACTTTTTAATTTTATATAATCAGCATTATCCATTTTACCTCCTATGAACCTCTTTATTTCTTGTTTGGTCATGAAATCTTCCCCATCCATAGATCTGGCAGCTAATTTCTTTCTCGCTCCACTAATTTGCTTATAATATTACCCTTTATGTCTAAACCATCTACCCATTTTGAGCTTTTCTTGGTTTATGGTGTGAGATGTTAATCTATGCTTAGGGTCTGCCTGTTTTCGCAATCTTTTTTTGTCAAATAATGAGCTCTTGCTCCAATATCTGGGATCTTTGTGTTCATCAAACACTAGATTACTGAGCTCATTTGCTTTTGCATATTGTATACCTAATTTGTTCCACTGTTCCATCACTCTATTTCTTTCCCAGAACCAAATTCTTTTGATACTTGCAACTTTGTAGGATAGGTTGAGATCTGGTACTACTAGGCCCCCTTCCTTTTCATTTTTTTTCATTGATTTCTTCAGTATTCTTGACCTTTTGTTCCTCCAAATGAATTTTGTTATTATTTTTTTCTAGCACTATAAAGTAATTCTTTGGTAGTTTTATTGGTATGGCACTGAATAAGTACATTAATTTATATGGAATTTCAATTTTTATTATGTTGGCTTGACCTACCCATAAGCAATTAATATTTCTCCAATTATTTAGATTTTTATTTATGTGAAGATTGTTATGTAATCATGTTCATATAGTTCTTGTCTGTGTCTTAGCAGGTAGATCCTCAAATATTTTATACAGTCTGTAGTTATTTTACATAGAATTTCTCTTTCTCTCTTTCCCTGCTGGATTTTGTTGGTAATACATAGAAATACCAATGATTTACGTGGGTCTGTTTTATATCTTACAACTTTGGTTATTTCAGTCAGTTGTTTAGTCAATTCTCTAGGGTTCTCTAGGTAAACCATCATGCCATCAGCAAAATGTGATAGTTTTGTTTTCTCTTTGCATATGCTTGTTCCTTCCATTTCTTTTTTTCTTTGTGATATACTGTGGCAACATCCTTGTTAGTATTTTATTTAAAATGTTTGCATCAATATTCATTTTGTCTCCTCTTTTAAATGGTGCCTTGGGGCATTAGCTCTATAAGCTCAGCAGTCAATAAAGAAACTCTTTCTCAGCCAGAATGTGAGCCATTTAATTCTGATTCATACATACATGGCCAGTAACTGGAGCCAAAGCCCTGGAAGGCCAGAACCAGATTGGGCAGCTCTGAGTCCTTGTTACAGCATATAGATGGAGAAGTGGGCACACAGGTCAATAGTTGTTCATATCTTCTTAGTCCTCTTTTTTCCCACACATTTGATATCTTTCCCTCCCTTGGATCCCTTGTGAATTAATCCTTCAACACCCTCACAGTTGTGTTGCTTCCAGAATGGATTTCTTCCATGTACACTTGATATAAGAGACAGCTAGATGACTCAGTGGATAAAGCACTGGGCCAGGAGTCAGGAAGACCTGAGTTCAAATCTGGCCTCACACACTTACCAGCTGTGTGACTCTGGGCACATCACTTAACCTCTGTTTGTCTTAATTCAACAGGGAAGGAAATGGCAAACTACTCTTTGGCAAGAAAATCCCATGGACAGTATGGTCCACAGGGTCATGAAGAGTTGGACACAACTCAACAACAACACTTGATATAATCTAGCTGCTTTTCCCATATTTGTTCTCTTCAGTGCTGTTTCTAACTCTACTGTAAGCTCATCAGAGACTGTGATGTTTAGTATACAAATATGATGACTTCAGACAGCTAGGTTGTATAGTGAATAGAGTGCTGGACCTGAAATCAGGAAGACTCATCTTCATGAGTTTGAATCTGGCCTCAGACACTTACTGGTATGTGACTATGGGCAGGTCACTTAATCCTATTCACCTTAGTTTCCTCATGTGTAAAATGAGCTGGAGAAAGAAAAGGCAAACCACTCCAGTATCTTTGCCAAGAAAACTCCAAATGAGGTCACAAAGAGATGGATACGACTGAAATGGTCAAACAACAGCTATGATGATTTCAATTTCCTTGATGGTGAAAAGAGTTTATAAGCAAAAAAATTGGAGATTTTTTTCCCCATCTTTCTTCTATGTGTTATATTCCTCACCATTTCATTCTTATATGATTTTGTATTGGGCCGACTTTGCTTTGTTGGTTTTCTCCACGAGCTTTTTTTTTTTTTAACTCGTTTTACTCTCTACTGCATCTCTCTTTTATAAGAGAGGTAATACTGCTCATGGTCGTCTGCCATCTTTCTCCATAAGATTTGACAAGCAAGTTTAAATTTTAAATAGGTGCTGTCCTTCACTTCCTGCTTGACAAATAAGCCAACTGTCGATTTAAAGATTGTTAGGATTTTTTGGTCTCATTATGGTAATTTATTTACATAGGTTAAATTTCTGGGTGAAATTTACATTATTAAAGGTAATATGCCAAATTATATTCAAATTCCATGGATATGTTTTTAGGTTTGACGTCATATCCTCCAATATGTTACCATCCTGATCATCAAACCATCTTTTTGAAATTGTCGCCAGACTTTTAAAGGAATTTGGCAAAGAGATGAAGTCAAACTGGTGCATATATTTTATCATTTTTGCATTAATATTTGAAGCTATTGTTGCTTAATATCATGACCAGTTAGTCAGTAAGTCAACATGGATTGATTAAGCATTTGCTATATTGCTATATGCTGTGTTAAACCTTGAAAATTCAAAGAAAGGCAAAAACACAATCTTTGCCCTCAAGAAACTCATGTTTCCAAGTTTGGAAATGGCAATGTAAAGCACTATGTACATACAAGATTTACACAAGTAAGGCACCATGAGTGAGGAGGGGATGAGGGTTGGGAAAGGCCTCCTGCAGAGAGTCTCCAAGGAAATCAGGAGAGAGAGGGAAAATATTCTAGGAAGGGGCATAGCTATAAAAAAGGCAGAGAGTTGCGAGATGAGTGTCACATACAAAAGCATAGGAATACAGATCAACTGAACATCAGAACTGACAATCCCCCTTTTCACCTTTGTCTAAATTGCCAATGGCCCATTGTACACATAACATGGAGATATATAATAAACTCTCCCATTCTTGGCTTCCCCTGTTGGCCATTTACAGCCACTGGGAGAATACAGTCTTTTGACTGTGAAGACCAGTTATTTATTGTTAAATACTAATACTGAAAAAGCAAACTTTTTACTTAGATTATGGCAGAGGTAAATTAATTGTGCTCTTTGTTCTTCCTGTTCACTAAGTGATATCATTCATGTCCAAGAAAGCAAACTTCTTGCCAAACAGCTTCATTGGGTGGGAAAACACTAGTAATCCCAGATATGAGGCAAACATAAACTACTGCTTGGCAAGGACGTTCCTGTCTCTGGCATGCATGGGCACACACCTAACTTTTAGATGAAGGTTCAAGCTAAAAAGCCATAGATACTGAAGCTGGTGATCACAACCACCACATCTGGGGGCCTGTGAGCCAGGGGAACTGGGAAATATTTTTTCCATGGAAAGGTGGAAGTGATAAAATGTTTGCCTTATGACACGAAGATGCATGTGAATTCTTCCAAGCAATACAAGGACCTGTGGATTATGAGTGATGACAAACCCTTTCTATTCATTTGTCCCTGAATATGTCCAGTATTTTACCAACAAGGTTCACTTGACTGTCCATAAACATGAGATGACTCTGAAATTTGCTCCAGCTCATAATAAGCGTCATTATGACTGATCAGACACCAACTTTCAAACAGTTCTCAAAGAACTATGGAGAAGTGGGCTTGCGCAGTAAGCAAGCAAGTCCATTTGAAAATCAATTCACAAATAGGATCAGAAGATGAAATTTAAAAGCAACCCTTAGATTTATCCCATTGAAAGTCTCCAGAGTTCTAAGACACTGACCAATCATGATTTCAGAAGACTGATAGGAAAGCATACCTCTTGTCTCTTCTTGGTAGATGGGAGGTAGACTAGAGGTGTGGGAGACACACATTGTCAGTCTTGCTCTCTGACTTGATTTCTTTTCTCTTGAATAAGTTGTTCATTTAAGCAGTGGATGGGGGTGATAGTTGGTGGGTAGTGATAGGCAAGGCTGTTTTGGGGATGTGGCCAAAGAGGAGGGAGGAAAGTAGAGCTTAACTGGGGGTTTATCCTGAAATAGTGATTCAGAAGAGACTGTCCCTAATCAAGAGGGTGGGGGTCCAGGGCAGAAGTTTCTCCCAGGGAAAGAAAGACAGTTAGGCTAGGGAGAAGGAGTCCATGAAAAGTTCGAGTGAATTTGACAGAACTTTAAATAAAAACAAACAGAAGTTCACAATTTTATCCACAATCTTTTCTTATCTATTTTGTGTGTGGAAATACTCATAGTTGTTGGTGTTTTTTTTTAAAGACAGAAACAAGGATGCCCAACTCTGTACAGATTGATTGGACAAATAGAGTCTCAGACAAGGGATATGACTGGGGCAAAGTAATGAGGAAGGCTCTCAGTGAAAAAAAAGAGGCAAGATTCTGCAGTCTAGCCCAGTGAGTTGGCTTAAAGGGCAGCGCTGAGCCCCAGTGGCCTCAGGAAAACCATATTCTGCCTGTCCTGCAACAATGGACTCCCTGCAAGTCTGAGTCATGCCTGCCTGCGTTACTGACAAAACTCCTCAGTCCAGAGTTGCTGCTGATGTCACACCCACTTAATCACCAGCTAAGTCTGGAGTCCAAAATACTTGTAGGTGGCTATGGTTAGTGAGACAGGAGAAGGTGGAATGATGACAGATTGTCAGGTACTTCAGGGGTGAGCCTTTTGGGGCCTTTTAAAAAGGCAATTTAACTTTGATTGATTGATTAGACCATAGCCAAAGAGTTTGTGTTTAGAAAATGGGAATGACACTGAAATGTTATTGGTATTTTAGCTCTTTTTTCTAACCACAAACATACTGTGTTAAAAGAGACACTGTGGGCACTTTAACTTGGCTTTCTTTCAACGGACCAACAGGTTGGAAAATTCTCAAGAGGGCTGTGGCAAGGGGCCACCTCCACTGAAAGAACCCATGCTCATCCTTGCCCTGAGAATGTGCCATCTGACCTGGCTTCATGGGTAGCATCTTTGGGCAAGAGGATGGGGGGAGGGTGAAGGGCCTGAGAGACTCTCCAAGCAGGTAAGCTACCAGAAGTGTCCTTTGATCTTCCCTGGGCTACCAGATGGTGCAATTAGTGTCTTATTAAGGTGGAAATTCATGCACTTACATTTGTTTGTTTTGTTTTCCTCCCATCCCCAAGGCAGAAACTGAAAGGGATGAAGGAGAAAAAGGACACACAGACCATAGAAAGTGTGAAGCTCCACCAATGTTTATGCAACAAACTTTCCTCATAGCTGGGGGAGCAGGGATCATAGGACATGGGAAGGATCTGGGCTCAAATCCTGCCTCAGGCATTTACCACTTGTATGACATTAAACAATCAGCAAACATTCTGCTTTGTTCCAGGCACTGTGCTGGACACTGGAGATGCAAAGACAAAGTCACTTCACCTCCTCAAGCATTCTTTTCCTCATATAAAATGTGAGGAGTGGGAGTAGGTTGTACTTGATGGCCTCTGAGGCTCTGTCCAATTCGAAACCTATGATCCTGCGTGTGACTTTGGGGAGGTCTTTCCCCCTCCCTGGCCCTCAGTTTCTTCCTCTGTAAAAATGAGGGGCTTTGACTAGAAGACTGCTGAGTCCCTTCAAGCATTAGATCTCCCATGAAAACAAATCCTCTCCATATCTCTGGAAGTTTATTTAGATTAGCTTCTGGTTCACTGACACCATCTCCACCTTGTTCAATAATATCCTTACCAAACAGCAACCAAAGCCTGTGACTCTTTGCCATAGGGATCTAATGACAGCTTGAGACAGAGAATGACTATAATCTTGGTTTCTGAAATAGAGCCATTTGTTTGACATGGGTAGAGGTCATAGCATGGATGTGGTGAGACATTATCTGGAATACTGTGTTCAGGATGGGATATTACAGTTTAACAGGGACATTGTTGAGCTGGAGACTAGACAGAAGAGGGCTTTTTATCCTGTTCCCTCCCCAAGAATCTACTTTGCTTCTGACTACTGCCTCTCTCAATCTACCCTCCCTCTAATTTCACCTTCCCTTTCTCTCTCTCTCTCTCTCTCTCTCTCTCTCTCTCTCTCTCTCTCTCTCTCTCTCTCTCTCTCTCTCTCTCTCTCTCTCTTTGCTTTTTGGGAGGGCAATTGAGGTCACACGCCTAGTTTTTGTGTTAAGTGTCTGAGGCCGGATTTGAACTCATGTCCTCCTGACTCCAGGACCAGTGCTCTATTCACTGTGCCACCTAGCCACCCCCTTCCCTTTCTCTTAACCCCTTTCTCTTCTATTTCCCTGTTGGGTAAGATGAATTTCTACACCCAACTGTGAATATGTGTATTCTTCCTTCCTTGAATGAATTCAGGTAAGGTTTGAGTTGCCCACCCCTCCCATTTTCCCCTCTATTGTAGGAACTCTTCTTTGTGGGACTCATTAGTATGAGATCATTTTCTCCATTCTTCCCATCCCTCCCCCCTTCTCCCAGTGTATCCCTCTTTCTTACCCTAATATTCTTTTTCCTTTTTTTTCTTTTCTATTCTTCTTTTGAGATCACCCCAACCTAACAGACTCACAGCCATGTCTGCCAAGTAAATTCTGCTCTAGATGATAAAGTTCTTAGGAGTTACATGTGTCATCTTTCCATATATGAATGTAAACAATATAGCCTTATTGAATCCCTTGTGATTTCATGTTTACCTTTTTATGCCTCTCTTGAATCTTGTGTTTGAATATCAGATTTTAGATTTAGCTCTGGCCTTTTCATCAGGAATCCTTGAAAATAGTCTATTTCATTTTCCCCCTTAGGATTATACTTAATTTTGCTGGGTAGGTGATTCTTGCTTGTAATCCTACCTCCTCTGCCTTCTGAAATATCATATTCTAAGCCTTCTACTCCTTTGACACAGGAGTTGTTAAATCTTGTGTAATCCTGACTTGTATTATCCATGGTATTTGAATGGCTTCTTTCTGGCTACTTCCAGTATTTTCTCCCTGGAACTCTGGATTTTGACTCTAATATTCATGGAAGTTTTCATTTTGAGATTACTTTCAGGAAGTAATGTATGCATTGTTTCAATTTCCATTTTTCCCTCTGGTTCTAAGATATCTGGGCAGTTTTCCTTTATAACATTTTGAAATATGATGTCTAGGTTCTTTCATTGTTGTTGTTGATGGCTTTCATGTAATCAAATGATTTTTAAAATTATCTCCCCTCAATTTATTTTCCAGGTAGGTTGTATTTCTTGTGAGTTATTTCACATTTTCCTCTATTTTTCCATTCTTTTGACTTTATTTTATTGTTTCTTTATATCTCATGGAAATGTTAGCTTCCACTTGAACAATTCTAAATTTTTAAAAAAGTTACTTTCTTCAGTGAGATTTTACCATTTAGGCAATTCTGATTTTTAAGGAGTTATTTTCTTCAGTATTTCTTATACTTCTTTTTACCAAGTTGTTAATTTCTTTTTTTTTTATAATCATCTTGTATTGCTCTCATTTCTTTTTCCAATTTTCCTCTACCATTTTTATTTTATTTTTAACATCATTTTTTGCTCTTTAAAAAAATATCACTTTCTTTAGCTCTCCTAGGAATTCTTGTTGGGTTTGTGTCTAATCTACAATTTTTTTTCTTTGTGGCTTTGCTTGTTTTTCTTCAGTGTCTGACTTTTTGTGATCCCATGTGGAGTCTTCTTGCCAAAGAGACTGGATTAGTTTGTCATATCCTTCTCCAGCTCGTTTTACAGATGAGGAAACTGAGGCAAACAGCACTAAGTCCAGGGTCAAACAACTAGTGTCTGAGGCCAGATTTGAACTCATAGAGATGAATCTTCCTGATTTCCTGACAGGCCTGGAACTCTATCCATTGGGCCACATAGCTGCCTGACTTGTATATGTTTTTAACTCATTGTCTTCTTCTGAGTATGTCTTGAGCTTTCCTGTCACCATAGAAACTTTTTCTGGTTGGGTTATTTTTGTTGTCATTTGTTCATTTTTCCAGCCTACTTCTTGACTTTGGACTTTATGCTAGACTTGGTCTCTACTCACTTCCTGGGGTTTGGGGGGCACAAGATGACTGGCCTGAGCTCCTTTCTTTCATGTCTGTCTGCTGCTTTCACAGCTCAGTCTAAGGGCCTGTAAATTTTCAATGCTTCCAATGTGGGGTGATCCAAGGAGAGGTCCATTCACTGCTCTTCTGGTCTGCACTCTGGTCCCTACACAGATAGGGTCCTACCCCCTCAGGACTGTGACCACTCCTCTCCAACCTGGAACTGTGACCCAGAACTGAGTAATAGTACTATCTGAGTGTAATGGGAATGTAAAATTTTAAGATCTTCCCTGCCCCTAGGTTAAGTGCACCTGGAGCCTGTGGTGGGAGGTTTGTTTTTCAAGAGATACTTTGTGATTGGGCAGTGGGTCAAGAGGGTTGTTACATTCTCTGAGCTTGAAGAAGGCTACACAATCCCTGATGTGAGGCTTTGCTTTGGGGCTCACTTTGAGAAGTGTTGTGTGACTTGACCAGATGAGATTCTGGGTAGCCATTCAGAGCCCCCTGGCTTTGAAAAACCCAGATGTTGATGCTTACCTCTCTGGTAGCTGTGATTTGGTATGGATGTAATGGTTGTACAGTTGGAGACCTCTCAGCTTGAAATGTTTCTGTCTGTATACTCTGAAGTTCGGGGTGCTGACCTTTCCCTCCTGAACTAGGTAAATGATTTGTTTAATTGACTAAAGCAAAACTGTTAACCCATTTTGAGTTGCTTTCCTTTAGAAAAGCAGATCTAAGAACCTGTGTTGGCAGCCACCCTGGGGATGCTGGGGTGCTTGCTGCTACACTGAGCTGTTAGATGGTACCTGTTCCTGCTCATGGTGCTAGTCCAGGAGTCCATGGGGATCTCTTTACATCACCACCCTAAACTTATGCTGCTTGCACAACTGCATTGCACACTTGGCCAATCCCCACTGCAGTATCCACAGACTTCTCCATTTTCCTAAGCTTCCCTTGGCTAGAAATATGACTCATTTTAACTTTTTTTGCTTTACTGCTCAGTATTTAGTTTTGTGTGTTTTTTAGGTCATTGTGGAAGAAGTTGGGGAAAGCTGAGACTAAGTTGCTAATCTCTCACTTTGCCATCTTGACTCCAGACAAAAGGGTTTTTTTTGGTTATTTTAAAGGATGTAGCAGACATGGGTGTGTTTGTAGACAGCAGGAAAGAACCAGTAGACCAGGAGAGATTATAAATTAAAGAATTGGGATATTAGAGGGAGCAATCTTCTGGAGAAGACAGGATGAGATGGGATCAAGGATATACGTGAAAGCATACTTTACCTTGCCAAGGAGAAAGGTTACCTCTTCATGGGAGATGGGGTGAGGGAGGAGATGGTGTCAGAAGGAGTCTGAGTGATGTGACATGAGGAAAGAGAAAGGAAAAGAGGGACATCTTGGAGAATGGCCTACATTTTTTTCAGTGAAGGCCCTTTAATGCTGAGAAAGTGAGGCATAGGTGCCACCAGAGGCCTGAAGAAGGATAAAAAATGTTTGGAAAAGGTGCTGTGTTGAGGGAGGAGAGAAGATTGAGTATTGTACCATAACCACCAATTTTGTGGGGGGTGGGAGTGGATAGGAATGATTGAAAGGGTAATCAATACTGAAAAAAGAGTCCAAGGAGGCTGTATCATTAGAGGGACCTACGGATCATTGCAGAAGATGGAAGGAGTAATTTTGTTACCTATGGAGGAGGCATTCCAGAAAGTATAGGGGAAGGAGTGGGTAGAAGTGGGATATTTGGGGAATAGACTTGGCATTCAGAATCATTGGGATGGGGAGAGTATCAGGGTGTGAGCATATGCTAACCATTAAGAAATGAATGAATCCAGACAGAGTATTAGAGGCTAGAGAGAAGTCTGTTGAATGAGGCAAGTGATTAGACTATTCAAACATGAAAGAAAGGATCCCAGGCCAGTCATCCTGTGCCCCCCAAACCCCAAGAGGTGAGTAGAGCCCTTCTCACAGCACTCAGACTCCTCTATTCTACAGAATACAGAGACCCAGTTATCAAGGTATGGCCCTGCGGCCAAGCCTTATCCCCTTGCCTTTTCCATCGGTCCCACCCTGAACCCTTAGGACTGACAGGCCTTTCTTTCTACAGCTGAACTTTCATCTATGTCTCCCCTGTTGGAGCATGAGGTACTTGGGAGCAGGAACTGTCTCAATCTTTCTGTTTGTGTTCCCAGAGCTCAGTACAGTGCTTGGTATATAGTGAGAACTTAATGAATTTCTTTTCATTCATTCAGCTGAGAAGGTAAAGGGCCTTCAATTCATGAACTACGAGAATCTGTTGGAGAAACAGACAATGTTTCACTTGGAGAAAATAAGACATAGGAGGACATGATAGCTTTGGAAGGTCTGGCATGTGAAGGAGGGATTATTAGACTTATTTTCTTTCTTTTTTTCTTAAGCAATCAGGGTTAAGTAACTTGCTCAAGGTTACACGGCGAGGTGTTTCTGGGTGGGTGCTAAGTGTCTGAGCTCGGGATTCGATCTCCAGGTCATCCCAACACTGGAGCCGGTGCTCTTACTCACTGTGCTACCTGGCCGCCCATAGACTTATTTTCTTTGGCACAAAGGGAATAACCAGGAATAGTGGTAGAAAGGGGCAATGAAGTCAATTTCGGCTTGATGCCAGGAACACTTCCTAACAATTCAAACTATTACAAAATGAAATGGGTTACTTCAGGAGGCTAGGTACTCATCAGGTATTTTATAGCAGGGATTGGTATAGATGGAAGTCAACCTCCCTTCCAACTCTCAAATTCTGCGATTCAGTGAACTGGGCAAGTTAATACTGGGGAACAGAAAACTCAGAGGGCCCCAATAGCTACCTTGGTGCATCAAAAGGGGAATTAGACTTGGTCCATTTGTCTCCAAAGGCTAAATTAGGAGCCATGGGTAGAAGTTGGAAGCAAGCAAACTAAAGTTTGTTAGGAAAAAATACCTAACATTTTTGTTCATCATTTGTTCTCAAAAAGGACCATGGCATCAGGGAGGTGATGCCATGACTTGCAAGTGAATAGAATTTAAGTGAGGTAGGGCTGTGCAAAGTCACCAGCCTCACTCTCTCCTCCAGAGTCATCTGGGTCCATCAGCAAGACCTAGGTCAGGATGACTGGATATGGCCCCAGATGCAGTGGGAAATCTTGGACTTTTTAAGCTAAGGTCTTTCCCAAGTCTCAGTTTGTTTGAGGCAATACCTTTTCAGTGATTCGGTGGTTTAAGGCTACCTAACAATGAAAGGTATACCCAAATGCTTTGGGGTGGTAGTAATTCCACCTCCTATGCCCTACCCCCTTGGAAGATTTTAGTCAAAGGTTAGATAACCACTTGTCAGGTATATCTGTAGTAAGGATTTCTTTGGGGTTCATATTGTACTAGAAGGCTATTTGGGGTTCCTCTTCACTTTAAAATTCTGTTTTCTGAGAAGGAGAAAGAGAAACCAATCTTACAGTTAAAATTAACAAATGCTTCATGTGTAATGTTATTTTTACCAAAAACCTTGAGGATCTGGATATCACCAACCCAAAATATCTATGTATTTTCCTTCATTAAGCAAAGTATGATCTATTGGTATTGGAGACAAGCTATTCAAAACCATACTAACATAATCTGATGACAAATGATTTCATTGTCGTGGGTACTTCCTCCTTTAGTAGAGACTATAGGCTCTCTATGTGGATTATTCTCATTCAGTACTGGGAAAAATTCAACAGCACCTGGAGTCTGGTTCTGTAGCAACAAGCCTCTGACTTGAGCTAGGGTAGTCCTTGGATGGCAACAGGTCTGGACTCAAAGTCCTCCCAGCTTGGCAGCCCCTGCCACAGCTTGTCTTCCACTAGCACAGTCTTTGAGAACCCAGGTTTCCCTCCATCCCTCCATGTGGCTCAGAAAAGGAATTAGTGGAAGATCATAATTATGGACTTTGATGGAAATTAGGCAGCTCCTTTATTCAAAAATTAGAAAATGAGCTTCTAAATAGAAAATCCAGGTTCCATTTTTGCAATTTGGCTTATTTTTCTTCAGACAAAGTGAGAAGAGGAAAGGCAGTATGAATAGAGGAATAGAGACCTGACCTCAGAGTCAGGTTCATGTCCTGACTCTGCCAGGTACCAACTATATGACTAGAGATGTTCCTCCACTCTCTCCATGCCCCCAGGCAACCCGAGTGGTTGGGTATTTGCATCAGTGGAAGGTGATTGGAGTTGTAGACCATAGATAACAATTAGAATGGATAGCTAGTTCAGTCCAGTCCACACATGGCTACAGAAACTGAGACCCATTGGGGTTAAAGGTTTTGTCCAAAGTCACACAGGCAATGGCTAAGTAGTCAGAATTCACCCCAAATCCTTTGTTTCCAAGTTCTGAGTTACCTACACTGATGAAATCATAGTTCTGGGACTGGAAAAAAAAAAG
Source organism: Petaurus breviceps papuanus (assembly GCF_028583685.1). NCBI lineage: Eukaryota > Metazoa > Chordata > Mammalia > Diprotodontia > Petauridae > Petaurus > Petaurus breviceps. Next base: position 1,366,814 of record NW_027187236.1, read on the forward strand.
TAAATTAAGTTCTTTTAAAGAACAAGAACATTCTGAAAAAAAAATGTCCCTAAAAGGACTGCAAGTAAATTTTGAAGTCAGTTTCATCAGCAAAGTCATTTACGAAATTCCATCCTCATGGAAAATTTAATACATCCTGCAGTATCTGTATAAGCAGCAAGTCAACCTTAACTAAACCTTAGTTGTAGAGCGGGTAGATTTCATTTAAATGTTACTGCTATTTATCATTGTTATGGAGAAAGTTTCATTCATATTCCTTTTAAGGGATTAATCACCTGCCATTTGCCAATTAAGTTGATGTACTGGACCTTAATTGCACTTAGATTTTAAGCTCTCGTCTCCTCTACAAAGCATGCTTCAGTGCTTTAAGCTCTAGTTCCTGTCTCCTGTCCCAAATGCATAACAAAGTAAAAATTCAGGGTGTTTTGGGGGTATTGGGTAATAGGACTGAGAGTCTTCTACCCCTCTGAGAGTTGCTGATGGGCTGAAGGCATAGTCAGGGAGAGGAAAACTTGATTAAAGAGGGCAGAAGATGTAAGAGCAAGAGAAAGAAAAGAGGGGGACACAGAAAGGAAGATGAGTGATGTTTGGTAAGAAGTGATAGAGAAAGCATACATCAACTGCTATTTCTGCTACCACTTTGGTACTCACCCACCAAACTCTGAAATCACACATCATCAAATTACGTAATTAAGGTTTTGAACACTTTGCCCTCAGTACCAATACATCAGGCTTTACTTAATGAAGGTAAACACAGAGATATTTCAGGTTGGTGATGTCCAGACCCTCAGGGTCTCTGATAAATAACATTATACATTAAGCATTTGTCAGTTTCAACTATAAGTTTGCTTTCTCTTTCTCTTTCTCAGAAAATAGACTTTAGAGATGAGAGGGATCTCAGTGGCCTTCTAGTACAATACAGACCCCAAAGGAATCCTTATTACATACATACAAACTTATATACATACATACATATGTACTTGACAAGTGGTCATGTAGCTGACCACTGAAGTCCTGTTTTACTTTCCTTCTATCAATCACCCAACAAGCATTTCCTTAGCACCTCCTCTGTGCAGGTACTCTACTAGGTAAGGAGAACACAGGCATAGAAGTAAAATAGTTCCTACCACCAAGGAGATATATTTACAGTATATACAAATATATATATATATAATGCTAGAAGATACATTTTTATATAAAAGAAATACAAAATGAATTTAATATAAAATATAAATACAGGATAACTTTGGGAGGAGGCACTAGTTACTGGGGAGATCAGGAATAGCTTTGTGTAAGAGGTGGTCCTTGAGCCACATTGAAAGGAAATAGGGAACTCTAAGAGGTAGAACATGGCAGATATGAGGGACAGCCAGCCCAGGGGCACAGGAATGAGAGATGGAACATTGTGTGTGAGGAACAGAAAGAAGGCCAGTCTGGCTGGACTGGAGAGAGCAAGAAGGCCTGGACTGCATAATAAGCCTGTAAAGATCAATTGGGGCCAGATTGGGAGGGCTTTAAATGCCACATGAGTTTATATTTGATCCTAGAGGCAATGAGAAGCTGTTGGAGTTTATTGATCAGGGAAGTGACAAGGTCAGACTTGGGCTTTAGGAAAAATCACTTAGGCAGCTGTATGCAAGATGGATTGGAGAAGGGAACACATTCTTGGAAGGAATGTGGTATCGAAGAAAAACAATATCAATACTAATACTTTGGGGATGGTGGGGGAAAATAGTGGCATGATAGGAACTAGATAGTAGAAACCCCCCCTCCCCCCACCCCTAATGAAACCTTAAAAGACCCTATTAATTGACAAAAATAAGAAGTATCCCCTGGCGATTCTGCCACTTAGGCCCATGATGCCCAGAAAAACTACAGGAATCTTGCACGGATCTTGAAGTAGACAAGCTGAGGCAGACTACAAAGTAGTCCCAAGGCAACTGGAAAGGTCCAGGAGGACTAGAGGATGGTCTGGAAGTGGCCACAGCAGCCCCTGAGCCTAGCAGGAGGAGGAAAGGTTCCTATACAAGGACCAAGTCAAAGGAGAGCCCTAGAACTTTGCAGTCCCTTGGCAACCACACTCCAGACCAGGCAGGGCCTGCCCACTCTATTCAGGAGTGTAGGAGCAGAGCCTGATCTAAGCCTAGAACCTCTCCTGCCCCACCACTCAAAGTCAAAGGGAGAATACTATAAGCAGACAAAAAGAAAGAAGAGGGGGGGGCAGCTAGGTCATGCAGTGAATAGAGCACCGGCCCTGGAGTCAGGAGGACCTGAGTTCAAATCCAACCTGACACTTAACACTTACTAGCTGTGTGACCATGGACAAGTCACTTAACCCCAACTGTCCTGCCTTCCCCCCTCCAAAAAGCAGAAAGGAAGGAAGGAAGGAAGGAAGGAAGGAAGGAAGGAAGGAAGGAAG